>NC_058134.1:74600695-74721817 GCF_016433145.1 Gracilinanus agilis | reverse complement strand
GAGAGAGAGAGAGAGAGAGAGAGAGAGAGAGAGAGAGAGAGAGAGAGAGAGAGAAAGGAAGAGAGAGAAAGAGAGATTCTTGTTCTACCTTCTTTTTAAATTGTTGTAAAGATTAAACGAGATCATAGATGTGAAAAGATGTTAAAAAGTCTAAAGTGATCTTCCAGTATAAGGTATGTTTTCAATGTATTTTCACCTAAATCCTTTTCTATCAGTTTCCTTTTCCACCCTTTAATGAACAGAAGAGGAAATATGTCGTACAATCAAATCCCAAACCATACCTCTGCTAGTTTAATAGCTGTTGGGTTTTGGGGAGGAGGCAGGGCAAAACTTGAATCTGGGCACTGCAGACCTCTTTACTAAATATCTCCTTAATTGCCCAAGCAGTTGAGAACCTTCTGTACAAAATAATTCCCTGCCATCAGTCATCAGAGAGCCACAGGATAGTCAAGTTGGAAAGAAACTCAAAAGCTAATCCAGTTTAGCTCTTGGCTTCAGGAGTGATAATCTTTTATTATTTCTACCACTTTCTCATGAATGAAAACTCCGCTATTTCCCTTGTTACACAATATCAATATTAGAGACAGCAGGTACTGGGGACAGAGGGCTAGCTGTTGGTTTAAATCCCATTTTAGAGACACTAGCTCTGTGCTCTTTGAGGAGTCACAAACATCTCTGTACCTCAATTTTATCATCCTCAAAAGGAAAAGGACTAGACTCAATGGCATATACTCATATAATCACTCTATTAAAATTAATTTATCAAGTTCTAATGTGACAGGCAATACTCTGAAGTCTGAAGATACAAAGAAAGGTTAAAAATAGTCTTTTCCCTCAAGAAACTCCCATTCTAATCGGGGAAATGTAAATAAGAATGTAGACACAAAATGGGTGGTTATGTCACCAGAGAAGATGCTAGTAGAGGAAGGAGCAAGACCTCCTATAAAAGGTGGAATTTGAACAGAGAGCTGAGAGAAGCCAGGGAAACTAGGAAGGAGTGGGGAGAAAGGAAAGATTTGCGAACCAAAGCAAACATTTAATAAATAGTGATTGAGGCAACTTGTTTCAGCTTCACCCTCTGTCTCTTTAAAAGAGGACTAATAGTAGCTAAAATAGAGAAGTTTGGTAGATTAGCAGGGAGATGGCTGGCCTTAACCCCCAGAAAACATAGGATCAAGCCCTCCTTCTTAAACATACCAGCTCTGTGACCCCAATCAAGTTGATCAATCTCTCAGTGTCTCAAGCAGCTCTCCAAAGCTGGAGGTTTTCAGATAAAGACACCACTTTGCATCAGTAAGAGAATTCCTGACCAGGAGCTCTCTACTCTGATGAAATCATAAATCTGGCTTTAAAAAAATACCCTGTAATATGTACTTCTTGAGGTTTTTGTGAAACTGAAAAGATATATCTGTCAAGTGCTTGCAAATGCTTCAAAGCTTTGTAAATGCCAGTGATTATGATTATAGGGTAACATGCT
This sequence comes from Gracilinanus agilis, assembly GCF_016433145.1. Classification (NCBI taxonomy): domain Eukaryota; kingdom Metazoa; phylum Chordata; class Mammalia; order Didelphimorphia; family Didelphidae; genus Gracilinanus; species Gracilinanus agilis. The sequence continues at coordinate 74,720,340 of NC_058134.1, read as the reverse complement.
GGAATGTATGGTATCAAGTGAAGTGCCTCAGGAATTCAGAAGTGATTGTGAGATGGAGTAGTCAGGGAAGGCCTCACAAAGGAGGTGACAGAGGGTTGGGTTTGAGGAGCCCCATTTCCCTTACACATTCCTCCTTTAACTCATGTACTATTTAATGACTTGGCTTGGGGATATTCACCAAAGGAAAGGGTTTGCCATGCAGTATTGGTATGGTGGGATTTGATTCAAGTCCTTGAAACTTACTGCCTATGTGAACAAGTAATTTAACTTCCTTGGGCCTCAGTTTCTTCACCTTCAAAATGGGGAAAACAAAAACCCTGTCATATCAATATCAATGATGTTGTCATAAAGAACAAGCAACATGATTAGTGCAAAGTATATTGTGAATCTTAAAGTGCTTTGTGTCAGTTATAATTTTGTCTATTCTTCTATAGATCCTTTAGAAAAAAAACATGCTTGTTCCATATCTAAAATATATTGTGATTTAGTGATGAAACTTGGAGAATAGACTAACTTATCAAACCAGGACAGTGTTGCCTTAAAGGAATTTTAAAACCATAAAATGCTATAGTTTGAGGATTCATCTTGGTACCCTGATTATATTAATACTGAAATATTTAAATGGTTCTGTAATCTCATCAGCATGAATATTTTCCTTCAGAATATAGCTTTGCAGCCTTTTCCTCCTTCCATGGAACAAGGGCATCTTCTTTGTCATTTACTATTCACAATGACCTAGCACTTGAGTTTATAAAGCACTTTTTTGTTACTTTCCAAGAAGTATAGGTGCTGTAAAAAGAAATATTATCTCCAGCTTATAGATGAAAAAACTGATTAATGACCCTTCCTTCCAATACTTTTCATCATACTATGGGGATCTAAAGAAATTGGCTGCTTCTGGATCAGAATGGGAAGTCCCAAACACTCCCATTGGCATGGAGGAGAGACAAATAGTCAATTGTCCACAAGGAGGATGTCAAAAAGTCCCAAGCAAGGAATTAATTAAAGGAGAAAATGCCAAGGAACGTGTTCTGTTTCCTAGGCCATGTTTTGTTATGGCCATCCTCATTCACCCAATTTGTGATGTGAGTGACACTCTCTCAGGTTCATTAGACCATTTTCTATGATAATTAAGGTGAGACAACTTTGAAAAGCAAGAGTTAGAAAAATATCCACCATGTCTATCCAACTCTGCTTTACAAAGATGTGGACAGGGTGATACCCATCTTTCTACCTGGCAATCATCATGATGGTCACCCAATATTAATTTAAATGTTCAGGTCGATATATTTCCACTCATCTCTTACTACTTTTCTAAGCAGCTAGGTGGCACTAGGGTTAGAGCATTGGACCTGGAGTCAGGAATACTTGAGTCCAAATCTAGCTTCAGACACTAGCTAGGTAACCCTGGGTAAAGTATTTAACTTTGAGTTAATACTGAGTTAAATACTCAGTTTTAAAGAATATTCCTGTTGTTTTTGTTAGGTTCCTCTTGGCTGACTAAATTGTTTCCATTCTCCTCCTGGGATAAAAGAGAAACTCTGGTTATGCTTACTTCCCAGTTTTGTCTGAGACTAAACTGACTCTCAAGATCTTCTTGGCAAAGATAATGGAGTAGTTTATTATTTCCTTCTCCAGCTCATTTTATAGATGAGGAAAGCATGGCAACTAGTTGTGAGTTGCCCAGGGTCACATGGCTAGTAAGTGTCTTGAGATCATATTTGAACCCACAAAGATGAGTCTTCCATGACTCCAGGTCCCAGGGTTCTATCCACTAGGGCTATCTGCCTACAGCCTGGGACAGTCTTGAGAAATATTCCCACTGTTTTTGTTGGAGTTCTTCTTGGCTAAATTGAATTGCTTCCATTATCCTGGTCCAATGAACAGAATTGACTATTTGAAAATGGTTGTGCAAACTCTGTGCAAAGACTTTAGGGAACTTGGAAGGTCTACTTGGCCCCAAGCATCATCTCTAGGCTAAAATTTAAATCATTGGATTAATTTCAGACCAGGTCTTGGAATTAAGTCATTTTCTTCCCAAGACTCTTGTTAAAATGTAAATGTGTTACCTAGGAGGGGTAACACATTAACAGAGTCTAGCTTATCAGATTGGCTAGGGATCAGTTGAGGAAAAGGTCTATGGATTTCTTATTCTTTGACTGAGACATGAGAGAGGACAAAACTGAAAAAAAGGAGCTAAGGTAATAGGGAAACAATGAGCATTTGGGAAAGATGCAAGAGAGAAACTCTGACTCTACTTACTTCCCACTTTTGCCTTGGACTGAACCCACTATCAAATATGGAGCTATTTAAGTGTTGTGTATTTACAAGAAGAAATTTAAAAGTTTCCTTGTATGCCTATATTTCTCTAGTGATGAAAAAAAAATGGAACTTAGGAGTAGGACCATAACTATATATAACGTTTATTCACTGAGACCAAACTTTAACCGTTCAATGTCTTCATCTGTAAAATTGGTATGAAAGTAACTGATTAACCTGCTTACTTCATTGTGAAAACTGAATGAAAAGATAGATAAAAAGTGCCTGAAATGTAAAAATTGTACCAATGCATACAAATAATGCACGCAAAGTGTTTTGTGACCATAAAGAACTCCATAATGTAAATCTTTATTATTACATCATTATTCCATTTTTTGACAGTGAAAACAATCTGGTTCCAACCTATCCTTCTAGTCTGATTTCACATTACTTCCTGTTATGAGCTCTTGATTCCTGCCACCCATGTAAGACATTCCATCTTGTTCCACCATGCCTTTCTTTGTAATGGCTGGTCCTCCTGCCTGGATGCTCTCTTTCTTCATGTTTGCCTTTGGAAACTCTTGCTTCCTTCATGCCTCAAGTCAAATGCCATCCCTCACACGAGGCTTTTCCTGATCACTAGAACTGTTAGTAAATGAAATTCTTGAAATTATTTTGCATATATTATATTTTTTTAAATCTGCTTACATGTTGTATCCCCTATCTGCACCCTACAAGCCTCTTCAAGAAGAAAATAAGCTTTTTAAGAGCAGAGATTATTTCATTTATTTTTATATTGTTTTTATTATATACATACATATAAATATAACTATATTATATTATATATTATTATTTACATTATTTAATATTGTCTTCCTAGCTTCCCGTTCCCAGTTTCTAGGACTAATTCTCAGCTCTGTTTATCAAGTTTCACAATTTATTGTGGGGAGACAACACTCAAAAACCTCTTCAGAGCAAAGGTTGTTTGATTTGGGGCATTTCCTTTGTTTCCTAAGAGCTTGGTACAGTGCCTGGAAAATAATAGGAGCTTAATAAATGTTTGTTGGATTAAATTATCATCATAAACAGTATTTTGCCATTGGAGCTGTTGAATAAGATGTACTCCATAGACTTTCTAATGGATTTTTTCCAGCATATTTGTATGTGTGTGTTTGTACCTATATGTGTATATATTATCTACATAAGAAAATGCACATATCTTAGTGATATGATTCAAAAACTCATTCATTTATAAAGAAAGGGATCATTTGTGAAAGACTCTGCCATTGCTTTCTCCTCATTAAACAGTATTAACTTAAGAAAGAGAGGCTTGAATTTGAGAAAGCCAACATTCCCTACATGCAACCTCTTGATACATAACGATGCTTAAATAAACTAGAACACAGCCAGGACAATTGGACGCTTGCTTGGGCATCGTGTGCAGTGGCTGCCCATCTCTAAGGAGGTGAAGGTGCCGAAGAGTTGAAGATGGTGTCATGACTGATTTGGAGGCCCCAGCTGGACTCTGCAGCTGGGATATGAGGTCTGCCTTAGGTCAGTTGAGGTGGCAGGTGAATTCAGCAGCTCTGTAGTAGGGTCATGGAGGGGTTATAACCAAAACATCCATTCTTTTGTTGGGGAAGGTTAGAGGGAGGGAGTGAGCATCACAGCTGCTGAGGTCATATGTTTGAGCCTCTGGCCCTTCCGCTGCCCACTTGCTATTATGGTGTGTGATAAATGGGTGCCTGAAGAACTATGGCCCTGATAGACCTTTATTTAACATCCACATGGAGTATTGTGTTGCCAACAAGGAAAGTAAAAAAAAAAAAAAGAAAAAAAGCATAAAAAAAACTATGAAAGATTGACTTCCAACTTTTTGTTAAAGTGCTGTTTCTCTCCTGCTTTCTTCTCCCCAAGTAAAGAAGCTGCCAAATGAACAGGCCACACATCTCTTGTTTATTTGGGCCACAGATGGTTGATTTTCTATTTGTCAGGGATCCAGTGACAACTGGAGCTCTGGGAGAATCTCCTGAACAGAAGAGGCTAAGGAAAGAGTATTCTCTTTCACCAATACTTTTATCACTAGTCACTTGCAATATCCTGACCCAATGCACAAGGAAGAGGGTCCCACTTTGGGTTATGAGTTGAAGAGCATTTTATACCTTTCCCTTTTTTAATTTAATTTCCCTGGATCACTCCTAGGAGATGAGTCATCAGCAATAGTGTATTCAGCCATTAGGAGTATACTATAACTTTATTATTTAATAAAATCAATCCTTTCATAATAAATTGGACAATTCATTCGATCATTAATTTTATGATTGCTAATTTAATAATGAATACTGATTAAATGATTGCTTAATAAGAATAAATATTTTAGTAATGAGACTTAGAAATTCTTTCAATACATTATGTGAGTGACCTCAGTGTATATATTATATCCGTGTTGACAAGTATCCAATTATATTAACTAGAATAAAAGATGTCTTATTTAATCATTTTTTAGCTTTTAGGTTCTTCTGCCTAGTTCCCTAGGTCCTTTCATTAGATCATAGATTTAGAACTACGACGGATATCTAATGCAGCACACTAATTTTAAAAGTAAGAAAACTGAGGCTTAGGGTGATTAAATAATTTGTTCAGTGTCACACAGAGAGTGGTAGGACCCAGTTTTAAAGGCTAGATTCTCTGACTACAAATACAACAATATTTCTACTCTGTTATGCCTCCTTAATTTAGGCACATCTCTGACACCCACATTCCTTGTTTCCAATTCCTAGTCCATTCAACCATCAACATTCCCACTTTACCACAAATTCAAACCACAGTAGATTCTTAAAATGCCCCTAAATACTGAGAAGGTAGATAGGAAGACCCAATATTCTACTTATACTCAGCCCTTTTTGAAATTTCCTGGTCTTTTAACCTCTCATCTTCAGAAGAGAGACAACTGGGGAGTGGTAAGAGTAGAGTACTGAATTATGTGTCCTGCAGGACTGTTCTCAGTTTTCCTGTAAATAGTTATATTAACATATTATCCTACACTTTTAACTATGCTACCATCACCACTCTGGGAAGCAACCAGGTATAGTGGAAAGAACACTGGGGTTGGAGTCATAGTTCCTGGATTTTAGCTCCTACTTAGTACTTTTCTATACATCTGACCTTGGGATAGTCAAGAATAGAGAGGGATCTTCACAGAAGATCAGCTTGACTTTATAAAGAATGGTTCATATTAGATTAAACACATTTCAATTTTTGAAAGAGTTATTAAGCCACTTGATAAATGGGATAGCTTAAATGAAGTTTAACCTAGATTTTAGTAAAGAATGTAATAACATCTCCTATGCTAACCTTGTGAAAAGATGGAGAGGTGTGCTAGATGATATTACAGTTAGATGGATTTGGAACTGGTTATATGGACAGATCTAAAGAGTCATTAATGGCTTGATGTCAACTTGGAAGGTCGCCAGTGGAGTGCCCTAGGGATCTATGTCCTTGTCCTTGTGCTATTTAACAATCTGATCAATTACTTGGATAAAGGCATAGTTGGCATGCTTTTCAAATTTGTGTATGACTCAAAGGTGGGAGGGATATTAATATATTGGATGACAGTCAGGATTTGAAAAGGTCTCAGTAGGATAGGACACTGGCTTGAATTTACTCAATTGGAATTGAATGGGGGGGGGAAGTAAAATCATCCACTTAGATTGAGAAAATCAATTTCACAAGTATAATATGGGGAAGTCATAGCTAGACATCAGTTCTGAAAAAAAAAGATTTAGGGATTTTAGTGGGCTTCAAGCTCAATAGGAATAAATAGTGTCATTTGACAGTAAAATTAATGTAATCTGAGCCTGTATTCAAAGAAATATAGCATCCTGGAATAGAGTTATGGAATGATAGTTCCACTGGATTCTAGTTTAGTTGATCAGGAATATTATATTCAGTTCTGGAAACCATAGCTTAAGAAGGAGATAGATGATTGGGGATGTTGACTCTAAATGATCACCCTAATGCAAATATCAATAATATGGAAAATAGGTCTTGATCAATGACACATGTAAAACCCAGTAGAATTGCACGCCAGCTTTGGGGGTGGAGAGAAGGGAGGGAAAGAACATGAATCTTGTAACTATGAAAAAAATATTCTTAATTAATTAATTATATGGTTTTTTTAAAAGAAGGCTATAAATAAGCTGGAGTGTGTCCAGAAGAGGGCAACCAAAATGGTGGAGAGCCTTGGTGGAGAGATCAGTTGAAAGAACTGGACATACTTTGAAGGAAGACTAAGGACTAACCTTAAATATCTAAAGGGCCAATGTGAGCAAGGGAGATTAGACTTCCTCATCTTGATTCAACAAGACAAAACTAGAAACAACGGATGGAAGTTATAAAGAAGTCATTTTAGAACTGGTTTAAAGGAAATGTTACTCATTGGGGTTATCTAAAAGAATGGGCTGCCTCAAGAGGTAGTGAAATAGCCCACACTGGAGGACTTCATGTGACGACCAAATGAACTCGTACCACTTGTTGAGTATGTTGAAATAAAAATTCTATTTCAGGTATGGATTAGTCTAGAAAGTCACCTTAATAGTCTTTTCAAACTCTCAAATTCTGCAACTGCCATAAAAATTGGAGTCTTGCTCTTTTTGTTTAATTCTATGTTTTCATCTCTTCTCCATTCCTAGTAAGTACTCTGGGCCCTAGATCTAGGATGTTAATACTACAAATACTCCTTAATATGTCAGATAAGTGGCAAATCAAGAGGTGTTGCTATTAATATTATGATAGAAAACATTATGTTAAACTGTTTCCAATAGATAGAATGATTCTATTGTAATACTGGGCATTATTGCAAAGGTATTGATATACCGTAGAGTAAATTAGGACCCCCTACTCTCCTCCAATAGGATCTTTAAATAAGTATTAGAGTATTGGTCCTATCCCCCCAATTCTAGTATTTTAAAGGGGTCCCCCAGTACCTCACATCCAGCCCTGCCTCTTTGATTTTCCATCTGTACACAACAGCCATTCTGTTGATGTTTCTTTATGTAAAGGCAAAGAGAAAGAATGGGACCTTTGTGTAGCTCAATGGTGACCACTGTATTAGCCAATTGATGGTCTGGCCTGAAAGCCACTTAAACCAGTAACAGCATCCTCCATCTGATGGATGGACCCGTTGTGTGTGCTGCATATACCACAGCTGATGCTCGGACACAGGTCTCCTCCAGGGTCAGATGCAGTCATTCCACCCGAGAGAACTTTGCCCTGGCTGAGAGATCTGTGCTCAGTCTGTCTCAGCAAGGAGTCTCGCTTATCACAGTTCTTTATTGGTTTGGTAACTAGTGTTGACATCGGGTTATTTTTCAGGAGGTGGTGTTTTTCTGGACAGCATCTCAGTGACAGTAGGCATAGTAATCCTGGCAGCCAAGTACGTGTAATTGAAGGAACAGCAGGCTGTTCCAACTTAATGAAGGTAGATATGGTTTAGGATACAAAGTCTGTGGGAGTGGGGCCCAGAGATGATCTGTCTGTAGCCATTAACTCTCTCCTCCCTCCTCCTTTTCATTATGTCCCAGAGCTTTGTTTCCTGAAAGTAGCCTGTGGCAGTGGGTTGGGAAGATGACTCTCTCTGAAGGGGTTTCAGCCCACACAGAGAACTGTGTGACAAATTATCCTGACAGGGCTGCCACTACAATATTAGCAGCTCATTAGAAGAGGAGGGTGAAATGCATCTTGGCTTTGATCAATTCTATGCTCACATTTCAAGATTTGGGGAGTCCCCCAAGTCCCATCCTTTAACATACACAACATAGATACACAAATGGATTTATTATGAAATCTAAAAGTTCTCCACAAGTTTTCAAGGGTTAAGATTTGATACCAAATTGATCCAAATTCTACCATTTTTTTTAATGGGAAGAATTAGAAGCCTATGTTTTCTCATGTGAGTCTTCTTGTTTGGAAGATAGGAATTGAGGAGATGACAGGGATTGTCATTAGTATCTACTTGTTAGGGACACTGGGGATTTAAAGAATCAAGAAGGGAGTCCTAAAGTAGAATAACCACCTCACATTACTGATAGGGCAATCCAGGTCCCTGGGAGTTTAAATAATTTGCCAGAGGTCCTATGATTAGTTAGTAGTAGAGATAAGACCAGCCCTCTGGTCTCCTGATCAATGTTCAATGCCCTTTTCTCTATGTTCAAGAAAAAGGAGCAATGCAATGATCCAAAACATTTATGAGGGACTTATGAGAAAGAATGCTATTCACATCCAGAGAAAGAACTCTCAGAGTAGAAACACAGAAGAAAAACAACTGCTTGATCAAATGGGTCAATGGGGATATGATTGGGGATGCACTCTAAACCAGTGATTCCCAAAGTGGGTGCTACCACCCCTTGGTGGGTGCTGCAGCGATCCGGGAAGGCAGTGATGGCCACAGGTGTATTTATCTTTCCTATTAATTCTATTAAAATTAAAAAAATAATTTCCAGGGGGCTAAGTAATATTTTTTCTGGAAAGGGGGCAGTAGGCCAAAAAGGTTTGGGAACCACTGCTCTAAACAATCACCCTAATGTAAATATCAACAATATGGAAATAGGTCTTGATCAATAAGACATGTAAAACCCAGTGGAATTGCACATTGGCTATGGGAGAGAGGAGGGGAGTGAAAGAATATGAATCATGTAATCATGGAAAAGTTTTCATAATTAATCAATAAAAAAAGAAAGAAAAAGGGACAGGAAATGAAAGTACTTAGTTTGTTAATAATTTCTTCACTTTGTGAGCACTTTTATTTTCTTGAATATTTCTTGAGTGTCCTTGAGTATTATTTTAAGTCCCTATTATTTGTCTTTATTCATCTTCCCAGCTAGTGTGTAAGCTCACCTAGGGTGCCAAGGAATTGAGAGGCAGCAGGGTTAGTAGGAGAAGAAAGAGGAAAATGTCCTGGAGTTGGGTTCCTCCACAATTCTCACCAATATATGTGTGTGTGTGTGTGTGTGTGTGTGTGTGTGTGTGTGTGTGTAGGGGAGAGGGACAGATTTGGCGATAGGCAAAAATGATTGTAATTCTAGGAGGAATGTCTGGATGTACCAATAAATTGTCAGGTTGCTGGTTCAGGGTTCTGAAGCCAACTTGGGAGCAAAGAATGTCTGAGACTAGAAAGAGGGAGTTTTGTATGACGGTTGGCATGACAGCTGTAAGTGTCAGGAGGGAGGAGAAAGCCTTGGAGGAATAGCTGTAGTTTGCTTTGGGCCCATTTCCCAGTAATGTCATTGCTTGTGTGTTTACAGAGGAGAGTGTTCATGGGTGTTTGTCTCCGTTGGATATTGTGCCTCGGTTGCTAGTGCCCTCATAGAGCATGTGCCAATGTGGAACAAGCAATGTTGAGAGCTGTAAAATCAGCTTTGGTCTCTTTGTCTGAATTGTTGCTTTTTCTGAAAGGGGGTCCCCAGAGGGGACACCAGTCAACCTTGCAAAGGTCAGGGACGAAGTTCCTTTTTGGTAGTCTCTTAAAGTGGTTAGCATAATGCTAAGCACTTAGTTTTTGCTCCACAACTTGATCTGAGGGAAAAAAAACAGCAAATAACTCCTAATGGGAGAGCCTTCTGGGAAGGATTTGGATATGCACCATTCCATTTTCATAAACAATGAAAATACTTATGAAAAAGCTGCCTTTTGGAGGAGTTTAATGTGTAATTCACTGTTCTCTGCCATCAGTGGGCATGTGCTTGTGAAATGTTGATTAGCTTAAATAAAATATAATTTGAAAGGTAAAATCTGTAGGAAAAAGTAATTATGCCCTACAGTGAAAACATCAATATCAACTCCACAAAAAATTATTAAGCTTCAATTATACTTAACAAATTGTTCTAGAATCTGGGAGAAATATAGAGATAAAACAGATTTCCTGCCCTCAATGGGCTTATAATCTAATTAGGGAGGTGGGGAGGAAAATACCAAGTAAATTTAAATATGATTAGTATGTAAGAAAATGCAAGCTATAATGGAGAGAACACAAGAACATTTATTAACCCAAGATAAGTTACTTAGCCTTCACAATCACATTTTCCTCATCCATAAAATAGGAATCATGCTGGCCTAAATGACCTTAGAAGTGACCCAATGGATAGAGCTTACTGCCCCTGGAGGCAGGAAAACTTGAGATCAAATCTGGCCTCAGAAACTTATTAACTGTGTGACATTAGGCAAGTCACTTTACTTTGGTGTACCTCAGTTTACTCATCTCTAAAATGGGGCTAATGTTAATAACTACTTCACAGGATTATTGTGAAGAAAAATATTTGTAAAGCACTTAGCACAATCCCTGTCATATAGTAGGCAATTTAGTGTTTTCTTCCCCTTTTAGAGAAAAGAACTTAGTCTAAAAGACCTTATATTTCAGGGAATTCCCCCTTTCAGGGAGATGGCATTGACTAAGGGATGGAGGAGGAGTAACTTGGCTACCTTTAGCATTAATACAAGTCAGCAAAAGGTTGAGAGAACAATGACCTCCAACTTTGCCCTGTTTGAACAGGGTAGACTTTCAGGGTAGACTTTGTGTCTGTCTGCATAACCAAAACAATCAAACCACCCTGGTCAGTATATAATTAATTCCCATTGTGCTTATTTTATTTTAAAAGAAAATTATCGTTATTATTTTTAACTTGGAGAAGAAAAAGAATTTCACAAGAAACAACACTGAAAGTAATGAAAATCATAGGTTGTCTTGGTGTGATAAGCTCTATGACTTAAAGTCAGGCACTGGCTCCAGAAAATAACCTTTCCTAATCTTTCATCCTTTTTTAGAATATAAATGAAGGGGTGTGTGTGTGTGTGTGTGTGTGTGTGTGTGTGTGTGTGTGTGTGTGTTTCTATGAACAAGATCTGAAACACTAAGCCAATCTTCCCTTCATTGTTGTTTTTTTTCCCTATTTCTATGGCTTCAGAGTTCCCAGGTTTTTACTGGAATGGAATCCAAAGAGGACAAAAAAAACTATGAAGAGGTCTGTTCTGATTATTTCAGCCTTGCCAGAGATGGGAGATTATGAGAGAGAGAGAGAGAGAGAGAGAGAGAGAGAGAGAGAGAGAGAGAGAGAGAGAGAGAGAGACACTAAGATTATTCCCATCATAAAGAATTCCAGCAGTTTGGTCCATTTTAAGCTAGTTCCAAAAAAATAGAAAAAAAATTCTTCTAAAGTCAGCCAGCCATTTGGGACTATCATCCAAAACAAACAGAATTCAGCATCTTGAGAGGGTCCCTCATGTCGGGAGACCAACCACGCTGTGCACGTCTCTTGGCAGCCCCTCATTCTACATGAAAATCAAAAATGAGATGTGAACTTGAAGCAGAGAGTATTTTCAGTACTTGGGCAGTTACTTCTCATGAATCTGCTGCTGCACCCTGAGAATGAGGCTTTCCTCAACACTCAACATGGGGATGATTGGGTTTCATTTTTCTTGTCTTGGAGACTATAATAACATTAATTGATGTGATGCTGTCAGAGCCTCACCCTGTAAAAGAAAATCACTACAATTGCACAGCTTAATCTTTGCTCATAGGAGACTTAATAAAAGCTTTAACTCTAAAAAAAGAGAGGTGAAACACTGTTAATCACTCTGTCAGTGCAAAAAAAAGGAGAGAATGTTTTTTGCTACACTATTGTTCAGTCATCTAAAACAAACTGGAGGAAGAGGCCCGGTCTTCATCTAAGCTCCAGAGGCCATATTGTTCCACTGATGCTGGGATAAATAAAATATTTCCTGAAGAGTGAACACGTGCACCAAAGAGTGGAGTGTGAGGACATTCCGCTGTAAGACAGGCTAACCAGATGTGAGCACTGACCTCTACTCACTGGAATCTGATTGACACTTGGGTAGGCTTTCTCCAGCTGTTTGGAAGAGCTACATGGGAAGTCAACCCTTTCCCAAGATTTGAGGGGGCCACCTGCAAAATATCTCCTTCGTTACCTTTGGGATTCCCATTGTGTGCATTTCTGTGATTTTGGATCTCCATATTTCAGTGTACAGAAATGTTTTAAAAAGGATTACAGATTTATCATCCACTGGATTTTATAAAGCCAATGCTGCGTTATTTAATCTTCAGTAGATAGTTTTAGTGTCAGCAAGCCCCTACTGTTTCATAGGCTCATAGGTTCAATAAAAGAAAGGATCTTGGAGGCCATCATGTCTAACTTCCTTATTTTTCCAGTAAAGGAAACTGAGACCAAGAAAGACTAAATAATTTCCCCAAGATTATATACATAATAAGTTTCTGAAGAAGTATGAAATCAAGTCCTTCTGATACCAAGTCCAGTATCCCATCCACTACCCCAAATTCCAGACTAATTTGGATGTAGTAAACAACATATCCTGGTTTATAAACTAACAAAAATGAGATTTTTTAATATAATATAACATAATATAATATAACATAAATGTGTGGACATGGTGCTGGTTAAGCAGAGAAGCAGTAAGCAAACGCCAGCTGCCTACATGTCACTTTCTGTGGATGAAGACCATCTATTAAAAAAATAAAATAGTCCCTGGAGCCAATGGCAACATTCAATAATTAAGGTCATTCCTGTAAGCTATTGTTTCAGGAAAGTGGTAATTCCAGGAAGCCTGGTAGATTGTATTTGTTTATGTATTTATTTATGTAGATTTTTATCACTATAGTCTTAGCTAAAAGTAGCCTCAGTGGAGAAAGGACAGCAAAACTGCATTAGTTAAAAGGCATTTGTCAGAGTCTAATGGCAGCCTGAAGAAAACCAAATAGCGAAAATTTATCCTCAAGTTCTCTAAGAATAAGAGTAAAATTCCAAGTAAAAAAATCCCCCAAAACTTCTTAAATTCATTCTCTTCCCATTCATATTAGTAGTTTTTGCACTATCTAAAAAAGAGGGAAGAAATTTTGAAATGGAAATGAGATGTCAAAGAACATGTTTCAGCTACTTAAAACAACAAACCTAAATGGGGTCACTGTTTCAGAAAACATCTCTTTACCTATAAATGAGTTATATGCACTTAGAAATTATGTAGATCATTCTTATCTATTCATTGAAGTCCCCTATGACCATCTGCTAGGCCACACTTAGTCAAATGGTAGTTACTGCAAATAAAATTCCATCAGCGCTTCAGGGATTTGTATTTTGTCAGGATGGTCATTCCCTCTGGAAAAAACAGATCTCAGCCTCTTAAAACTCTTATAATCTAGTAAATGGTCTTTAAAAGTTACTGTTGTGGAAAAAGAATCATCACCAGTATGAATGTAACTAGGCTGATCCTCTGATGGCAGACGTATATAGTTTGTCCCCAAGTCGTACCGGGAGCCTTTCCAGCTTGGTCAGAACTGGCAGAACTGGTGCTCTGCTGGCATCGCCATTGAAAGCCCAGGGTCACCTCCATACCCGGATGCCAGAGGAGGATTTAGTGATGGAAATAATATTAGCCAAGATTTACACAGTAACAATCCACTTTGCATACATTATCTCAGAGGATGCTCGCAATGACCTACATGAACTTGAAAGTCACCAAATTAAATTTCTTCCTGAAATTCTCTATGACTAGGACTACTTCATTCAGATTATGCCTCCTCCAACTCATTTGAAATGGTGAGGTTTTTGTTGGCTTGCTCTGCTTTTCCCTTACAGTAAGGCTAGTTTAAAATGATAGCTCTTAATTTGTGCTGGCAAGAGGAGGAGAGTAGGAGCAGAAGATGACCTTCCCAGATTGTGTAATCAGGGCTGGCTTTGTGTATGGGTAGAGTAGACAGCTTTCAGCCTGCTGTGACTTGGGAACCCCAAAGGCCTCCCTTTATCCAAATCCTTTCCCTGTTGGCTTCCTCCAGTAGCTGAGATTCCTGCTGCTAGATTTTTTTCCCCCTTTGGTTTAAGGAAAGGGTTTTAAACCTTTTTCTGTGATACGGACCTCTTTAGCCATCTGGTAAAGTAGTAATGTTTTTAAATAACTGAAAGACTTGCTAAATTTCAGTTATAGGTTAGCAAAAATAATGGTGTACATTTTCCCTCTCCACATTTAGAGATTCCCTGAAATCTATTCATTGGGTCTAGAGGACTCCAAAACATTTATTTTTGTTTATGTTTAAGGAATCATAATCTATACATTTATTTATGTTTAAGGAATCATATTCTATACATTTATTTATGTTTAAGGAATTATAATCTTTAAGAAGACACCTTTAAAATACAAGGATTTATCCATGAATAATCATTAGCAATCCTGAGGCAATATGGTATAGTGGACAGAGGTGCTGGGCTCAGAGACAGAAAGACAGAGATTCAAATTCCACCTCATCTATGAGCTCTGTCACCATGGGAAAATCACTTAGCCTCTCTGTATTTCAGTATTTTTTCACATGTAAAACAAAGTAGTTGGACTCAATGGCTTTGAAATTCCCTTTTAGTACTATGAAGCTATACTATAACACAGACAAGTTTATCACTCTAGGGCAGTGAGGTGGCACGATGGCTAGAGCTTTGGATTTGGAGTCAGAAAGATTCATTTTCCTGAGTTCAAATCTGGCCTCAGGTAGAGGCAAGTCACTTAAACCCTGTTTGCCTCAGTTTCTTCATCTATAAAATGAACTGGAGAAGGAAATAGCAAACCACTCCAGTTCCTTTGCCAAGAAAACCCCAAATTGGGTCAAGAAAAACCCAAACTGGGTCACAAAATGTTGGATACCATGGAAAGGATTGAAAACAACAATAAGGAAAGAACAGGTTCCTGAAAGGATGGGATGGAGGATGAGAAAATGATGGAGGATAAAGGTCAGAAAAAGTCTTTCTATCTCATCCAGGATAGAAGGACAATGATTGCTGAGAGGCCCAATCCATTGATGATTGGCATGAGAGATTTGACCTTCTTCATTTCTTATCTGGGTTGATCTGCCCCTCCTTGAGCTATCTGGTGCCCTAACTCCACTCTTGGAGGTTTATTATATTTTGTCTGGACTTAATGTAGACAATCAACATAGCCCATTGAAGTTCAGAACTCCTGACCCCAAAAGATCCATCAGCCACAGCTGATTTTTGCAGCTGACCACTACTATGCCCAGCCTGGGAGCACTATCTCCAGCAGTGCTCCAGACCTAGATGTTCTTCTCCTTCTCCAGGAGTCAGTAGTGGCAGTGACTTAGGACATTGTCCCTTCTGAATTCCCCAGTCTGCTCTCTGGTAGTATTAGGGCACTTCTTTCCCCTTCATCAGCTTAGTCTTGGAGACATCTTAGGGCTTTACTCTTGCAAGCCCCAAACATCAATCCCTGACCCCTACCTTGATCCAGGTGCAGAAAATGCAGATTTTGACTCTGTATAAGGAATAGACATGGTGAGGGATCAAATTTGGTCCATGATCTCACATAAATTCCATTAGTTACTGTAAAAGCTGCACGGTCTCCAAAGTTTAATTTCAAGCTGTATAGTGAAGTTTCTTTGTGATACCATGGAATACAGAAAGGTGAAATATAGTATTTCACATGCTGAGAAGTCAAACACATAAAAAGTCTCCGTGTTTATATGACCTACTCAAGATTTACATCTTGCTAAAACCTTTACCTTTTCAATGTTCTTTTAGCCTGTGAAAATGGAAGTGGGTTATATGTATCTACCATAAACCATATGAAAATAAATAACTTCAACTAGATTTTTTAAAATGTCATTTGCCTACGGGCCAATCACTTCTAACTTACTTTTTTTTCTTCTTCATCAGAGGAAATCCAAGTGTTCTTTAGGGAAAGTAAGTGAGTAGACAGAGCAAAGCCCTGAAATATCAGAACTGAAGACTTTTCCCAGTTTTATAGCAAATATGATCACCTAATCTTGGGAAATCTCTTAATCCTCTCTGGGTAGTAGGATAAGATGGAGCTACCAGATTGATGGCTCTTTCCCCATTGAATCCACTGAAATGACCAAAGAGTGAATTCAAATTGATTTAATCATTTAAGCAGATAGCTATGGCCAATGTGCCCCTATTTCCTTTTCCTCATCTAAAAAACAGGGGGCAGTAATGCTGAGGCAGTATAGCATAGTGGCTAGAACACTGGATTTAGAGGCAGAAAAATTTGTGTACAAATGCCACATTAGATACTTCCTAGCTGTGTGACCCCAGGAAAGTTATATGATTTCTCTGGGCTTTAGTTCCTCATTGATAAAATAGAGGATCCTAGATTTCTGAGACCTTTTATGACTATAAATCCACAATCCTTTGGTTCCTGGGGAGTTTCTAGTAAGTGTTTTGAGATCTTCTATTAGAAAATCTGTTTAAAACCACAACATAAAAGCCACAAGAGTATCACGAGACAGACAGGTAGGTAAGTTATAACTTTATGAGAAGGAACCACTTCAGGGAGATCTTATTTATAGTAGCATTTAAATCATATGTGACTACTTCTGTCCATGCCTTCTCATCTGGACCCATGCATATCCATGTCTTTCCATAAATGCTTCCTGAAAGATTGGCTCAACATTCAGGAGGCCTTGCCTCTAATTTCTTTACTGTTACATATGCCAAAACCAGACTCAGGATGGACATCTGTTTTCCCTCTCCCTTGCTAGAAAATCCTCACACTTCCTTGCTCAGTCATACTTTTCCTTGGGGGTAAAAAGCACAATCTAATTTTCTCAATAGGGTTCACCCCCATCTCCTCTTCCTACTCAATCATGAACCCAATTTACAATCCAATGGTAACAATATCCCAGATATGTGTACTGATCAATCTACTCAACTTGCCCATCCTTTGTCAATGTGTATTTTTCAGTTCTCTTTTTTAAACCCTTGCCTTCTGTCTTAGAATCAATACTAAGTATTCATCACACAGCAGAAGAGTGGTAAGGGCTAGGAAATTGGGGTTAACTGACTTGCCCAGGGTCACACAGCTAGAAAATATCTGAGGCTAGATTTGAACCCAGAATCTCTGTTCATTAAGCCACCCAGTTGCCCCACGAACTCTCTTACTGTATTGTCAGTAGCTAGATTGCTCTCCTATAAGTGGTCATGGTTTTCACTGGAAGTCCTTGTAGTGCAATCAACACAATTTCATCTGTGAGCAAGACCACCCAGAGAAACCTGACTATCATTAGGGAATTTCTCTTCTCCTTGGAAATCCTCTGTGACCCTTGGAGGCACATTTGGTGAGTTTAGGGGTCCTTATTTAATTCCTTACTTGAAGTTCACACTGAGCAAGTGGTTGAACAAAATTGTCTGTGATGTTAACTAAAACACAAGACACAATTTGAGGAAAGTGTTCAAAGCTTCATTGTGTTATAATGAGTCAAATACTTTTTTCTAACCTTTCAATCAATTATATGATTGTGATACGCTGTTCGAAATTATTTGCTAAAAGTAATCTTTTCTTTTCTCAGATTTTTACTGAGCATATTCTTGATCATATATGTACCATAAAACTTTTCTAGATATGAGAAAACTAGGGATACATTTTGGTAATAGTTGTTTTGGTATTGGTGCTATCTGTGGTCTTCCCCCTTTTTTGAGGATCTTCACCTCTTTGAGATATTTTGAAAATGGATCTTCGAGTATTTTTTAAATTATGTCACATAGTACCATACCTATCAAACTACCAAAAAACTTTTTTTATAGAATTAAAAAAATTATAACAAAGTTCATATGGAACAAGAGATAAAAAATATCAAGGGAAATAATGAAAAAAAATGTGAAGGATGGGGGCCTAGAAGTACCAGATTTTAAACTGTACTGTAAAGTAGTGATCATCAAAACAGTATGATACTGGCTAAGAGACAGAAGGGAGGATCGATGGAATAGACTTGGGGTAAATGACCTCAGCAAACTAGTGTTTGATAAACCCAAAGACCCCAGCTTTTGGGACAAGAAATCTTTATTCGAACTGCTGGAAAATTGGAAAACAGTATGGGAAAAATTAGGTTTATATCAACATCTTACACTTTAGGTTTATGATTTAAATATAAAGAGTGAAATCACAAATAAATTAGGTAAGCATAGAATAGTATATCTGTCAGATCTGTGGGAAAGGAAGGAATTTAAGAGCATGCAAGAGGTAGAGAGCATTACAAAATATAAAATGAATTACTTTGATTATGTCAAATTAAAAACTTTTTGTATAAACAAAACCAAATGTAACCAAAATTTTCTAATTCTAATAAATCAACAAACTGGGAGAATATTTTTATTTTTTAATTTTTTTTGTATTTGGAAATTTTTATTCATTTAATTAATTTAGAATATTTTTCCATGGTTATAAGATTCATGTTCTTTCCCTCCCTTCCCTTCACCCCCCTCCCATAGCCCACACACAATTCCACTGGGTTTTATATGTGTCATTGATCAAGACCCATTTCCATATTATTGATATTTCCATTAGGGTGATTGTTTAGTGTCTACATGCCCAATCATATCCCCATCAACCCATGTGATTAAGCAGTTGTTTTTCTCTGTGTTTCTTTTCCCTCAATTCTTCCTCTGGATGGGGAAATCGTTCTTTCTCATAAATCCCTCAGAATTGTCCTGGATCATTGCATTGCTGCTGTAGAGAAGTCCATCACATTCTATTGTACTATAGTGTATCAATCTTTGTGTACAATGTTCTCCTGGTTCTGCTCCTTTCACTCTGAAGGCCATTCCAGTTCACATGGAATTCCTCCAGTTCATCATTCCTTTCACCACAATAGTATTCCATCAACATCAGATACTATAGTTTGTTCAGCCATTCCCCAATCGAGGGACATCTGCTTATTTTCCAATTTTTTGTCATCACAAAAAGCGCACCTATAAATATTTTTGTACAAGTATTTTTCCTTATTATCTCTTTGTGATACAAACCCAGCAACGGTATGACTGGATCAAAGGGCAGTCTGTCTTTTAGTGCTCTTTGAGCATAGTTCTAAATTGCCATCCAGAATGGTTGGATCAATTCACAACTCCACCAGCAATGCATTAATGGGGGAGAACATGTTTATAACAAACTCTCTGACAAAGGTTTAATTTTCCAAATATATAAGGAACTAAGTTAAATTTATAAAAAAATCAAACCACTCCTCAGTCAACAAATGGTCAAGGGTCATGAATAGGCAGTTTTCACATGATGAAATCAAAACTATCAATAGGCACATGAGAAAGTGTTCTAAATCCCTCCTGATTAGCGAAATGCAAATTAAAGCAACTCTGAAGTACCACCTTACACCTAGCAGACTGACCAATATGGTAGCAAAGGAAAGCGAAAAATGTTGGAGGGAATATGGCAAAATTAGGATACTAATGCATTGCTGATGGAGTTGTGAATTGATCCAACCATTCTGGATGGCAATTTAGAACTATGCTCAAAGAGCACTAAAAGGCAGGCTGCCCTTTGATCCAGTCATACCGTTGCTGGGTTTGTATCACAAAGAGATAATAAGGAAAAATACTTGTACAAAAGTATTTATAGGTGCGCTTTTTGTGATAACAAAAAATTGGAAAATAAGCAGATGTCCCTCGATTGGGGAATGGCTGAACAAACTATAGTATCTGATGTTGATGGAATACTATTGTGGTGAAAGGAATGATGAACTGGAGGAATTCCATGTGAACTGGAATGGCCTTCAGAGAGAAAGGAGCAGAACCAGGAGAACATTATACACTGAGATGGATGCACTATGGCACTATTCAATTTAATGGACTGCTATACTAGCAGCAATGCAATGATCCAGGACAATCCAGAAGAACTTATGAGAAAGAATGCTAGCCACATCCAGAGGGAAAAAACTATGGGAGCAGAAATGCAAAAGAAAAAAACATATGATCAATCATGTAGTTTGATGGGGATATGATTGGAATTTTAATGTTAAAGGATCACTCTATTGCAAATACGAAAAACATGGAAATGGATTTTAAATAATGCTACATGTATAATCCAGTGGAATTGCTTGTCAGCTCCGGGAGGGAGGAGGCAAGAGGGGCTAATCATGAATCATGTAACCATGGAAAAATATTCTAAATTTTAAAAAAGAGAAAAAAATTAAATTGTGTCACCTAAAGAACAGATTTCTTCTCTATAGGTTTGTTTAGGCTCAGCTGCTCTGATAGACTTCATCTTTTTAAATGTCTGTTTCATGAATATAACTCAGGTTGTGGAGTCCAAATGTCATGTGTGCACTATCACTTTTGCTGCTGAGAATAGATCACCACCGAAGTGCTAGCAGATCTGTGCAATTTGCTTTGTTTGTTTCAAAATATCTCAAAGAAGTGAAGATCCTCAAAAAATGGGGACGATCTCAGATAGGACCAACACCAAAACAACTATTACCAAAATGTATCCCTACTTTCTCATATCTAGAAAAGCTTTATTGTTTTGTGAGATGATTTCACTTGAAATTTTCTTCCTTCTCTTTTGTAATGCTTCAGAAGTGAGCTTAGTATAAAATGACATTTTTCTTGGCTTGTATGTCACTCCTCTTGGATAATGAAGCCAACTGTTTGCTCAATGGCTAAACTAGTGACTTATATAACCATAGGCTCTCTACCATATTTCCTCACCTGCAAAATGAGAATAATTACATTGATTCCTGAGAGATTTGCCAGATACTTTGAGATCTTCTTGTCCACAGCTCTATTTCAGCTAGAAGAATAAATATAATGACATTTAAATAAGTATATGTCTCATCACATTTGATGCTATTGGTAAATCATCTTGACCAGGAAAATCCTGGGGAGCAAAACAAGAGAACATGTAATTCCATTTGAACTGTTGAACTTCTGGGGAAGATCTGCTTTGACATCCCCTTGAAAGTTTAGAGACGGTTCAATAGGTTATTTCTTTTCCCATTCATGGCTTCAATGCTACCTTGCTGGTTTGATTTGTTTCCAAAAGTGAATGCTCTGAAGAAGAAAATGTCAAGTGTAAATCTTCAGCTTGGCTATAAAACATGCTTATAAAAACTTATGGGGCCTCCTACCTAAAAAAAAAAAGTTTCTGTTAATACTGTGAGCCAAAAGCATTGTGCTAGCTGGAATCCATTTGGAAATGGTAACACTTCTAACAACACCTAAGCCAACTCTCCATACATCTCACTTTCTCATTTCCTATTCTTATTCTCCTTTCCTAATTCACAAGAATTCGTTATGTTACTAATCAGATTTAAGTTCAGAGGAAATGATACCAAAGTATCCAAGTCTAAAGCTCTATAGAGTACATCGAAGGTATTCAGTGACAACTGAGGAATTTGATTTCTTGTTATTAATTTTTTTAATTGTCAAAAATTGATATCTTTTGTTTTTTATATCAGGTGTGTTTCTCAAAATATCCCTTTCCCACTTCATTGAGTCATCATTTATAACAAAGAAAAAGGAAGGAAAAAATACAGCAAAATTAACATCAAGAAAACTTTTTTTGCATTATATGTAGTACTCCAAACCCATAAACATCTGTAAAGAAGGTGTGAGAAGTACCTTCTTCGATCTCTTCAATGAGGCCAAACTTGATCACTATATTTTAAAAGTTTTCATGTCATTTTTAATGAACAAGAAATCATTTCTCTCCCTTCTCCCTCTGATTGAAAGTAAAAAAGAAAATCAGATATGTACGTCAAGTCATAGAAATAAAACCAGATATTAGATATGCAGAGTCAAACAAAATAATTGTCTACGTCCAAAAATGTGAGTCATCCTACCTCTTGATTCTATCACATCTATCAGGAAACAACATAAATCATTATCCCCCCTTTGGAAGAATGGTGGATTATTTAACTTATCAGAATACAAGTCTTTCAAAATTATTTGTCTGCACAATGTTGTAATTATTATTGTTTTAAATTATTTACCTTATTTAAATTAAATTTAAATTATTAAATAGTCATGTTTAATTTTCTCTGTATTAAACTATATGTCTTCAAAGATTTAACTGGAACCATCACTTTTATAATTTATGGCACTAAAGTCTTATGTTACCTTCATCATGTATCATTTATTCAACCATTTGCCAAGTTATGGGCATCTTCTTCATTTCCAAGTCTTTGACACTATAAAAAGAGCTGTTATAGACATTTTTGTACTTATGGACTCTTCCTTTTGTCTTTAGTATTCTTGAGTCATAGAGTACGGGTATGAACAACTTAGTGGTTTTTGAGACATAGTTCTAAGTTGTTTTCTAAAAGTTGGACGAATTCAAGGTTACACTGGTGATATATTAAAATACCTTTTTCTGCAGTACCCCAACATTTGTCACTTTCCTTTTTTTTCTGCTTCTTTGATAATATAAAAGTTTTGAGGTGGAGTTGTAGAGTTGCTTCAATTATTAGTGATTTGAAAAAATTAATATGGTTCTTGATAGCTTTGCTTTATTACTTTGAAAATGGTCTGCTAATATACTTTGAGCACGATATTAACAGAGAATGACTATTAATGCTAATATACCTTTGAAATAAGTTCATTATAATTTTATAAATTTATTGTTGATTTTTTTTTGTTCTTTCTATTTAAATTGTTGTGGTCACTGTGTATATTGGTTTTCATGCTTCTGCTGACTTCATCTTGCATCAGTTCATGTAACTCTTCCCATGGTTTTCCATATCCATCTCATTCAGTATTATTTTCTAATATTTCTCTGATAAATGTGGCTAAAAGGTGGTTAAGAAGAGCTTAAGACTCAGAATTTTAAAAAAAGAGTTGAGTTCCTTTTCAACAAACACTAACTGATTATATGATTTACGTAGACTTTGGGCAGATGATGACTTATGAACACTGGTTTTCTTCCTTATAAATGGAATAACATCAAGAAACTCACATAGCTATTATAAGGATCAAATAAAATTATATATTTTCCCAATGCCTTGCAAACATTAATCTTCATATAATATCAGTTCTTGGTTACCATTATTATTGTTTTTGTTTATTCTTACATTTTTATGAGATTCAAAAGAAATAGTCCTGGGGCATTCATTCATTCATTCTTCTTTTATATTTAATATTCTATAGACTATTACAGAGGGAAAATTACCTTTTGTAGTTGAATAAAATCATTAAAATATAAACTCATCTGTAGGCTCAATGAAAAAACTTTCCTAAAACTCCAATAGCAGACAAGATGATGGAGATGTTTTATATACTCTTACCTTTCCCATGTGATTCTGTTTCTCATTAATACTGACTAGTGATAAAAATCAGTATATTTTCTCTCTTTTGGCTATGTGTTCAGTCTCTCCAACTGGATTTAAAGTTCCCTCAAGCAGAGGGATCATGTCTTAAATTTTTTCTTGTATCTCTCATTCTCTTGTATCTCTCACCCCACACCTAGTGATTTATTCATGTAGTTATAAGCCAATAGGCTGGTCAAAGAGGATTTTATAAATCCAGACCACCCTGAATCAATAGGTGTGGAGACTGTTAGATCAGATAAAGGTTTCATAAGCTATTTCCTTGTGTTATCATTGTAATAGTATTTGTGATCATCTTTAATCCATATTAGAAATAAGAAGTCATTCATTGTTGAGTCCCTGGAAATAGCACTTTCCTTCCCATTAAGTTGGCTGAATGGTTGACTATTGAACAATGTGGCAGGCAATTTTTGAGGTCCCTTTTTCTGTTAAAGTGAATGCAAAGAAAATTGGAGAACTGCGTCCTCATCTCTTTAGCCTTCTGTTGCTGCTAATTTTCATTTCTGAGCCGCTTGGACTTCTAAACCAAGACTCTCCAAGTATTCTTCTCTCAACCCTATCCTATATATCTATTCAGTTGTTTTATTTTTACTTCTGAAATCTCTCTTTTCCAAACTCTTCTCTCTATTCCTATTACAACCAGGTAAAATCTTCATCTCTTACTATTGTAATGGACTTCTAATTAGCTTTTTTTCCTCTACTAATTGTTCCAGTCCATTTTTTTACTCTTCTGCCTGAGGTATTTGTCTAATGCACTGCACCAATCACGTTTCCCTTCTATTCAAAAACTCATTTCCTTCCAGATAAATTCCTGATACAGACATTTAGCTGTCACTTCTTTTAGAGACCTCTCGGTTGTTACCACTTCATTTTTCATCAGTTCATGTAACTCTTCCCATGGTACCCTGTATTTATCCCATTTGGCATTGTTTTTGTTTCTAATATTTCTCTGATAAATGTGGTTAAAAATGGTTAAGTAGAACTTTAGACTCAATTTTGAAATATGAGAATTGAGTCCCAGCTCACAAATACTAACTGACTATATGATCCTCCAAGCCACCTCTCTCCTCTAATTATATGTCCTTACTCACATGTTTAAGTGTTGAAACTTCCCTAGAACTTATAAGATCCTTAAACATATTTTTAAAAAATGTCACTCAATGTCTTTTCTAAAATTTTTTAAAATTTAGAATATTTTTCCATGGTTACATGATTCATGATTCCCCCCTGCTTCCTTCCACCCTCCCTGAGCTATTCCTCTGGGTTATATATGTATCATTTGTTCAGAACCCATTTACATGTTATTTCATATTTGCAATAAAATTATCTTTTAACATCAAAAACCTAATCATATCCCTACTGAACCATGTGGTCAATCATATGTTTTTCTTCTGTGTTTCTGCTCCCACAGTTCTTTCTCTGGATGTGGATAGTGTTCTTTCTTAGAAGTTCCTCTGGATTGTCCTGGATCATTGCATTGTTGCTACTAGAGAAGCCCATTACATTCAATTTTACCACAGTGTATCAGTCTCTGTGTACAATGTTCTCTGCTCCTTTCACTCTCGATTCCTGGAGGTCATTCCAGTTCACATGGAATTCCTCCAGTTTATTATTCCTTTCAGCACAATAGTATTCAATCACCATCAGATACAACAATTTATTTAGCCATTCCCCAATTGATGAACATTCCCTCATTTTCCAATTTTTTGCCACCACAAAGAGCTCAGCTATAAATATTTTTGTATAAGTCTTTTTCCTTATGATCTCTTTGGGGTACAAACTCACCAGTGGTATGGCTGGATCAAAGGGTAGACATTTTTTTAAAGCCCTTTGGGCATAGTTCCAAATTGCCCTTCAGAATGGTTGGACCAATTTGTAGTCCCCAGTAGTGAGAATAGGCCCCAATAAAATCAGAACCATAGACTAGCTAGAGCCCAATGCATAGCTTTCCCCCTCAACATGAACCCAATCCATTCTTCTCCCCAAGATACCAAATATCCTGCCAGGAAACCAATGGTGCAAGAATTTCATGAGAAACCTACCTAAGGAATCAGCCATCAACATATTGATCTATTGCCTAAAGAAACTCCTGTTGAGAATCATTGAAATAATTCATATCCATTATCCTTATCTTATAAATTATTATTTATCATTGTCTCTGTATGAAGCTTACCTAATCCCGTTACCTATGTCATTTACCCTATAATTTGTAGACTCCAACCCATTAAGCTTTGTCACCACTAAAAGAAACTTGTCTGGGTGGTCTTTTGTTGGCACATCCCAGGATACATCCCTCATACCCTGACTGGAGCGACCCATGCCACTATTTCCAGATCTGGACTCTGATACAAATTCACAAATCCACCAACAATGTATTAGTGCCCCAATTTTGCCACAACCCCTCCAACATTTATCACTTTCCTTTGCTGCCATATTATCTTTCAAATGTCTTTCAAAATGATCTCTCTCTGTGTCTCCGTCTCTTATCTCTATCTCTGTCTGTCTGTCCCTCTCTCCTTTATCTTTCTATCTATTTAGTTTAGATTTGTGATTCATTAATTCATGGGGCTGGAAATGCTCAGTGAGGAATTTTCCTGTAAGGAAACATTCTACCATTATAGATCAATACCTACTTGGGCGACTTTGTAGTCTTAGAGACCTGTGTGAGGACACAGTGAGGTTAAATAATCTGCCTATGGTCACACAGCCAATATATTTCAGAGGCTGGGTTTTGAATCCTAATCTTTCTAGTCATCTGTCAATGTATCACTATTCTGCCTCTTATGTCATATATGTAGTAGGCACTGTTTGTTGAATTAAGTTAATATGCATTTTTTGGCTAAGAATATAACCTGAAATTAAAGAATAAACTATATACATATATATTTTTCCTTTTCTCTTTCATCTTTACATATTTGAGAGGAAAGAAAAATCCCCTGGATTCTGAATGCATAAATGATGTCACTTGAGCACATATTGAGAATTTTTCACTGGAAGTCATGGAATACTAAGTTAAAAAGATTCCTCATCTGGTTTCTGAATGGTCTGCACATACGAATGGAGAAAATGTGTTGACTTGAAAATATTTCTGCAATATTCTTTTAAAATTTCATAAGCAAAGGATTAGGATAGTCTGTGCCCAAATACCAAATGTGAACTTGATTGAGTGAATCAGGACAGGGCGGAGGCAGACTATGACTACAATTGCAAGATGGTAAACCTTATGGAAAGGAAATAGCCAATGCTGTGGGTGTGAGCATTATCACATGGGAAACAGATTGACCCTAAGTAATACTTCATAAAAAAGTGCTTCAGACTAGTGTGTTTAAGTAAGCTGCCATCAGAATGACTAATCATTAAAGGACTACAGATATATGTCAAATATAGAGATAGAGTAAAATGAAAACTCTTTTTCTTATCTTCCAAACAGGACATGTTTAGAAATAGAAAGAGTAGTGACACAGCCAAGGAATAACCAGCTGAATATATTTAATTGTAATAGGAGTAAAAGTAATAATTGACATTTATATGGGACATTAAAGTTTCCAATATGATGTTATTTGAACCTCACAATAACACTGCAGATTGCAAAGAACAGGTATGATTATACTCATTTTTGGGATGAGGAAACTGAGAGTCAGAGAATTATGTGGTTACATAGCTTGTTTTTAATTACACAGCTAGCAAATAGAGGTAGAATTTGAAAATATCTTCCTGTCTCCAAGTCCCACATCCTCTCTTCTCCTTCCCTTTCCTTCTTCTCCTCTTATCTCCCTCACCCCTTCTTCTTCCTTCTCTTCTTCTCCTTCTCTCTCTCCTTCCCTCTTTTAGTGGAAATGGACTGTCTGGAAGAAATGTTTGCCCTAATTCTCCTAATTATGCCATGAGTTGGAGTAGGGTTGTTATGTTTTTAATACAAATTAGTTCTAGGCTGTTATGAAGATAGTCAAAATGATCTGCCCAAAGTGAAGTAGGTATATATCATCTGTGTTTCAATTTGGAGGAATGTCTGGAAAAGGAAAAAAAAAACCTAGGTGGGAGGAAAATATTTAAAAGATAGTCTTTAAGGGCTTCTTGACACTTTTACCTTCCCTGGATCATTTCATCATCTGGACAGATGAGAGAAATACCTCAGAATTTGAAGAAGCAGCCTCATCTTGCTACTTGAAGGGATCCTAAGTTTGTCAATTGACCTTATTTTTCCCAGAAGTTCTCTAGACCAGTGTGGATCTCATCTTACTTTCAACTTTCCTGCTCCTCAGTAATTTCCATAGAAAGATACAAAAAACAAACAAACAAATAAACAAAAACCAAAGACTTAATCTATTTAAGGCTTGCCTTTTTTATCCCTTTATAAGTGATATCTTCTATTGTTTCTTATTCTTCTTGACTCTCCTTATTTCTTTTTAGAGCTCCTGCCTGTAGATTCTGACCTTGATTTTAGATGGTTCAACCTCATGCCAGGTATCGAAATTCTTCAGTCATTTCCTTTGACTCATTAGTTAACTCCCTGTCTGCTAATCCTAACCATGACTATATCCTTGAACCCTGTTCTTAGCCCTTTCTGAACTCCTGGTTAAATTCCTACCCTTTATGCCCTTGTCCTATCTTGACTTATGGAGTACCATGCCCAGGTTTTTACTATTGTTATTCTAGTTGTTATTTTTTAATTTGCCAAAGTGAGATAGGTGCTCTTGCTGCTCGACATCAGAAAGATTTAATGACAAATGTGTGCTATTATTTACTGTATTTGGCATAAAGTTGGTACTATATTTCTGAGGACATTTTAACTCATTGAATGTCCCAAGGTTTTAGTCATTCCAGGAGAAGCCTAAGACAGATTGATGTGAATAATACACCATGTGTTTATTTTAGAAGGCTCATAGATTTTAACAATAACAAGTTCTGAGCCCAGTTGGAGGCACCATTTGGAAGGAATATTTCTAGCCAGTATTTTTGCTGCTGCCCATTCCCAACCCCCAACCCCACTGTCAAGAAATAAGCAAATTGTGGATGGGAGGACACATTTGAATGTCTACTAATGTTCTCTTTCAGAAAGTCCACCAGCATTTTGTCTTCTCTGTTGATAAGACCCATCCCCAATTGCTTCAAAGACATATTGATTTCCCTACAAACAGTACATCCAGCCTCAGGAGAACCATAAAACTCCAAGTTGTTCCTTCAGTAAGCATTGCCATGTAATGTCAGTAGCTTTGGTTTTTATTTAATTTTGTGATTAAAGTTTTTATTGATTTCCCTGCAGGGTAGAATATATCAATATCTTTGGTTTCAAAGGAGCAACAGCAACAACAACAAAAATCACAAAAGAACTCAACTACAAAAAAAGGTGCTTTATTTTAAAATTTATGAAACTGCCATCATGAATCCCCCAGAGTGAATCTATGAGAAGACCTTTCAATAATACCACTGAACCCTGGTGAGTGATACTTATGTCCCAGGTTGCAGTTGTTTCAAAGATCCCTCGTTTCAGGTGGAAAACAGTTAATATTTTTACCTAGGAATCTGGTAACCCATCAAGTAGATCTCATTCAGCATTTCTATTCATCACATTGGTTTCTCTCATATTGGGAAGACCTACAATGCTTCATCCAGGAACAACTCAGTGGCCAAGCACTAAATGTACTGGAATGTATGAGTACTGCATCATCTGGGCTCCAAGCTAATGATAGAACTTAAAGTTGTTGTTTTTTTGTTTTGTTTTGTTTTTGATGGACAGTATTTTGAGAAAATCTAAGTATCCTGGAACAATAAAGGATCATTTTAAGGAAAATGTAGTAGCATATGATACAGGTGGGGAATAGGGTTCTGGAAGGGTATTCTTTAGTTACAAGGAGCAAAATAGGTAAGATCTTAATAGAAGGGGGAGAAGTCACAGCAAAGTAGGTTTTAAATATAAAAAGGTAAACAGACCCCAGAACCAGAGGGAAGAAACGTGGTTTTGATCATTTTAGAATCAATGAAAGTTGAAACAATCAACCAATCAACAAATATATATTAAGAAACTAAAGGTGTGCTTACTAAGCACATTGCTAAGTGCCAGGCACTGTTCTATGTGCCAGGAATACAAAAAGAGGCAAAAGACAGTCTTTGTCCTCAAGGAGCTTACAACCTAATGAATGCATTTTTTAAATTTTAAAAATATTTTTCCATGTTTACATATTTCATTTTCTTTCCCTCCCCTCTTCTTTCCCCACACCCAGACCCAATAAGCACTTCCACTGGGTTTTACAAATGTTATCACTTATACCTATTTACATGTTACTCATTTTTGCAATAAAGCAGTCTTTTAAAACCAAAACTCCCAATCAGATATCCATATAAACAAATGATAAGTCATTTGTTTTTCTTCTGTGTTTCTATTCCCACAGTTCTTTCTCTTGATTTGGAGAACATTCTTTCTCATAAGTCCCCTGGGATTGTCTTGTAGTAACAAAGTCCATCACATTGGATTGTTCCACAATGTTTTACTTTCTGTGTACAATGTTCTCTTCGTTCTGCTCATTTCACTCTGCATCAGTTCTTAGAGGTTCTTCCAGTTCATTTAGAAATCCTCAGGTTCATCATTCCTTACAGCACAGTAGTAATATTTCATCACCATCATATACCAAAATTTGTGCAGCCACTCCCCAATCGAGGGACACCCCCTCATTTTCCTGGGGTTTTTTTGCCACCACAAAGAGTGTGGCTATGAATATTTTTGTACAAATATTTTTCATTATTTTCTTTTTTAGGGTAAAAACCTAGTAGTGTTATTGCTGGATCAAAGAGTATGCATTCTTTTAAAGCCCTTTGTGCATAATTAAAAATTGCTTCCAGAATGGCTGGATCAATTCATAACTCCAGTAGCAATGTATAAGTGTCTCAATTTTGCTATATCCCCTCCAACATTTATTATTTTCCTTTACTGTTACATTAGCCAATATGCTAGTGTGAGGTGGCAGCTCAGCATTGTTTTGATTTGCATTTCTCTAATTATGAGAGATTTAAAACAGTTTTTTATGTACTTATTGATAGTTTTGTTTTCTTTATCTGAAAACTGTCTATCCATGTCCCTTCACCATTTGTCAATTGGGGAATGCCTTGATTTCTTTTATATTTGTACATACATTAATTCCTTTTGAATTTGGAAAATTAAACCTTTGTCAGAGAGTTTTGTTATAAAAATGTTATCCCAGTTTGTTGCTTTCCTTCTAATTTTGGTTGCATTGGTTTTGTTTGTACAAAAAGTTTTTAATTTGATATAATCAAAGTCATTCATTTTACATTTTTAATGTTCTCTATCTCTTGCTTCATCTTTAATTCTTTCCTTTCCCATAGATCAGACAGGTATACTATTCTGTGTTCACCTAATTTACTTATAATGTCTCTCTTTATATTTAAGTCATTTACTCATTTTGAATTTATCTTGATATAGGATGTGAGATGTTCACCTAAACCTAATCTCTCCCATACTGTTTCTAATGAACACATTTGAATGTCTACTTCTGCTCTCTTTCATAAAGCCCACCAGTATCTTTTCTCTCCTGTTGACAAGATCTATTCAGAAATGAAAAAGACATAATATGTACTCAAGTATATTAGTATACATCACCTAAACAAAAAGAGGAATTTGGTTTTCCCAACAATTTTTACCAAATAGTGAATTCTTATCTCAAAAACTTTATCTTTATTTTGTTAAACACAGTTGTTAGAATTTTTACTACTGTTAATTGTATGAAATTAGATGTAGAACAATATCTTGTATCATTTACCAAGATAAGATTGAAATAGACACATGACCTATGCATAAAGGAAACTATTAAAAGGAAATTAGTAGAACAGGGAACTTGTTACCTATCAGATTTATGTATAGGAGAAGAATTTATGAATATATATTAGACAGAAAGTATTTTGAGATTTGAATGGATAATTTTGGATACCTTAAATAAAAATTTTTGTAGAGATAAAACTAATGTAGCCAAAATTAGAAGGAAAGCAGAAAATTGAGGGGAAAAGGATAAAAGTCTTATATCTAAAATATAAGGAAAACCTTTTCAAATTTATAAGAATATGAGCTATTCTCCAGTTGATAAATGGTCAAAAGATATGAACACATAGTTTTTGGAAGAATACATTAAAGCTATATGTAACTATGAAAAAATACCCTAGATCATTATTGACTAGAGAAATGAAAAGAAAAACAACTGAGATATCATCTCATAGTTAACAGATTGGCTAAAATGATAAAAAGGCAAAATGTCAAATGTTGGAGAAGGTGTGAAAAAATGGGGACACAGAAGACTTGGTGAAACTGTGAACAGATCCAACCATTTTGGAAAGCAATCTGGAATTATGCTCAAAGAATTATAAAACTGTATACCTTTTGATACAGCACTGCCATTATTGGGTTTATTTCCTAAAGTGGTCAGGGAAAAAGAAAAATAATCTAGATAATCTAAAATATTCATAGCTGCTCTTTTGGTGGTGGCACATAACTAGAAACTGAGCAGATGCCCATCAATTAGAGAAAGGCGAAACAAGTTGTGGCATATAATTGTGATGAAATACTACTGAATCAGGAGAAATGAAAAGCAGGTTAGCTTAAAAAAAGACATAGAAAGAGCTACATGAAAGAGTGAAATTAGCAAAACCAAGAGAACATTATATACAGCAACAAAAATATTATTTGAAGAAAGATTTGTGTATGTCTATCTCTGGAGAAAGAACTGACAAATAGAAATAAGCAAGATAATTTTAAATATACATAAATCTTTTTGTCAAATAATGCCTTCTCTAGTGTGGGAAGGGAAAGGAGGGAGGGATATACCTAGCAATTTTAATGTAGCAAATAAATAAAAGCAAAAGCAAAAACAACAAAATGAGAAGTTTAAGAAACAAGCATGTCACAAAGATGTAATATAGTGGCAATGGGAGACAACTTAAATAGACATCTACTAGAATCTCTCTATCTGATTCTGTCTCTATCTCTGTTCTCTGTCTGTCTGTCTCTCCTTCCCACTCCTAAGCAGAGAAACTAATGATTTCTTAGCTTTATTTGGTGATAATTTCATTATTTAGAAATGGAGGGGCCTAATAAAGAGAACTAGTATTCAGGATCTGATTTTCATCTGCTAGGAAGACCTGATTGCTTAAGTTAGAAATGATGGGAATCTTTCAAGGAAGTGATCTCTCTATCTTAGAAATCGTGTTAAAGGAATTGTAGGTCAGGAATTATCTGATATGCACCCTAGATTTTGTCTGAAAAGATTGAGAAAGGAGTGGCAGGTCCCCAAGGTCTAATATTATCATCCTCAATTTTCTGAGAAAGATATGGTGACTTTGAACCTAAAACACTCTCTTTTCCAAAATAAATTTTATTGAAATCCTTTGTGTTTCCCCACATTTCCTACTATATCTTTCCCTGTCCTCTCAAGAGAACAACCCTTCTAATAAAGGACAGAACAACAATGTATAATGGAGACATGATTCCTAAGATTAGAAGATAACTAAAGAAGTGGTGGAGCAGTTCAGTAAAATTTCCAACATATTTAAGAATTCTGACATTCTATGCAATGATCTACCTCAAGCTTCTCACCTCAGCCAAGAAACAGAAGGGAAAGTCTCTCATATCCTTTTTTTGGGCCAAACTTGGTCATCATATTTTATGGCATTCAATTTGTACTTATTGTTTTTATTGTCTTTCTACTTACATTGATATAACCATTGTGTATACTGTTCCCTCTATTCTTTTTACTACTCTTTGCATCAGTTCATATAAATCTTCCAATGATTCTCATTCATCATATTCCATTTCTTCATGCACAATAACATCTCATGACACTCATATACCACAATTCATGAACCCATATGCCAAATAAATGAGTATCACCTTTGTCTCTGGTTCTTTGATTCTGTAACAGGGACTGATATATTTTTGTTGTTGACTTTTTTCAGGTATCTTGCTTAGCAGTAGAATCTCCAGGTCAAAATATATGACATTTTAGCCACTTTCCTAGCATTAATTTTAAGTTATTTTCCAGAATTAGCTGAAGAGGAAATTCTTAATAAATATTTGTGGAATTAGTTCAGTAAAATTAAACACAAGAGAATTAGGAAATACTGATGATAGAGAGAAACAATTACAGCAAATAAAAAAGGGCAATGGTATGAGAAGACTGATGTCATATCAAGATTTTGTAAAGAAGACCGAAATAAGGATAAGTGACAGAAAACCATGGCAGAATCCTATACAGAAAACTATCAGGAACAATATCAAAAAAAGAGCTAAAAGAAGAATGAAGAACTGGTGTGGATTCTTAAAGACATCAAAATCCCAGAAATGCATTTGTTTGTTTTTAATTTCTTGTTCCTTTAAGAAAAGGAGGCTCAAAGGGAAGATAGAAATGTGATTTCATTTGGATGAATATGACAATGCATTGAGGTCAGAACTACTAATTTCTTATTTCATACCTATTTCATTTACCAAGAAGGACAATCAGATTTGTAAAAGGCAAAATAACTACCCTTAATGAGGAGATGATATTCAAGATTAAACAGATGATAATAAGAGAATTTCTAACTGCCAATGATGAATTCAAGGCCAGATAGGCAAAATTCTAGAATGGATAATTAAAGGGATTGTTAGTGAACATATTGAAAGGGAAGCTGTGATCACAGCTTGGCTTCATCACCTTGGCATTTAATCTCCTGAGGGCAACCATTATTTCATTTTCCTATTTGTGGTATTGCCAGAGACTGGCGAAGTGACTGGCACATATTAGGTGTTTTGTTGTTCTTCAGTCTTGTCCAACTCCTTATGACACCATTTGGGGATTTCTTGGCAAAAATACTGGAATGGTCTTACATTTCCTTGTCCACATCATTTTACAGATGAGGAAACTGAGGCCAATGCATGGGTCACATAGCTTGCAAGTGTCTGAGACCAAATTTGAACTCAGGTCTTCCTGATTCCAGGTTCAGTGCTCTTTCAACTGCTGCACACTAGATAGTTAATAAATATTTAATGAGTTATTGGTTGATTAATCACAAATTAGCCAGTAAAACCTAATTTCTTTTTGGAAGTGTTACTATCATGGTAGAACAGGGGAATACTATAGCTATAGCTCATCCAAATTTTAGCAAAGTACCTAAGAAATTCTCTCATGCTCTAATTAGTCAAGATGGAAATACATGGGCTAGACAATAGCACAGTTTAGTGATTTCAAAGAAAGCCAAATGTTCAGATGCAAAAAGTAGTCTTTAATGACTCAATGCCAACTTGGCAGGATGGTCCTTGCATGGAAGATCCCAGAGATCTACTTGGCCCTATGCTATTTAACATTTGGATGAAGGACTTAAATAAAGACATAGCTAGCATTTAATCAAATTTGCAGATGTCACAAAGCAAGGAGGTATAGTTGTTATACCAGAGGACAGAGCCAGGATTAAAAAAAGAATTTTTACAGGCAAGAACATTGGGCCAAATTGCATCAGATGAAATTTAACAGGAACAAATGTGAAATCATATCCTTAGGTTAAAAAAACCCACTTCCAAGTACAAAATGGGGAAGACAAGGCACACAGCTAGACAGAAAAGACATAGGAGAGGGGATAGTTGACCAAAAGCTCAGTACAAATTAACACTATTGCAGGGAGTTCAAGAAAGTTAATTTAGTTTTAGGCTATATTAAGACAGGAATAGTGCTTAGGAACATGAAGATAATCTGTGCTGGAATCAGCTTATATTGGAAGTATTAAATTCAGTCCTGGGCTTGAGATATATGGTAGGCAGTTATGTAATGGAGTGGATAGGAGCAGCAGGGTATGGAGTCAGGAAACACATGAGTTCAAATCCTGCCTAACATTCTGGGCAAGTGTAAAATGGGGATAATTATCACACTTATATTACAGGGCTTTTGTGAAGATCAAATGAGACAGCATTTTAAAAGAACTTTGTAAACCTTAAAGTGCTTTGTACATAGTAGATATCATTATTATTAAATTACATTATTATATATCATATTTTCTATGGTTGTTACCATTAATTACTCATAATCTTATTAATTAGTAAATTAACTTTACAAATAGTATTAACAATTAATCAGTTAATAATGATTAATACTGATAGTAATTACATAGTAAGTACTATGACTATTACAATGATGTTGATAATGATAATGATAATGATGATCCCAGGTTCAGAAGAAGGCTAGAGAACATCCAGATAAGGACAACTAGAATTGTGAAGCGACTCAAATTCATACCATATAAGGTTGGTTGAAGAACTGGGAATGTTTGACTTGAAAAAGAGAAGTCTTGCACTCAGGAAGAGTCTGGGTCATGATTACTATGGTCTAGTCTAGTGCTTGAAGGAATATTAATTAGAAAAAGGATTAGTCTTGCTGTTCTTTGACCCTAAAGAACAGATCTCAAATAATTGTTGGCACTTTTTTTTTTAAAAAAAAAAAAGGTAATTTTGAGTCATCATCTTAAAATTTAGTTTTACTTCCCTGGAAATCTTCAAGAAAAGGCTGGATGACTACTTGTCAGGAATGTTGTAGAGGAAAGTCTTCACAGGTAATGTTTGACATGGATTGATGCTGAGGTGCCTTCTAACCAAGATATTTTGTGATCCAGTCAACCAATTAATTTGCTTGTTCTCAGTTATATCAAGTATTCAATTTGACTTTTTGCTCCTCAAACTAAATGGACTGACTATTTTTACATTTTGAGAGCTACATTTTAAGAACATGGTTCAAGGAGGTCAGAGTTTGGTTTAGGAAGAAGATAGCCTTCCTTTATTTCTGAATTAAAGAAGCAAAGGAGAATGAAGAAGGAGGTCACTGGAGCTAATTTTACCAACTAACAAAGTAGTGATTTGCCTGTGATATAAAAGATGTAACAGTTTTGATTTCCTCACTCCTAATTTCCCCTTCCTTTTCCTTAAAAAATACACTACCCTTAGTTTAAAATTCCAATCCATCTCTAAGAATCTAAAATAGAAATATCTCTAGCATACAATGCTGAAAAATGTAATTGAATGCACTGAAACTAGGGTCAGAGCCAAGAAATGGAGTTAGATGGCTGTTCATCAATAAAAACAATATTACAAAAGGGACTACAGTTCTCTGGCTCTCACAACAGACCACCCCCCTCTTTTTATCCTTCCTTTTTCTTTGAGAAAAAACAGCCACTGATATCAGTGACTAATGCCAATTTTTTCTTTTTCTTTTTCT
Organism: Gracilinanus agilis; assembly: GCF_016433145.1. Lineage (NCBI taxonomy): Eukaryota > Metazoa > Chordata > Mammalia > Didelphimorphia > Didelphidae > Gracilinanus > Gracilinanus agilis. The sequence goes on along the minus strand of NC_058134.1, from coordinate 74,683,698 downwards.
TTTTTCCTCTCTCTAATATACTACTGATCTGGACTAAGGTTCTTATTTGAATTTTGAGATGGGTCAACTGGAGAAGAGTTATCAATTCCTATTCATATTACAAGGTATCAGGGTTGCTTCATTTCAACTTCAATTCCACATTTGTTTTGTTTGTATCTTTGTTTTCTGGTGTTTAGTTTTTTTTTTATCATCCCCTTCTGTACAAGGTTTTGTTTTGGATCTCATATCTTAGTAAAAACAAGAAAATATCCTGAAGATTCAACAGGAGGCAATATATGCTAAGCAAGTCAAACCACCACCATCACCTTGACTGCCATCTCCTGTCATTCCCTGATAAAGGCAGTCTAGGACCTTGGACCAAGAATTTTTGGAATCACCATTTTTCTAGGCTACTGCCCTTCCATTATCCTGGGAAGGATTGCCTATGGAGATGTAGCCTGGCAATTGCTCCTGCCTGTGCTACAATTATAGCTAATGAAGACTGAAAAAAGAATATTCTTATGACCAACGTCTTTGGTACTGTCAAATGGTTCCATATTAGAAACTGATATTTAACAGTGAAAATGACATCATAGAATAAGTGTTGACATCTGCTTTGCTGCAGCACCCTAAGGACCATGGGACATTTCCATTTGACTGGCAACTGAAACGTTTCATATGTTTTACCCATTAGAATGTGAACTCTTTGAAACTAGAGATTGTCTAACTTTTCTAATTATACCTTTAGCCCTTTTTTCCACCTAACAAGCCCTTAATAAATGTTTCATTCTTCCATTCATTTATTCAATCACTCATTCCTAAGTATATAATGAAAAGTTTCTACAGTCCCTTCCCTTAAGGAGCTAACATTCTTCAGGGTACAATATGTTTTTAGATGGATAAGTATAATACGAGGTAAAGAGATGATGGAAGAATTGTAGGATCATAATTTTAGAGATGGATGGTGTCTTAGAGTTCAACCCATCATTTTCCAGACGAGGAAACTGAAGCCAACAGAGGTTAAGTGACTTACTCAGGAGAAAAGGAGACATCCTAATGAAGTTCCCTAGAACTGGAAGGGAATCAAGGAGGGCTTTAAGGAAGATGTGGAAGCTGAGCTGAGCTTTGAAGGAAAAGAAGGGTCCTAAGAAATAGAGAAAAGGGGAGAGCTATAGAAGTTGGCTTAAACAAAGTCATGGAGGCTTATGGAGCTTGGAGACTAATGTCCAGTTTGGTTAAAACAGTGAAGGTATAATGGGGAATAATATAAAATAAGAAAGGTAGATTGGAGCCACGTAAAGACAAGTCACTTAATCTTTGTCTACCTCACTTTGTTTTCGGTTATAAGATGGAGATAATCACAACACCTACTTTTCAAAGTTGTAAGATATTTGTAAAGCTCTTAGCACAGTGCCTGACACATAGCAGGTGCTTAATAAATGTTTGTTAAAACAATTCAAAGCTGAAAGATTCCTATTTTAATGTCTAACATGAATATTAAATTTTAAGGCTTGCAAATTGCTTTATAATTATCTCATTTTATCCCCACGACAATCCTGGGAAGTAGATGCCACAATTATCCCCATTTCATAGATGAGCAAACTCGGACAGAAAGAAATTAAGTAATTTGGCCAGGATCAATGACTAGAAAGTATCTGAGGCAGAGTTTGAAAGTAGTTCTTCCTGACTCCAAGTTCAGCACAATAAACCACCAATTTTATTCAAGATGAAACAGGCAGCCTAAGGAAAGTTTTTCATCAGGGAAATGACATGGTCAGATTCAAGCCTTAGGAAGCATCAGCTCTTTGGCTCATGGATTTGGATCTGGAAGGGACCTTAGAGATTGCTTTGCTTTGTAGATACAGAAACTAAGAGGTCCACAAAGGTTAAATGATTTGCCTAAGGGCAGGCAGCTAAAGAAGTAGCTGATGGTAGGATTGAAATCCTCCTTTGACTCCATATTTGATGTGGTTCTTTTGGGGCCCTGCTTGCAGATATATTCAGGGGGTGCTAGGAATAAAGAATGGAGGCAGGGAAAAGAGTTAAGAGGCTTTTCAAAAGGAGACTCTGATCTCCAGAATGTTTAATACAAGAATCCTGAGATAGCTGTTTTCTTCCTAAAGGAATTGCTCAGCTCACATTATACTAAGGTCAGAATCAGCCTTAAGGTTACCTAGAGTTGGTAGCTACTAGTATTATGTGCTTGTTTGATGGGCATTGAAAGACCCCCGTGACCAAAAACGTCTCACTAATTGGCTCTGCCAGAGGTACTGATATTCCCATGGAACCTGCTACTCCCTTGGGTTAAGGCACTGAAGCCCCTGTTAAAACATAAATGTCATGGGGGAAGGACAGCCCATTAAGCCATTAGCATCCATTAACACACCAGGGTGAATTAATTTATAGTAATAATAGCTGACATTTATATAGCAGAGCTCTGCTTTAGTTGCAACACCTCATTTGAGTTTTACAATATTCTTATGATGTTGGTAACACGGGTATCATTGCCAACATTTTGCAGTTGCAGAAACTGAGGTTGAAAGAAAGTTGAGTGACTCACCCATGATCACATTGCTAAGAAGTGTCTAAATAGGGATTTGAACCCATTTTTCTTTCTTACTCCAAGTTCCCTCCACTGGCCATTCTTCTGCTCTGATCGATCTTGTTTGCTTCTGTCATTTAGCCAGCCGCTGCAGGACAAAGATGGAGGACAGATGAATTTTGATGGGAAGAGGAGAAGCGTGGGAGATATTGCTTCTGATGATTTGGGCAGCATGAGACAATGGGAGGCCAGATTTGAAAGGGATCCCGTAAAAGGAGAAGAGGGGCTATTGAGGATGAACTCCACCTAGTTCCCCATTTTGCCTCCTGCCTTCTCCAAGAAAGAATAAAGTAGAATTCTTCCCCCCCCCCCCCCGGGCTCTCTCTGGTCCCTATCCTACAGCTTCTATAAAAGCCAACATTATGGGAACCCTTGGGTGTCTTTCAAAACACCCTAAGATGAGGCCAAAGAAAATGGCAGAAGATGGTGTTGCTGGGATCGCTGCCAAGACAAAGAAACTTTTAGATTTCTGGGGACAAGAGGCCACATGAAAGGAATTTATTTTTTCATCTTTAAAAAGAAACACTAAAAGGCAGCAGAAACTGGTGTGTGTGTGTGTGTGTGTGTGTGTGTGTGTGTGTGCGTGTGTGTGTGTATGTGTGCATATGTGTGTGTATATGTGTATATATATGTGTGTGTGTGCACATGTGCTTGGCAGAAATTTGATCAATTAGCACAGCAGCATCAGCTTTAAATTAAAACAATTTAAAATGTGGCAGGAGAAAACATGGCAGCGGGACTTAATCTGAATTTGAGCAAATGAACAGCAAATGGGGAATTAGAGGCAAGGACTTTTCACAAAGTGAATCCAAACCATATGGAGCCCAGAACTGGAGGGAGTCAACCGAAGAAGCAGCAGCGAATGCCTGGGATGTTCCAGCTTTCCTCCTGCAAAATAAGGGCATGGGAGGGTGTGGTGGAGAAACAAGATGGAAACCAACCCTTCACTAGGTCTGAGAAGCAGGGCCAGATGGCCTTATCCCAAAAGGGCTTCAGTTCTCATGACAGAAAGGATCCGTCTGAGCTAGGGAAGCGGAGCATCTTCGCCTATAGACAATGAACTCAAGCAGGCTGCTGGAGCTGGCCCTCTCCTGAGCCTATTGCTTTACTGGAGATCAGATGCCAAGGTTCTCCCGACAGGAAATGAGTGAGACTCCAAGGAGAATACTAAAATGAGTCAAGAGGAAACCATAGATCCCGGTCACAATAGGAAGAGGGGAGGGAGGAGACCAGGGGGAAGTGTTTGTTTGTTTAATGTTGATCTAGTAAAATTCAGTGACAAATGTTAGGGGGAAAATACTCAAGGCTAAATGTATAAAACTTCAGAGGTCAGAAAGGGAAGAGAGTGGCATGTTTGCAGGACAAAAGATCCAGTACAGAACAGACCTGAAAGAAGTTGTCAGAGTTTCTTCATCCAGGAAAAGTGTGACTCAATATCCTGAGCAGATCCAGAAAAGATCCCCAATTCAAACTGTCTTATAGACTTTAACCAGCTAAAAAAAAGGAGGCTGTATTGGTGCAAGTTCAAGTGCCTGAATCATAGGAATATGGCGAGTGTTAGAAGGTTCCTGGCTTCCAAATTCTTCATCTCATATAGGGGGAAACTGAAGGCTAATGGCTTAACCAAGGGCACTCAGTTGATAGTAAAGCACAAATTATAAACAGGGTCTCCCAACTCACGGTCCACTACCCTTTCTTCTATCTCATGTACCCCCTAAGGAGTTATTTCTCCTGTGGCTAACAATCATCTGTTGGACTTCAACTATTAGACTAGAGTTCTCTCTCCTGAGACACAGCCCCCTTAGTGATATATAAAAGGTATCCAATGGTTTGTGCCAGTTCAACACTTCCTTTTACTGACTCTTCCCATCTCTTCCCTCTCCAGTAGGGGACATTTTTCACAAAAGAAATTTCTGACCATGAGGTCAGAAGCAAGAAGAGGAAAGTGGGTAAATAAACTTAGGGTTGGTAGTATTTTTTAAGGAACATAGAGTCAAAGACAAGGTAGCTTGCATCTATTTAAGGACAAATAATTATGGTGGAAAGATGACTGGACTTTCCTATTTCTCTTGGACACAGTTTAAATCTTGAATCTCACATTTATTCTCTGTGTGACTTTAAGTTAGTAATTTAACCTCTTGCGACTTCATTTCCCTGAACTGTAAAATTAGGTAGTAAGACTAGGTGATTTCTGAGGGTCCTTACACCATCACACCTAAATCACAAGCACTTAAACTTGAGGTCCATCTATTTCATTCAGTAGTCCTATGGACCAATAGGCAACACGATGTGATATATTATTCTGAAATAGGTAAATAAAAGGTAACAGTGATTACTCTGGCTTCTACTGCCCAAGTATGTTATATTCTCCCCTTCCACCAGGATTCTCCTATGTTGTTGAGTTGTTTTTTAGTCGTGTCTGACTCTTCATCATGACTCCATTTGAGGAGGAGAGAATTTCTTGGCAAAGACACGGGAGTGGTTTGTCACTTACTTCTCTAGATCATTTTACAAATGAGGAAAGTGAGGCAGGTTAAGTGACTTGCATAGCGTCATTCAATTAGTGAGTGTCTGAGATCATATTTGAACTCAAGAAGATAAGTTTTACTGAATTTAGGGCCAGCACGCTATCCTCTGCACCAATGAGCTGCTCCTATACCAACACCAAATTTTGCCATTTCTCCAATTTTAGGTGTCCCTAGACCCCCTACTTCCATTTAACTACTTAAAAGTCAGAATAGCTTTTAAAAAAGAATATCTGCTTCAAAAATACAGCAAGAGCTAACATGGGAACATTTTCTCCAAATACCTGGGAACTTTATTCCTCTACTCCACCTCAGTCTATGGGGAGGAGAAGGGGATTAAGTTCAGCTTCTATTAGACCCATCAAGGGCCAAGTCCAAAGCCCTCCTGGACTTGTATTAGACAGCCCTGGATTCTGAGGTTTCACTGAAGGGCAGGTTCAACATTTAGCCTGGAATCCTGGTCTCCAATGTTCTCAGATCTTGAACTCCAGGTTTCAAGTCATCATTTCCTGTACCTAGAACAGAAAAAATGACAAATCAAACAGGATCAAAATCTCAAGCCCAGTTGAGGTAATTCTTAACCCACCTCCTCATCAAACTGACTTCCAATTAGGATTATAATCCATTCAAAAGAAGACACACTTATAGCACTCAAGAGTTTGCTCTGTCATCTTGCTAATTGTTATAAAGGATCCTTTCATTCAACCATTCTGGAGAGCTATTTGGAATTATGCCCCAAAGGGCTTTAAAACTGTTTATACCCTTTGATCCAGCAATATCACTACTAGGTCTGTATCCCCAAAAGATAAAAATAAATTAAAAAAAGAAAATGGATCATGTATGTGAAAATATTTACAAAAGTATTTTTTAATGGTAGCTAGGAATTGGAAATTGATAGGATGCCCATCAATTGGGGAATAGCTGAACAAGTCGTGGTATATAATTGTGATGGAATTATATTGCACTATAAGAAATGATGAGAAGGATGATGTGAGAAAAAAAACCATAAAGTCTTACCTGAACTGATACAAAGTGAAGTGAAAGAGAACAATGTACAGAATAACAGCAATGTTGCATAATGAAAAATTGTGAATGGCTTAGTTATTCTCAGCAATACAATGACTTTAACAGTCTAAAACAGTCTGAAACAATCCCTATTGATGAAAAATGCTATCTGCCTCCAGAAAAAGAACGGATAGAATCTAAATGAAGATAGACACATACCATATTTCATTTTCTTTCTTCATTTTTTGAGTTATCTTTCATAAGATGATTAATATGGAAAAATGTTCTTCGTGATTGTGCATGTAAAATCTATATCAGATTGCTGACTGTTTCAGGGAGCAAGGAGAGAACAAGAGGAAGGGAAAAAATCTAGAACTCAAAATTAAAAAAAAAGTTTTTCATGTAATTGGAGGAAAAATAAAGTATTTTTAAAAAATAAAAGACCTTGAGGGCATTTAAATAGCTCAGTGGTCTGAAAGCCAGGGCCATAGATGGGAGCACCAGAACTGGAAATAGGAGATCCCAGGTTCAAATGTGACCTCAGACACTTCCTATACTGTGTACCCATTTTGAAAAATCATTTAATTCCAATTGCCTAGCTCTTGCTGTTCTTCTGTCCTAGAATTGATACTAAGAAGGTAAGGATATTTTTAAAAGAAAAATACAACTATTAAAAATATGTTTGTTAAATTCACAGACCCCCAGTTAAGAATTCCTGAATTAGTTTATCTGGCTATCATCTAACACTGCTGAAGCATTTTGAGAAGAAGCAAGATCTCTGCCTTCAAGAGGCTTTTAATCTATCTGGAAAAGAAATAAAAGGAGAGGCCCAATTTAATTAAAGCTAAGTATAGGTCAGAAATTCTGGACCATTTGGAAAATATGTATCTAATTAGGAAAAGATTCCTGGAAGAAGGCTTTCAGCTGTATTTTTTTTTTCAGGGATGTGGTATGATAGGAGAGAGTTTAGTCTATGCAGATGGGACAGATTAGGCCAAAGCTCAAAGGAGGAGGAGAACCAGATGCATCTCTCTTGGTAGTTTGTCTCCAGCTGCTTCTCTGGCATGATTTTGGGTAACTCCCTCTCTCTATTTCTTTTTTTTAGTTGTTTCTTTAATATAATTTTTATTTTCTTTTTTAAGAAAATATTTTTCATGGCTACATGATCCTCCCTCTCACTATTTCTGATAAAGACTAGAATTTCTCAGGGCTTTCAACCTTTGACTTAAGTCCCCAGGCTCCAACCATCATCCCCTTCACTTTTTCAAACCCAGACACTTAGGGGTTCTTCATCTCTTTTAAAGTTTAGCTACCGTAGTAACTGATTCTTATTTAAAATTATAAGAATTTGCTCTCGTAAAATATATTATGTTTCCCCAAATGCTTTTATAAATATCATCTCATAGGATTCTTCCTCCAAATCCTATAAGGCTTGTCATTTATAGGGTCATTGATTTAGAACTAGTAGGGAGATGAGAAGTCATTTTTTCCAACTACTCCATTTTATAAATAAAGAAACCCAAGGGAGGCCCCAAGAGGTTAAATGGCTTATGCCAGGTCTCAAAGATTTTCAGATAGCAGATAATATTTGAACTCAGATATTTAACTCCCAAATCAGTTACCTTTTTAACCATGCTGGCTGTATTATTTTTTCCAGGTTACAGCTGAAGAAACAGGCACCAAGAGTTTAAAGAGGATTGTCCCAAATCACCTTTCTATTTCATGAGAGGGTCAAGAGGAATAGTTTCTTTTCAAGTCCTTCCCATATGGAATTTATTCCTATACCAGAAGAGGGCTTGTGCCCTACAAAGCAGGTGGTATAGGAATTCCAGCTGTTGCCTTAAGTAAGAGACTCTTAGAAGGTACATACCAGGGTCCATCCACTTAATAGTCCCTCTGGCCCCAGTTCACAGGTCCTTTGAGAGATGTTCATGTTCTGTGTAAGAACAAACCAGTTTTTGAGTTTCTTTCACTTTAGTGGTTTTATCTTTTACAGCCTATGTTTAAAATATGTGCTTTATTAAGCCATGATTGTGCAAAACTGGGGGTGGGAAAACGTATTACCCTGGAAATACAGACTGGATAAATATTACATAGGGATTTACTCTTTTATTATGGTTTTAATCATTCCATATGAGTTTTCTCTGCAACGACCTGGATCTCAGGGATGGGGAATCATTCAGCATCATGCTCTTTAAATGCAGAAACTACTGGATAAACGGAATCTTTAAAGAAAAAATAAACTAAACGAAACATTTGTTACGCGACATCAAACAATTGTTCCATTGGCACACCTTCCTAATGACTTCTTTATGCAAACGTTATGGCTTTTGTGCCATTTTCTACTTCTGCTGTTTCCAGTACATTTATTTCAATGAAAGCTGCAGTAAACCTTTAGAGGAATTTGGGATATTGGCCCCTTTCCTTGTGCCCCAGGATGTGCTTGCACGAGGAACTTTCCTAAACCGCCAGTGGAAGAGTAGAAACAGGGAGCTCTTTCTGTTTAAACTGCACTATTTATGAGAACTACAAAAAATGCCAAGCATATGTGATCCATTTTAGCACTTCAAATTCTTACTGAGATATTTAATTAAATGCATAGAAGCAGAGTTTGCATTTGGATTGGATCTCAATATATTTGCTAGGGCTAGAGATTGCTGCTATTGTCCATAGTCATTAGAACAATAAATGGGAATTTTGGTACCTGGGGAAATGTAGTTTAGATGGTATGGGGTGGGGGTGCAGTTACATAACCTCAAAACTCAGGGCACTAGACTTCTTTTGAGGGAGGGATCTTGGGAAGCTAGTTAGAATGGGAGAGGAGAAGAGAAAGATGTGGGTTGTTCCTGAGGATAGAGACCTTGGGATAGCACTTCCCGAGAGGGATTAGACGAGGACAGAGCAGGAAAAGTTATATATGGCAATGAGAAAAAACAGGGTCTCAGACAGGGGCAACCTCAGAGATAAGAGCATAGGAGTGGTAGTCTCATCCAACAAGGAAGAAAAGAGAGTTGCATAGCATGGAGCCATCATGGGTATAATAGAGAGGAAGTGAAATCCACCCTGAAAATGCTCTTTCAGAAAACCCTGATTACTTTACCCTCATTATAGTTTTGAAAGGAATAAAGAACAAGAAGCCCATGAAATCAAAATTCTGTTTATACTTCTATTTTGAAAAAACATAAGCACTTGCTGGTTTAAGGAAAACTCAATGTCTTGAGTGTTAGTACCAACCATGCTCACTTTTCAAGTCTTTATCCTTTGCATGCCACCATTTTGCTTATTTGACATAGTCAATTAAAGACAGAGGCATGTTTATATTTCCCTTTTCAGTATCTTTACTCACTCATTCAATGATTGCCACCAATGAGCCCCAATGAAAGGCAGTCAGAATATGATGTATTGTCAGTGCCAAGGAGACCTGCCACTCTTTTTGGGGTAAGTCAAGTTTGAAAATGAGATGGCTTCCAGGAGTCCTGAGCATTCAGAACATAACTCAGCTGCCTGCTGTGTGTTCCATTGAAAGGATCCCAGACTTGTTGAATTCCCTTTTTCTCCTGGAACCATTTGACTGATTGGTTGGTACTTTTGGTCTAATCCTTCCTTGGCATTTAGTGTCCATGTTCCCCCATCTCATGCCATATGAATTAACCCCAGTTAAAAATATTAGTATTAAAATATTGGTTAATTGTGAACTGATCCAACTATTTTGGAGAGCAATCTGGATTTACACTAAAAGAGTATAAAATTGTCTATATCCTTTGACTCAGTAAAATTATGATTCAGTTTATTTCCTAAAGTGATCAAGGAAAAAGAAAAGAGAAACTATATGTTCTAAAATATTTATAGCAGTTCTTTTTGTGGTGGCAAAGAAGTAGAAACTGAAGGGATGTCCATCAATTGGGGAATGGTTGAACAAGCTGTCATATATGATTATAATAGAATACTATTGTGTCATAAGAAATGATGAAGGCAGAACTAAGATGCCGGCATAGTAGCAGGAACCTTCTGAATCTCCTTTCAACAAAGCATCTCAAAAGGACAGATATCAAAATTGATTGAATAAAGGTGCTCTCCCACTGGATGAAGCCTTAAATGTAGGTAGTATTTTGAGAGTTCCATGCTATAAGGGGGAGAAATTACACTTATCAAAACACAAGCTGATGACCCCTCCCCCACATGACCTACTGCACCAGAGTCAGAACAAGGTCTGAGGCAATCTCTAAATTCTTAGGTACTGGCTTAGGGCACCACAATTACCCTGAGGGTAGTGCAAGGCTTTAGCAGTAAGACTTGAGACTAGAGGCTAAGGAGTACAGAGCCTGGGCAGCAGAGCCCACAGCTTGGGCAGAAATGCTGCTGACCACAGCCAAGGCAGCAGGGGCTGGAAAGATAGCCTCAGGGCAAAATGCTTTAAAGCTCTCTACACAAAGAACATCACAGATTTACCTGCTCTCATTCAGGCTTCTGACAGGGAAGGGAAGATACTCCCAAGATATAGCCCTGCAAGACAGAAGCTAAGAAAACAATCAAAATGCAGGAACCCCAATCCACTATTGGCAAAAAAAATAAGCAGCAGTAAAAAAAAGCTCTTGGCCCCGAATAATTTCTATGAAAAAAGAGCAAATTATGGAATCAACAACAGCAAAAGTGTAAATTCTTCCCAAGCTCTCAAGGAACTCAGAAAATTGTTCAAGAACCAAGTAAGAGAGATAGAAGAAAAATGGAAAGAAAAGTGGGAAAAATGAAAGTAGTACAAAAAGAAAATAACAGCTTAAAAGGCAAAATTGCCCATGTGGAAGAAGAGATATAGAAATCAAAAGAAGTAATAAGTAAATTGGAGACCAGAATTGACATGTTAGAAGCCATGAAAAGCAGGATAGATCAAACTGAAAAGGAAAATCAAAAGATCATAGCTGAAAACCAGACTAGAATTGGGCAAGTAGAAGCTAATGATCATGAGACAATGAGATTAATAAAGCAAAATCAAAAGAATGACAAAATAGAAGGAAACATGAAATATCACATTGAAAAGAAAATTGGCCTAGAAAACAGATCCAGGAGAGACAATTTGAGAATTATTGGTCTGCCCTGATATTCTTGAACAAGAGGGCAAAATAGACATTGAAAGAGCCCATAGTTCACCCCCTACATTAAATCCTTAAAAGACAACCCCCAAGAATGTAATAGGCAAATTCAAGAGCTTCAAGGCCAAGAAAAAAATATTGCAAGCAACCAGAAAGAGGCAATTCAGATATCAAGGATCCCCAATCATGATTACATAGGATCTGGCAGCCTCCACACTAAAGGACCACAAGGCTTGGAATATGATATTCAGGAAGGCAAGTGAATTGGATCTACAGCCAAGAATCACTTACCCATCAAAACTGACTATATACTTTCAGGGGAAAGTATGGGTATTCAACAAAACAGAAGATTTCTAAGCATTCCTAAAGAAAAGACCAGAACTAAATGGAAAATTTGATGTCCAAATACTGAATTTAAGAGAACCATAAAAAGGTAAACAATAAAAAGGGGAAAAATTTAAGGGCTTAAGTAAGGTAAAATTTATTATATTTTTATATGGAAAAAATGATAACTGTAACTCTTAAAAATTGCTTTCATTATCCTAGTAGATAGAAGAATTATTCATAGGCAAAGATTAAGTTGTTTAAGATGAAATGTAAAAATAAAGGGATGGGGGAAGGGTAGTACTAAGAGAAACTTGAAGGAAGAAGAAAAGCAGGATAAATTGTATCACAGGTGCATGGCAGGAAGCGGGGAGAATACTATTATAAGAAGGGGAGTAAGAGAATGGTAATAGCTAATACTTAAAACCTTTCTCTCAGTGGAATAATTTCTGAGAGGGAAGACTGACTAGATCTCCCGAAGTTTAGAATTCTATATAACTCTAGAGGGAAGTTAAAAGGGAATAACAAAGGGGGGGGAAGTAGAGTGGGGGTATTAAAATGGAGGGAAAGGTAAGGGGGTAACTAATAGATCTTAAAGAAAAATAAGAGGGGAATAAAAAGGGAGGGGTGGGAAGGAAAGTTAAATAAGGGTGGGGATAAGGGGGACTAATTAAAAGCAAAACACTGGTATAGAAGGAAACAGTGAAAGAAGAAGGCAGGACTAAAAGAGGAAATCAAAATGATGGGGAATACATAGGTGGTAATCATCATTCTGAATGTGAATGGGATGAACTCACCCATAAAACAGAAGCAGATAGCAGAGTGGATTAGAAACCAAAATCTTACCATATGTTGTCTATAAGAAACACACAGAAACACATATAAGGCAGGTAGACACAGACAGGGTAAAGGTAAGAGGCTGGAGCAAAATTTATTGGACATCAACTAAGAAAATGAAGGCAGGAGTCATAGTCATATTATCTGACAAAGCCAAAGTGAAAATAGATCTGGTTAAAAGAGATAGGGAAGGTAATTATATCCTGATCTGATAAAAGGCAGTATAGACAAGGAGGAAATAGGAGTACTCAACATGTATGTACCAAATGGTATAGCATCCAGATTTTTAAAGGAGAAACTATTAGAGTTTAAGGAGCAAATAGATTGAAAAATATACTAGTGGGAAACCTGAACCTTCCTTTATCAGATCTAGATAAATCAAACCAAAAAATTAATAAGAAAGAAGTAAGAGATGTGAATGAAATATTAGAAAAAATAGAGTTAATAGATATATGGAGAAAAATAAATAGGGACAAAAAGGAATGCATCTTCTTTTCAGCAGCACATGGTATATTCAAAAAGTTTGACCATTTACTAGGGCATAAAACATTGCAAACAAATGCAAAAAAACAGGAATAATAAGGGCAACCATTTCAGATCATAATGCAATAAAAATATAATTAGTGAGTGTACATGGAGAGGCAAATCAAAAATTAATTGGAAATTATATATACACTCTCCCAAGCCCAGTTCTAAATAACATGATAAACTGGGAAATAAATCTATATAATACATGTACAACCTATATCATATTACATGCCTTCCTGGATGAAAGGGAGGGGGGAAAATGAGACAGATTTTTGGAAATAGCTAATGTGATAATTATTACTCTTGTTTAAGCATATTTATTATTATTCATGATATATTTATAACAACAAAAAAGAGCTAACATTCTAAAATTTAGAGACAACATACATGCATAAGTATGTACAGTATAAAAATAAGAACAAATACAAATTTTAAAATGGAATATGAAATTATATATATATATGCATATACATATATATGTGGACTTAATAATTGTTTCTATTCTGCTTTGTCTATCTTTGGCCTCCTTCCTGTCTTCAACTTTATCCATATGAATTATCTATTAAGATCAGAACATATATTTTTGAAGACCTGTGCTCTCCCAAGCCCAGTTCCAAATTCAGAGGGACCATTTATGGACACTTATATGTAGTCAGAATTTTGCCTTACCTTCAGTTGGTTTAATATACAGCTTCCAAGAATGCAATGAACAAAAAATGAACAAATAAAAGCAGAACCTTCCTCTTTATAAAAGTATTTACTAAGAATGTCTTTGTTGTGACATATGAGACATGAAATTTTAAAAAGCTAAGGCCTGTACTGAATGCAGTGTGCCCCCAAAAACCATGTTAGTTATTTTTTATGCTTAATTTGGTGCAAGAGAGATCAAAATTGGGTTAGGATTCCTTGGGGGTAGCTAGAGTGAAAATAAAAAAGAGAATGGGGGAAAAGACTGATAAATACCTATTTTTACTTCTGTTTTCTCTACAAAGGAGAATAATCTTAATTATGGGAAAGATAAAACAAAACTACATTGTAGGGGAACTGAAACATAAGGTGACTGAGCAGATAGCAAAAGAACTTCAGGCTGCTGTACATGAATCAAGTCACCAGGTACTGACAAAGAATTCATTAATGTAATTGATAAACTGTTCTAATTGGTTTTTAAAAAATCTTGGAGAGCAGATGAGATGTTCCAGGAAATGGAAATGGGTAAAAAGTTCTGGCTCTTTAAATTGAGAAATAGGAATGTTCTTCAAACTACAGTAAGGAGAGATTGACAAATTTTAGGTAAAAGTCTAGATTTGTTATTAATGAAATGGTTTATGAGTCCTTATTCAAAAGAAGCATTTAAGATCTCCATAAGTCAGCATTACATTAATTATCAGACAAAGCAAATTACTTTCTTTTCATTAATATAAATGTATACACACATGCATATATATGTTTCTAATGAGGAATTTCTCTGAATTTAAGTGCACTGGCCCCTGAATGATACACAGTACAATGTTGGCACATGCCAGCAGTCTTTCAAGTGTGGCAGGGACTACCAGAGCTTGTTGTCCATTGGTATCATCTTTGAGAATGAATTCACAATCAGATACAGATAAGGAAGGACTTCAGTGGCAATTATAATACTATGTATCATAATATTGTGACCCATACTTCGAAATCATATACATGTTTAACCATCTAATCATCTAGACTAAATTCAGACTCATTCAGCTTAATAAGAAAAATCAAATAATATTTTTATTAATTATACACATTCTCAGGCTCTGTTGTTTGATAAAGCCTTTCTGTCTTGATCAGATAGATACCACATGAAATAATAGAAGAGTTTGGTTTCAACTTGTAAAAAGTAATATGTGTGAAGTTCAATGAAACTTGTGAAATATGTGTATGAAATGGGAAAGTCTCATCAACCAAAGCCTGTACTGTAGCCATATAACCTTGTTCTGAAGCAAATGATAAATCAAATTTAGTAATAAAGATTAATGAAAAGTAATAGTGTCACAAAAGCATGAATTATGATTTTTATATGTGCCTTTATATCATGGACTTTGGTCAGTGTTCTATTTTCAGTTGTGGAACACATGTTGGACTTATCCACATAGTGGATAGAAGGAAATCCTGGAAAGGTTATCCCATGCTATTATAGGTGAAGGAGTAAAGATCTCCTGGATTTACAAATAAATAAATGCACTCATATATATCTATCCCTATATCTCCATTTGTGCCTATATACATTAATGTATGTATATGTAATAATTATGTATAATTATTATAGTGAGATATGTAATGTGTGTATATATATGCAAGTACATGTGCATATATATTCATATTCATTTGTGTCTGTGATTAACATACTGAGAAAACTACATAAAATTTCTGTGAGAATGAAATAGCAATAAACCAATTAACTAACATTTATTAAGTACCTCCTATGTACCAGGAGCTGAGGCACCTGGGTTTTGCTGTGGAGAGTGTCAGGTCTAGAGTCAGGAAAACTCCTCTTCTTGAGTTTAAATCTAGTACCATGGATAGAGCACTGAGCCTTGAGACAGAAAGACTGGAGTTCAAATGCGGCCTCAGACAATGACTAGATCTGTGTCCTTTGGCAAGTCATTCAACTATGTTTGCCTCAGTTTTCTCATATGTAAAATTAGCTAGAGGAGGGAATAGTAAACCACTCCAGTATCTCTGCCAAGAAAACTCCAAAAAGTGTTCTCAAAGAGTTGAACATGATTGAAGAAACAACTCATTAACAGCATGTGCCAGGAACTATGCCATGGTTTAGAGTCAAAGAAAGGCAAAAACATAGCCCTTACTGTCATAGAGATTATATTTTAATGGACGAGACAACATGCAAGCAACCATATTCATACAAGTTCTAAACAGTATGAATAGAAGATGATCTCAGAGGGAGGGGTTTAGTAGAAGAGGAGACCAGAAAAAACCTCCTTCGGAAGGTAGGATGTGAGATGAGTCTTGAAGGAGGATAGGGAAACTAAGAGTCAGAGGTGATGTGGGAGATGATTCCAGCCATGGGAGAGTGCCTGTGTTTTCCCAGAGTCAGAGATGGAACGTTGTGTTGTGAACATTAATTTGGCCAGTGTCATTGGATCCCAGAATATGTGGCGAGAGTAAGGTTTAAGAAGGCTGGTAAGGTAGGGAAGAGTCCAGTGTAAAGGGCTTTGAATGTCAGAGGGTTTTAGATTGATCCTAGTGATAACAGATAGCTACTGGAATTTAACTGAGTAGATTTTTTAAAGGAAAATCATTGTGGTAGGTGACAAATAGACATAGATGTGTTTATTCACATATATAAGAGCAATAAATTAAATCACAATGGGTAAAATATAAGCCATTAAATAAATTAAAAATTCTCTCTCCATATATATGTATATGCATATATATACATATATATTTATATATATTTATTTTAAAAATTCTAGGGAAAGTAAATTAACCATTTAAATATATCTACTTTTATATTTTGTATATCTATTTGTACATACAAATAGATATTTTGAAATGGTTAATTTACTTCCCCTAGAAATCCTTGAATTCAATATGTGTAATTGGGAACAGGAAAGGAAATACTGAAGAAAATGTTTTTGATTTGATGATAAATTTAAAATAATAATAGCCACAATTGTAATGAAAGGTAGTATGGTATGAGAGCTAGCGAGCTAGTGTCAGTCAGATGAGCTCAGTTCAATGAATTCTTTCAGTCTGTTTGTTCTTAATATGGTCATGGTAGTTTGTTGCTCCTTTCTCATGGAAAAGCACTTTTTGTATTTTTAACAAACTCAGCCATTCGAAAGACCCCTGGGAACACACATCCCATTTCCATGATGATTCCATGGTACTTACTGAGTAGTTGAGTTGTCATCCACTGCCTTGCTTGAATTAGACATCCAATTTGAGGTATAGGACAGTCCATTAAATACCAGCAGTCATTGAATAGAGACCATTTTTCTGCTTTTAATAGACAAAAGGTTTTCTTTCTAAGCCCTACATGGAATAATGTTCATTGTTTTTTTTTAATTTTTTAAACTTTACTTGCCATCTTAGAATCAATACTCTGTATTGGTCCCAAGGCAGATGGGTAGAAAGGGTTAGGCAGTGGGAGTTAAATGACTTGCTCAGGGTCACACACAGCTGGGAAGTATCTGAACTCTGATTTGAATATGGAACCTCCCATTTTTAAACCTGCTTTTCAATCCACTGAGCCACCTAGCTGCCTCCTCATTGCTTTTTTAGTAGAGGATTGGACCTACCAAAGCTCCTAGAAACTATCAACATAAATAATGCCTCCTTAAATGAGTCTAGCCCATCTGCCAACAAAGAAAATGAGAGTACCCTTCTCCCATTACAGCATGGGAGAGAGAGAGCTTTGGGTTCTTAGTCACAGAAGGAAAAAAAAAAACTTGCTCCAGTCTCATTCTATGCTCTTTCCTGAACTGGACTCAGAGATAACAAACTGCTTTTAGAAAATCAAAAATGATGTCATAGAAACCAGGAATATGAAACCAGGAGTATAGATTTTTTTAAATGTCACTCACTATAGAACTGTATGATCCCAGGCAAGTGGCCTAATCTTACAGGGTCTCTGTTTCCTCATCTATAAAATGAGTATAATGATACTACCTGTGCTATACTAATACACCCAGAATAACTGAATAACTAATATTTCCAAAGCAATTGAATCAGTCAAGTGAGATGGTGGCCATGATCCTTTTGTAATGACAAGGACTGAACTGATGCTTAGGTAATATGTAAATACTATAATTAATTAATAATGAATAAATAGTCTAATTAATGACATAATTAAGTCATAAGGGTATCCTTTCTCTGAAAAGTATTCCTTCAGGTCAACTTGCATCTTGAATTCCACTATTAGAGAATTATTCTTTTGGGTTGCCGCTATATCTCCAAAAAGTCTCTAGTTAAAAGTGAAATGTCTGGGATGGAGCATATATTTAAGCTTTTATCAGCTATTAACACCTTCATGTAAACTAGCATCCATTTAACAAGCACTCATTAAGTGCCTAATATACGTCAGGCATATAAAGAAAAACATGAATCCGTTACACTCACCATGAAGGAATGAGATGAAGGAAGATGCTAGGCAGGGAAGTTTTGCCAAAGGAAATTGAAGGGAAATATAGGTTTATAGATGTTTAGGAAAAGGGAATTGTTATGGTGGAATGTTTCAGCATGGACAGATTAAGGAAGGACCTTCCTCAGCCAAGGACTCTGTAAATTCAAGTTTGATGTTGGAGGAAATGAGGCAAATGTACATAATTTAACCCAGAGGTGTCAAATATAGGGGCTGCACTACTGCCCTCAACACTCCCTAGTGTGCCCAACCAGATTAAAATTTAATTGGGAAGTTTCTAACCAAATAAATATATAATAGAATAAAAATAATCTCAATGCATGGTTTTCTAAGTCAAGACTCAACCCCCAGAGATATTTAAGTATTTTTCTATTTGAGTTTGATCCTGCTGATGACAGACAATAAAAGGAGGAATAAAGGGAGGTTTTTATTCCATCATATCAAAAAAAGGATACTCAAGAAGGACTCTCCATCACTTAGGTTGGAGAGTTCTATCAAGGGAGGTGAAGCTTGTTCTTTGGTCCATGGGCCAATTAGACCTGAGGATAACTTTGTCACTTCTTAGGGAAAAGTTAATCTAACCTTTGTTGGGTGGTGGAAGGGAGAGGGGAGAAACCCTGTGATGCCAACGGTGGGAAGGTGTCCATACTTCTAGAGGCCAAAATGAGAACAATGGGCAACTGGGAGAAAGTGCTAAAAAAACCCAGCAGAAATAGCCAACAGTCCTAGAATTTTACTGAGGGTCTGCAATGGACAGTGAGGATAATTCCAGGGAATAAACTGGTAACCACTGTGTAAGGGCAGATCCGCCACTCACCCATGGGCTCTACCCCAAACTGCCCCTTCTCTGAACCAGGGTTGGAAGATCATGAAGACATTCTGGTGGGTGCAGAGATGGGAGACAAGACCAGCTATTTTTCTTTCTCAATTGCCAGAAGGCTGCTTCTCATCCTCCACCCAAATGGGAGGCCCCAGGTGTTAGAGGACTAAATCTCTCAGAAAATTACTTCTCCTTTTAAAACTCTCTTATTTTCAGCCCAAGTTCTTAGGTGATAATGTCAACTCCTCTCAGCATCTGGGCTGTAAGGATGCAATTGCAGCTCCCCACTGGTGGTTCAAAACACCTTCAGATGTGTGACAGTCTCCTGAACACCCAGCTCAGAGAAAAACCAGATTATCCTCAGTAAGAGGGAAAATAATACAGCAGGCACCCCACAAACAACCCCCAGAAAACCAGGCCACAGAATTTCTGTTATCTACAAACAATGAGCTGGGCTAATTTTCTGCTCAAACGCAGCATAGCCATCCAGAAATGGCTTTGGTAACTTAATTTGGAAAACTGATTTTGTAATTTAGATGGGCCTTAAGAGCATAATTAATATAATGCAGAGAAGGACAGGGCGGCTTTGCACACGTTGTATGTGTGGGATTTAGCCCCAGAATGGGTCATGTAGGGCATGGATTTGAACAAAATTCTGATGTTTTCCCTCCCAGAGAGAGGGACTCTTTCAGGTGTGTTATACATAATTCTTACACGCTTTTTTCAACTTACCAATGCTGCCACGTTTCACCTCTCATTCCGGTGTTTATTTATTGGATTCAATCTCTTTGTATTTCTCAAGATCTGAAGATAATATTATTTTAATTTGGGATGAAGCAGAGTATTTCATTCATTCAGTAAACGTTTATTTTTTAAAAATCCTTCTTTTCTCTCTTTGAATCAATAATAAATATTGTCACCAAGGCAGACGAGTGGCAAGGGCTAGGCAATTGGCATTGCCTAGGATCACACACAACTAGGAAGTGTCTGAGGCCATATTTGAACCCAGGATCTCTAAGCCTGGCTCTCTATTCACTGAATCACTTGGTTGCCCTTCAATAAAAATTTATTATGTGATTTCTCCATGTCACACACTGTGGTAAGTGCTAGGGATGCAAAAAGAGACCAAAAAATAAACCTCTGCCTTCAGTGAACTCTATTTTAGTTAGCTAGGAAGCATAAACTCTGGACTTGAAGTCAGGAAGACCTGAGTTCAAATCCTGCCTTAGGACCTTAGCTAGAACCCTAGACAAGTTAGGGAATTGCTCTCAAGCCCTAGTTTCTTCATTTGCAAAATGAGGATAATAATAATAATAATAATAATAATAATAATAATAATAATATCTACATCATAGGATTATTCTGAGAATAAAAGGACACAACATGTAAAGTGCTTTGTAAGTAACAAATATATTAATATTTGACAATTTTGTAAATATTTGTAAAATTTATAAACTAATAACAAATAATGAGGCATTATTATTTTAAGAATGTAATGTGCTGGAAGTAACAGTGATGAAATCAGGAGATGTGGGTTCAGTTCCTGGCTCTGTCATCTACTCTTTCTGGGCCTCAACATCCTCATAAAATAATGTTACATATAAAATCTATATCTGATTTCTTACTGTCTCAGGGAGGGAGAATGAGTGGGAAGGAGTTAGGGAAGGAGGTTGAGAAGGAGTGAGAGAATTTAGAACTCAAAAAAACTTTTTTTAAAATGAATGTTAAAATTAATTTGTTTTTACATATAATTCAGGGGAAATGAACTATTATTTAAAAATAAAATAATGTTGGAGCAGTTGATGTCTAAATCCCTTCCAGTTCTGGCATTCTGCGATCAGGCCCCTGAGATTGTGTTATATCATTGTATATTCAAGTTTTCACTCAATTTGCTGCCATTTTGTGGGTGGATATGAGATCTGGAGCGGGAAGGAACATCAGATGCCATCTGGTCCAACTACCTCATTTTATAAATGAAGAAACTGATGCTGTTGGAGCTTGTGACCTATCCCCAGGTCACAAAGATATCAGAGATAATATTTGAACCCAGATCTTACTGATCAGCTGAATGAACTGTTCGGTCAACAAGCATTTATCATCATTATTTGTCAGTCACTATGCTAAGCTTTGAAGGTACAAAGAAAATGGCTTGAACCAGATTAAAATGCAATTAGGAAATATTTGACAAAATAAATAAAATAGATATAAAAAATAAAATGTATTAATACATTAATAGATAATATATTTTATAACATATACCATATATAGTAATATATAGTATATAAAACACACAAGTAAATAAAATATAATAAAATATATGAATACAGAATATATTATATATAAATATATAAAATACATAAGCAAATAAATATATGATGAAATACATGAATATATGATAAATATGTAAAATAAAATATATAATAAAATATATAAATATATTACAATAGATAAAATAGATAAACATAAAATAGATAAATAACATAGATAATGATACTTTTAAAACTAAGTCAATATGTAGTATACAGAGATCTTCTCTATGGTGATGAGTGAGCCCCATTATTTGAGTTTGACACCACGGGTTTATTCAGTTATATGAATTCTAGTCCTTACTTTGCCTCTGTTACTTTGGGTCAAGCCATTTAACCTCTACATTTCTCTTTCCTCCTATGTAAAAGGAGGGTGTTTGATGAGATGAAACTCTAAAGTCTCATGTTACTCTAAAATTCTAAGAATCTATCAAATAGCATTGCTTATTGAATAATCATCAACTACAAATCGGAGAAATGGGCTTTGGTTAAAAGAAAATAGCTTAAGCCACATACATAATAAATAAGACAGAATATATGTCCCAGGTATAAGAGATAGCATATATCCCTCATAATAAACCACTCCTTTTAATCATTTCTGTTATTTATGAAGGCCAGAAGAAGTCTTGTTTTAGCCACTGGGGAAAAGAAGCAACTTCTGGAGCTTCCTAGCAGTATGTCACCCAAAACCTTTATGGGAACTCGCACTCTCACATCCTTCAACCTTCAGAATTCCAAAAGGCAGATGGCGAATGACAATAGAAAGAGCAAGGAGAAATGTACTTAAGTGAATGGATTTTTCCAGGGAAATATCATCAAGTCTCTTTATTAAATGTTTCTCTATGCTTATTCTGATTCTTTGGGGTATAAAACACACACACACACATACACTCACTCATAATTTACCTAGCAATTCTAGGAATCATAAATTTAGGACCAGAAGGGACCTTAGAGGTCATATAGTCCAATTTCCTCACTTTATCTTTTTTCACAAGATGAACTACTGTCCAGAAAAGTTTAAGGGACTTTTCCAAAGTCACCACAGGTAATAAATATTTAAGTGGCAGATCTAAGAGGACTTATTTTTCCCTTAAGTCAGTTTTCCAGATAGCTGAAGCTCACCTCTTTTAGGTACTAAAATTTTGCATACCTTAACCATTTTGCATAAAGACTTTTTAAAAATGTATGGCACATGTTTCTGCATTCCAAGACAGACTCTGGGTGACATGCATTAAATGAGCTGCCTAAGATCTAGGGAAAGTTAGCCTCAGAGCCAAGAGTACAACCTAGCTCTCCTTACTACCAAAACTTTGACCGTTTAATCAGTTCGCAGAAGTTCAGAAGCTGAGATCCAGAACACACTCTCTGCCTCGTTTCTGTATTTCTAGCTCTCTTGTTTAGTTCAAATGGCACTTCTTATATGAGGCTTTTTTTATCCCTCCCCTGGCTTGTATATTCTCTGCTTCCATTTCTCAAACAAAATTAATTTGTGTTTAATTCATATCTATGTGCTTGTCTATGTATATAGATATGAATTTTTATATATGTATATATATAGATTTATCTATCTATATCTATTTATAGAGATCTATCTAATATACATAGATAGATCTGTCTATCTGTCTGTCTATCCATTTATCTACCAGTGATTCCCAAAGTGGGCGCCACCACCCCCTGGTGGGTACTGCAGCGATCCATGGAGGTGGTGATGGCCACAGGTGCATTTATCTTTCCTATTAATTGCTATTAAAATTTTAAAAAATTAATTTCCAGGTGCTAAATAATATTTTTTCTGGAAAGGGGGTGATAGGCCAAAAAAGTTTGGGAACAACTGATCTAAACTATGGTACAGCAAGGTGGTGCAATGGATAAAGTGCTAGGGCTAAAGTCAGGAAAACTCATCTTTCTTAGTTCAAATCCAGCTTTAGACACTTACTGTGTGACCCTGGGCAAGTCACTGAACCCTGTTTTCCTCAGTTTCCTCATTTGTAAAATGAGTTGGAGAAGGAAATGTCAAGCCATTTCCATTATCTTTGCCAATAAAATCCCAAATGATGTCAGGAAGTCGGATATGACCAAATGACTGAGCAAAAACAATCAATATTTATCAACAAATATATATCAAAGACAGATAGATAGGTAGATATTGAAACCACCTATAAGTCTCTAAGTTGCTTCTCCCTTAGTAATAGGTAAGTTCCTTGAGGGTATGGGCTATTTCCTCATTATGCTATAATGGGAAAAGGATAGAGATAGGATAAGATTTAAGAGAAGTGGAAGGCTGCCTTCTGCCTGCTAAAATCCTTTCCCTTGAACCCCTAGTATGTGCCTTAAAAACAGCCTTCTACTTCTCTGAAATCTTATCCTATTTCTATCCTTTTCCCATTACAATCCTCAGCACCTGGCACAGAAATATAGAACCTTACAGTAAGAGGCATAGTAATAGCCATGATAAAAAAACAGAAATCTCTAGTCCTCTTTGGGATCCCCTGACTGTCACCTTTTTTGTTTGTGAATTTTTTTATTTTTAAGGCAAACAGGGTTAAATGACTTGCCCAGGATTACACAGCTAAGAAGCATCAGAGATTTCATGTAGATTAATTTTCCTGACTCCAGCCCAGTGCTCTACCCACTACGTCACCTCACTTCCCCCTCTCCTTCTCTTATAAAGCCTAATCTGGAGTGGCCTTATTCAATAGGAATTCACAATTTCTCCCATTCTTGTTGAATGTATATACGAATGAATTTTATTTTTCTGACCTCTTCTCCTATAGTATCCATTATATACTCTGCTATCCATTTGCTTGCTGGCAAGATCTAGTAGTTGCAGAATGAAGCTCTGCTTGACATTTCCTTTCTAAACCTGTGCCCTGCTAGACTTCCCATTTTTCCCACTTGACCTGAACTTTCTGTAGGAATAATAATGAAGCCTTGATAGGGATGGCCTCAAATTGTTTTTAAAACATCATGCAGAAACACAGCTTTTGTTTTTTCACAAGAGATCAACTAGATACTCACTTGCCTGCCCTAGTCATCAGGGTTCATGTTTGTTCTAGTTAGAACAAGAATATCTCCTCGTTACCTCTTTGATCTTGTGATGTCACAACAGCCCATACTGCTGATGGCTCATCAGACAGGGCTAAATGTTCACAAATCATTGATTGGGAGAGAAGCCTCCGCTGTAATTCGCCTTTTGTAAACTATGCTACAAAGGCACCGTCTTCTTCTGTCTGCACATCTGCACATGATAAATTATTCCTATTCTCTTTAATCCATTTTTTATTATTCTTCAAAAATCCCATGCTTTATGTCCCTGGCGTTGCTGAAAATAAATCCTTGCCAAAGCTCAGTGCTATTGTCAGGAGAGTGGCATTGTACAGGATGGACGCAGCTTCGAGTTAATGAATTAGTAAATTAGCAAGCAGTGATTTGAAATTAGTTAATTGTCTTAACTTAGAAATCTATGTATTCATGAAGCCCATTAACTGGAATAATATTTATTGTCTCTGACATCTTCCCCACTTGATTTCTCCCTGTGTCTTTGAATTTTACTGCTAAACGCATAAGATGAAGGAATGGCGGGGTATTAATGTCTAGTTTTCTGCTTATGCCAGCGAGGAGTCTATAAGCACCAGGACCATTTAGGGTCCTCAGATAACCTTCCACCGAGAGCTCATATATTCTCATTCCATTTTCACACTCTTGATTATTATGGTAAAGGCTGCCTGCAATGCTCTGCTCTCCGTTATTGATGTTTGAATTTTATTCTCAAATACCCTTTGAAAATTAACTGGGTATTTGTAATTTTTTTTCCATTATGGAGAAAGTTCTCAAATTGCATTCCAAATAAAAGTAAAGCTTCATGCTGTTACAATGTCCTTCTGTAGTCACTTTCCAAACCATAATTAATTAAACCTCACAATCTCTCTGTCACATGTGTAGATGTCATTGTCCCCATTTCAGAGCTTACAGCTTTAGTTAATGGCAATTACTTAAAGGAAATGAAGGACAAGACCATGTGGAATTAGCCAGGCAATGGCTGTATATTTTCTCAATAGAGCCACACTGAAAAATGACCAGCAGTCAGTTGGGGGAAATTCTCCCCAAGTGGGCTAAGGGTATGAATTCTTTCATTCTCTACTTTTCAGAGAAATGCCCTAACAGGCTGGACACTGTGTATAGGGAGAGAGTAAAGCATCTGGTGTGATTTACTAGTCGTAAGAAGCCCAGGCTGCTCCTACGTTATTTTCTTCAAATCACCAACCAAAGAGGTTAGACATTAGATTCCTTAGTTAGGTTAAAGCATTTGACTGCAGAAAACTATTGTTAAAATGTAATATACTACATTGCAGAGGTCATACAATAACTCCTAGATCAGCAGAAGGATGTTTTTTTCCCCAAATCTCAAAAGTCCCTGATCACCTGACACAAAGAATTAGTAAAACCAGAAAACTCCCATACCTTTGTATCTGCAGGTTGGGGCTTAGTAATGAATGATCACAGGCTAAAGACTTCTCTGGGCAGAATGGGAGACTGAGAACAATTTGTTCCAATGACCATAATGTTGGCTGAATCAGGAATTGTGGAGTGGTTAGAACTTGAACAGACAGGGAAGATGCCAAGGTCAGCTACTACATCCTGGACCATTGCTAGTCATCCTGACTTTCATCTTGACACTAGACTTGGATGATTCTGGAAGAGAGTGAGCTAATGACGTTGTACAATTCTTGTTACTGGTCCTCTGCAAAACAACAGGGCATTAGGAGCAAGGGCAGACAGGGATGCATGAGGGTTGAACTTCAATAAATTCACAACAATTTTGTTTACAACAAAAACTTGGAGTCAAGGAGAAGTGAACTAACATTAGTACCAATGTGTGAAGTTCAATATGGCACTAATTGATGATATTCCTGCTTCCTGATTGCATGGAAGAATTGAACTTTAGAGCTAGAAAAGTCTTTAGAGATCACAATTAGAAATTTAGAGCTGGGAAATATCTTGGTAGTTGTCTCATCTAACTCCCTCATTTTATAGATGAAAGAGTTGAAATTCCAGGAGGATAACCAACATAGGAAGTTTTGAAGTAGAACTAGGGTTCAAATCTTTATCCTTTACCCTCAAATCTGACACAATTTCCCTCTTTTTTAAGTCTAGTGACTTCAACATTTTTCTTACTTTCCTTAATCTTCTTACCTCTGAATCAAACCAGCTGTGGTCAGCCTCAAATAGAAAGAGATTGCTGCAGGCCACATATTGACCTAGAAAACCACAAATATTTCACTGTTGTATTGTATTTTTATTTATTTTGTTAACATTTTCCAATTACATTTTGATCTTATTTGGGATCTTATTTTTGGAGTATCTTGGCACTGTGGGCCATAGATTTAACACTTCTGTTCATAGGTAACTTTCCAAGGCTATAAATTTCAGAGAATATATGGAGCTATTTTGGTAGAGGAAGTTCCTTAAGAAGACCTACCTTCACCAGTGAAATTACAGGTCTAATCTCTCTCTCCTTATCCCTTTCCTGAACTTAAACAGTTATCAATGGGGCTTTGTGCCAAAGCTGAAAGGGACCTTGGAGGTCAGCTACTCTAACATTTTCATTTTACGGAGAACATTGAGAATCCAAAAGGTTAAGTGCATTGCTTAAAGTCACATAGCTAATAGATTGATGAACCAAAAATTGAACTCTACTGAATTTGTATCCAGTGCCCTTTCTACTACATTTTTGATATATGAATTCACTTTCATCCCAATGAAAGCATTTAAAGTATAGAGAGGACCTTTTAAGGCGGCACCTTAAAAAATAAAAACTGTTAAAATCATGGTTGAAGCATGATTATAAAAAGGCAATAAGATAAAATGGAAAGACCACTGGATTTGGAAAGAAGACCTGGTTTCAAATCCTGTTTTTTTTTCTTCTTCCTACCTGTGTAACTTTGGACAAGTCAAGTGGCTTATGAGAATTATTAAAGACTTCATCAGGACTTTCCTCTGGAAATGGGGCCATCTTGGGTAAGAATCCATTACCTTTAGGATCTGTCTTTAGATTTAATGTCAATTTTCATTGAAAGGGTATGAACCTGACATCTTAAGTTTCATTACCATCTTCTAAAATCATTTAGTGAGCACCTTATTCTCTGGGCATAGTATATTCTGGTCTATAAATGAGATATATTTAGGGCTGGTTTCATTTTTTTTAGTGATTCAAAGCAGAGAATCATACAACCAAAAGAAGTCCACTAAATCTATACCTGAGTAGGAATCTCTATCCACAATATCCCTGACAATGAATTAACTACAAAAGGAGGCTTTGGTTTATAAATGAGTGGGGGCGAGTTGGTCAGTTAATATTTATCAAGTGCCTATTATTTACTAAACTCTGTTCTAAATAGAGAGCAGTGTTTAATGGGAAAAAACATTGAATTTGGAGCTAAAAGACTTAGGTTCATATCCTGGTTCTGTCATTGACCAGTTTTGTGAACTTTTCTCCCATTAACAAACAATTATTAAGCATCTACTATGTGCCAGGCACTGTGATAGGTACTAGGGAAATAGTCAAAAACTAAAGGCTTTGCCCTGTGCCCTTGGGGAGCTTACATTCTCTTGAGAGAAGCATGAATATAGGTGAGTAAATGCAACATATACACAAAACAAATATAAAGTAAGTTGGAAAGGAGAGCTCTAGTAGGTGGAGAGTTGGATAGGCAAGAGGGCTTCTGGGCAAATAAGAATAATGCAATTTCAAAGTCAAAAGCAATTACAGAGGACATCTAGTCTAACCCATATTTGAAACAGAATCTCAGATAAGTTGGTTGGTTACCCAGCTCTAATGGGGGTTGTAAGAATGTAGAATTCCTTGACCTTTTTAGGAATTTCACTTTTATTGTTAGTATGAGGTAGGTTCTGCCCATGTAGGCTACCTGTATTTCCACCTGGGATATCTAAACATATATTCAAGCAGCATGAGGGAATCATAGAGCGATTTCTCTGGAATCTTCTCCAACTCTCTCCTAAGACAATTGTAATTCCTACACTGAGGGGAGCAAGAGAAGGGACCATAAGACTAAACACTTTGTGCTCCTCTAGGAATGCTTATTTTTTAATGTTCAGAACAAAAATCCCTGATCATTATTTCTCATTTTATTTTCTTATTATTTTGACCAATTTCATGTAATAACAAGGTTCCACATAAGTTTTCTGAAGTTATATGATTCAAATTGTCTCCCTCTCTCCCTCCCTCCCTTACTTCCTGCTTATAAAACCAAAATCCCCAAACAGAAACCAAAATAAACAAGTCAAAAAATCATATGTTTTCATCTGCATTCTAACTCCAACAGTTCTTTCTCTGAAGGAGGAAATCATTCTTTGTCATACGTCCCTCAAAATTGTCCTGGATCATTGTATTGCTGAGAAGAACTAAGTCTATCACAGTTGATCATTCCACAATATTGCTTATTTCTCCTGGTTCTGCTTATTTCATTCTGCATCAGTTCATGTAGGTCTTTCCAGATCATACGGAAATCATCCTGTTCATCATTTCTTACAGCACAATAATATTCCATCACCATCATATACCACAGTTTGTTCAGCCATTCCCCAATTAAAGGGCATTCCTTTAGTTTCCAATTCTTTGCCACCACAAAGAAAGCAGCTATAAATATTTTTGTACAAGTAAGTTCTCCACACCTCCTTTTTTTTTCATCTCTTTAGGATACAAACTGATTAGAGGAATTACTGTATCAAAGGGTATTCATTTTTATAGCCCTTTGGGCATGGTTCCAAATTGCCCTCTACAATGGTAGGATCAGTTCACAATTCCACCTGGTCACTGTTTCTTAAAAAGAGGAAGGTAGCCCTTTGCTTGCACTTGCCAACTTGGTTCTTTCCAACAAATATTGGCTATGTAAAAGATCAGCACTGGAATACTACTGTGCCATAAAAAATGACAAGCAGAGTGATTTTTAAAAGACTGGGAAAGAACTGCATGTGGTAATGAACATTGAAGTGAGTAAAACCAGACGATTATACATAGCCACAGAATTAATGCTGGAATGCTGGGAAAAAAACTGTGAATATTACCTCCAGAAAGTGAACAAAAAGGTGAAAAATGAAAGACTTAATCTTTCTGTGCATAATCAATCTCCTGATGAGGTTTTCTATGATTTGGGGGGAGAGTAGTGAGGGTGTGGGACAGATGTGGATGGGAGTCATTATGTACCTATAAAGAAAAGAAAGCTAAATATATAGGAGATTTGTGATTTCATTTGTGTACTATCTTCCTTTTCTTTGTATATGGAAATGCTTATTTTGTTTGGTTTCATAAAAATTAGAAAAAAATTAAATAATTTTTAATTTAAAATTTTTTTATTGATTAATTTAGAATATTTTCCCCATGGTTACAAGACTGCTGTTTTTTCCCTTCCCTCTTCCCTCTCCCCTCCCAGAGATAATGAACAATTCCACTGGGTTTTACATGTTCAAAACCTATTTCCATATCATTGATATTTGCAATAGAGTGATCATTTCAAGTCAACATCCTCAATTATATCCCCATCAAACCATGTGATCAATCATATGTTTTTCTTCTGCGTTTCTACTCCCACAGTTCTTTCTCTGGGTGTGGATAGTGTTCTTTTTCTTAAGTCCCTCAGAATTGTCCTGGATCATTGCATTGCTATTAGTAGAGAAGTCCATTACATTTGATTGTAGCACAGTGTATCAGTCTCTGTGTACAATGTTTTCCTGGTTCTGTTCCTTTCACTCTGAATCAATTCCAGGGCTTTCCAGTTCACATAGAATTCCTCCATTTCTTTATTCCTTTCAGCACAATAGTATCCCATCACCATCAGATGCCACAATTTTATTCAGCCATTACCCAGTCGGACACCCCCACATTTTCCAGTTTTTTGCCATTATAAAGAGCATGGCTATATTTTTAAACAAGTATTTTTCCTTATTATTTCTTTGGGGTACAAACGCAACAGTGGTATGGCTGGATCAAAGGGCAGGCAATCTTTAAAACCCTTTGGGCATAGTTCCAAATTGCCTTCCAGAATGGTTGGATCAATTCACATCCCCTCCAACATTTATTACTTTCCTTTGCTGTCATATTGGCCAATCTGCTAGCTGTGAAGTGACTTAGCTCATCATAAATTTGAGAAATTAGATCTTTGTCAGAGGTTTTTGTTATAAAGTTTCCCCCCAATTTGTTGCTTCCCTTCTCATTTTGGTTGTATTGGTTTTGTTTGTGCAAAACCTTTTTAATTTAATGTAATCAAAATTGTTCATTTTACATTTTGTAATATTCTCTACCTCTTTCTTCATCTTAAATTCTTTCCTTTCCCATAGATCTGACAAGTATGCTATTCTATGTTCAACCAATTTACTTATAATTTCCACTCTTTATATTTCAGTCATTTACCCATTCTGATTTTATCTTGGTATAGGGTGTGAGATACTGATCTAAACCTAATCTCTCCCATACTATTTTCCAATTTTCCCAGGAGTTTTTGTCAAATAGTGAGATCCATTATGTCTATAAAGGGTCCAAGGGAGATGTATAGATATACAACGATGTTGCTGTATCTATCTGTACTCTCTTCAGCTGCAGTTGATGGAGGAACACCTACTCTGATCACCCTTGACTGCTGCTGTAAATTATCCCTTTCTCTCTAACAGCTGCCCAGAAAGGACCCTCAAGAGGTTAGATAGATGGGTAGCCTTTCCAGGTCCAAGCTGGGATTGGGTAGATTAGTATTGGGCTATTGATTTGCCTTGGATAACATTCAGGATCTGACTGCGTTTGACTCCCTTCCCAAGGGCTGTGATAGAACGACCACTCAGGAAGGTACTTTTTGAACACTCTTTATCTATAAACAGGGAAAGGATAACAAGGTCAAGGATTGGGGAAACCCTATTGATCTATTTTATCTATAAACTAGTTAACAATCAACACTGGAGGCTATTAATCTGGTGGAAGCTAGAGATTTACTCATTCCCTCTATCTCTTGCCGGACCTGGTCACAGCCAAGCCAGAGAATAGGGAAGGTAATGGATGCAAATGTATTGATGGTTTTATTCTCTCAGCTTTCTCACTACCAGTGTTGGTGATTCAATAGTTCTCACAGTCTATCAGGAAATAGCTTCAGATTTATTCCTACCCTCTTCTTCATAGACCTCCCTGCCACCCTTCACCACCCACTCAGAGATTTCCCAGTCCAGAGACTCCTGTCCAGAGACCTCCACAGAGAAATTTTTCTCAAAGTGACTGTCAGGGATATTTATACTATGGGGCCAACTGACATTTGCCCCTGGCTCATGCAACCTGGGAACATTCCAAGGCTTCCAACTGACATCCCTGTCATTCAAGGTGGCATCCATCACTTCCCAGATTATGAATATAACAGATCATGTCCCAAAAGCTATGATCTTTGAATTTATCATACACTATCTTGCCAAGGACACTTATCCAAAGTCTATTCCATTGATCCTCCCTTCTGTCTCTTAGCCAGTATCACATTGTTTTGATGACCACTGCTTTATAGTATAATTTAAGATCTGGTCCTGCTAGGCCCACATCCTTCACATTTTTTTCATTATTTCCCTTGATATTCTTGATCTTTTGTTCTTCCAAATGAACTTTGTTAATTTTTTCCTAATTCTATAATTCTTGATAATATGATAGGTATGGTACTGAATCAGTAAATTAATTTGGGTAGGATTGTCATTTTTATAATATTAGCTTGTCCTACCCATGACCATTTAAGTTTTTCCAATTATTTAGATCCAGGTGGAGCCAAGATGGAGGATAACTTGGGCAGCAGCTCGCTGTTTCACCAAGAAAATCTTCTCCAAACAAGAGTAAAATATTACCACAAAAAAATATAGGAGTGAAAGAACCAACAGAGACAGAGGGAAACAACGTTCAAAAAAAGAAAAATCTTAAATGTAGGCAGAGATCATTTGGGAAACTGAGGTGAGAGGGGATCAGAGCTAGCAGGAGGCATAACAGAGAGTGAAAAGCAAGCCAAGAGCAAACCACACCCCCCCACACCCTACACATCTACTCTCATAGGTTCCAAACTTAATCCCAAATCAGACCCTGAGATCCTGCTGTCCAAGCCAACTCACATCTCTTGAAATTGAAAACCTTTGGAGAAGTCCAGAGTCTAAGACCAAGTCAATCTGGGCTAGGGGGCTGCTCCACATAGGCCCAGAATGAAGCCAGGAATCTTGGTCTGGGCTTGGCGTGAGGACATAATCCACGGTTTGTGGTGAGTACCTAGTTCTCGGGGGAGCCTCCCCAGGATCTTTTTGCCCAAAACTAAGGGTGGAGCTCCAGGACAGGGCAGCAAGGGTGTGCCTGATTGAATCAAGAACACTTAGAGAACAGAGGTAAATTACCTCAGCAAGCTAGTGTTCAATAAACCCAAAGACCCCAGGTTTTGGAAAAAGAACTTACTATTTGACAAAAACTGAAATCTAGGCAGTTTATGTTTTTGTAAATATCCACTCATTTCACATAGAGTGTCACAATATAACAAAATCTATGGGATGAAGCCATATCCCATAGATTTTGTTATATTGTTTCCTCATTGTCATTCTCTTCAGTGAAATTAATAATTATTTCTTTAATTTATTCTTTGACCCACCAGTTTTGAAGAATTAGATTATTTTGTTTCCAATTAATTTTAAATTTGCCTTTCCATAAGCCCTTATTGATTATTATTTTTATTGCATTATGGTCTTAAAGAATTGCATTTATTATTTCTGCTTCCCTACATTTGTTTGTAATGCTTTTATGCTCTAGTATATGGTCAATCTTTATATATGTGCTGTGTGCTACTGAAAAGAAGGTATATTCCTTTTTATCCCTATTTTTTTTTCTCTAGACATTTATTAGCACTAATTTTTCTAACATTTCATTCATTTAACATATCATCCTATACAATTTATCACTGTAACATCTAGTTATATTTCTTCTAGCTACCCCAATAATGATCACAATTTTTAAGAGTTACTAATATCATCTTTTCATATGGGAATATAAATCATTTAAACTTATTAGGTCCCTTATTTTTTCCCCTTTCTTAATTACCTTTCAGTGGTTCTCTTGAGTTCTGCATTTTGTCATCAAATTTTCTGTTTAAGTCCAGTCTTTTCTTCAGGGATGTTTGGAAATCTTTTATTTTATTTAATGACCATACTTTCCCCTGCAAGAATATGGTAAATTTTGCTGGATAGCTGATTCTTGGTTGTAGACCCAGTTCCCTTGCTTTCCAGAATATTATATTCCATAGCTTCCAGTCCTTCAGTGTGTATGCAGCCAGGTCCTATGTAATCCTCACTGTGGCTCCTTGATATATTAATTATTTCTTTTATGCAGTTTGTAATATCTTTCCTTGGTTTGGAAGTTCTTGAACTTGGCTATAACATTCCTGGGTATTGTCAATTGGGGATTAAATGTAGGAGGTGATCTATGTATTCTTTCAATCTCTACTTTACCCTCTTGTTCAAGAATATTAGAGCAATTTTCTTGGATAATTTCCTGTAAAATGATGTCCAGGCTTTTGCTTTGGTCATGATTTTCCAGTAGTCCAATAATTCTTAAATTATCTCTCCTAGATCTATTTTCCAGGTCTATAGTTTTACCAATGAGGTGTTTCATATTTTCCCCAATTTTGTAGTTCTTTTGATTTTGTTTTATAGACTCTTGCTACCTTGTGAAGTCATTCTCTTCTAGTTGTTCAATTCTAATTTTTAAAGACTGAATTTCATCCCTGGCTTTTTGATCATCCTTTTCCTTTTGATCTATTTTTCTTTGTAGCTCATTATTTTCATCTTTTACTATCTTTGCCTCATTTTTAAGTTGGTAAATTCTGGCTTTTAAGAAACTGTTTTCTTGTTTTAGTTCATGTACCCCTGTGCCCAGATGTCCTGTTTTGCTTTTGAAGTTCTTTCCTCAATTTTCTTCATCCTTTCTTACTTGTTTTTTGAATTGTGTTTTGAGTTATTCCAAAGCCTGGGTCCAATTCACTGGAGTTCCTGAGTTTTTCTTGGTATTTCTTGGTCTTCCTCTGATTCTTTAATTCTTAGTTCATTTCCTGAATTGAAGCTATCAATTGAAATTTCTTTTTTCTTTTTCTGTTGTTTACTCATATTTTTTCCTTCTTCCCACTTGTCCCCATCAATTGTATTCTTGCTCCTATGTTTATTTGCTGGAGCTGTGGGTTTGGGCTTTTTTGTCCTGAAGGGGCTTCTTCTCTGCTCTGCTGATTAATTGGATTAGCTTTATGGAGCTAACCAGTTGTATTAATATACCCTGAGGCCAAATCTTCCCCAACTTCCAGCACAAGGGAAGATGAAAGTGAAGATGTGGAGGTGGTCCTCTTCTCTACTCTTATCTGTCAGCCACCTCCCTGTAAGATGCCCCATCAGAGCTCTGAGTTTCTTGGGTTGGTTCAAAGGTACTCCATCACAGTTGCAGCCTTCACCCTGGGATCCCAGTCAGCCAGATTCCTACCATGGGTTTCAGCTCAGTAGGTGGTGGAAGGGTGTTTGATCTTTCCCTTATACCAGAGAATTCTACTTTATCTGTGTATCTTTCAGGTTGATAAACCAGGAGAGACTGGTGCTGAGCCTGGCTCTCTGTTCACTCTGTCTGGAGGCTTCTTCTCTGCACTATTGATAAACTGGTTTAAGCCAGCTGAGCTTATTTGCAGAGTTGAATGTGCCCAGATGCTAAACTTTCCAGAGGCAAAAGCCCAAGATGGGGTTGCTGAAGGCTAAGACCATCCTGCCCTCTTCTCTGTTTCTCTCCTCAAACTGTTTTCTTGCCAGCTGTGGTCAGAGCCCTGAGCTTCTTGTAGTTGTGGTAGCAAGGCACTCTGTCCTGGTTGAAGCCCTCCCCCTGAGATCCCACTGACTGTCTAAGTCTCAGAACAGTAGGTGGGGGAAGGACCCTGGGACCTTCTTTTTTTTTTCCTTGAACCTACGAATTCAATCTCAGTGTACCTTTTAATTGAATTGAGAAGGACAGTCCCTCAGCTTTGTCTCCTACTTGGATTTGGTTTTCTTTCCCCCTTGAAGCACTTTGTTTTTGATTGATATCAAAGGGTTTTCATGAAGGAAACAACTTTGTTGCTACTAATCCACCATCTTGACTCTGCCTCTTAAAAATTTTTTTTAAATCATCACAAAGATTAAATAGCAAGCAAATTTATTTGTCCAAACAAATAGCAAATCAAAATTAGCATTCTGAAAACTAAAGTATACTAGAAAATAGACAGTGGTGAATTAGATTTATAAATGGAAGTAAGATGAGATGCTGCTCGTTCAAAAGAAAGATCATAAAAGAAAGACTCAATCAAACGGAAGGCCAAAGCCAGAAATTCCAATAATTTCTACTTCCATTCCCTCCAGAAGGAAATTCCCTGAAGTCTCTGGAGAGTAAAGTTGAAATCAGACACTCAGAGTCTTCCTTTCCCTACATATATGCAAGAGAGTCTTTCCTCTTTCTTCTTCTTGGCATCAGTCCCAAAGATCTGGAACCATATGTAGCTCCCTCAAAAAAGAAATAAAGAACATACCTCCTCTCCAAAGGGGAGGAGTTGTTCCTTTGTGACTCCTAAAACAGTCGCAGAGCATCATTCCACATTCTACCAGTTAGAAAAATACTCCAAGCTTTCCCTAAATTGCACTTAGAAGCTATGTCTCATATTAAGGCCTAAATTGGCTTTTTTGTAACTTCCATCCTTTGATTCTCAATCTCTTTTCTGTTTTCCAGAACATCTTCCACATGAGAGCCCTTTGACTCTTTAAAGACAGTTACTATGGCTCCTACCACTCCCAAGTCCCATATTCTCCTCTGTAATGTAAACATACCCTTTCACTTTAATTGAAGTTAATAAGGCATTCTCTTGAATATCCTTCAGTTTCTTAATATCTTACCTAGATTAGAGAAGTTTTCTCATAAGGGCATTTTGCAGAAATATAGAACACATCTTAGTTCTTGAAAGTTACGTCCTTCTCAATGGAGCTAAGATCACATTGTTTTTAACTGTCATATTACAGGAATCATACTAATGCTTGACTCAGACTACATTATTGAATCATATTGAACTTAAAGCCCACTAAAATCTCTGGGATTTTTTTTTCTTTCAGAAAATTACCAATATCTTTCCCATCTTGTACCTGTGGAGTTTTTTTTTTAATCCGAGTTTAAGATTTTTCATTTATCTTTGTTATATTTAATTTTACTTTTTATCCTACTATTTTTAGCTTGCCAAGAGACAATTGAAAACTTGATTCTGTCTCCTCATTTCACTCTACTCCCTGACTCCTCTCCCCAAACCACAATTTCTTCATCTATAAAATGAGAGATTTGGATTGGATAATCTCTCATATTACTTCCAACTCTAATGATTTATCATTCCCTAATCCTACTTGTGCACCAATTCTCTGAGTAAACACAGAGCAGGTGAGAGAACATAAAGGTCTTTAAACTTGTGCTACTTCTGGAAGAAAAATATACTTCTAGGAGAAACTTCCTGACATTAGTCACAGCATCTGACAGATGATCAGATGCACTTCTAGAACTCAGGGCATAATGGAGTATGGGAAGGAGGTCACAGATTCATGAGTTAAATAGGAATATTTCCCTATTCTAATACAACTCACAATCTTCTTGGATCCAAACAATTGGATTTCTAAATAATATGATAGTCTGGAGAGAACAAAACTTAAATGCTAGTAATTTTTAAGAAAAAGTATGGGGAACATCGTCCTCCATGTGTATGTTTGTATGTTTCTCCTAGGCAAATTCAGCGACATCCTAACTTACTTGTTTAACAATTCTTTACTCTGTTATTCTTTTTATGATCTGTTCCAGGGATAAGTTGCCCTTGATTTAAAAAAAAAAAAAAGAAAATCCATGTTGATTTAGTTGGCAAAACATAGTTAATTTTATTTTGCAAGATAAAATTGTTAGGTCAATTCTTTTGAAAACAGTAGTCATTTCATTTTAGCAATTTCTTGAGATGTTCCAATGTCTATTCAATCAATATATTTTTGGATTCCACTGAATAACAATTGCAGAAATCTCTTTTGAGTTATCTAAATTCTCCTGTAAACTGACACGATTTAGAGCTGGGCCTAATGGAAGGGAGAAAGAATCAACCAAGTGATACAGGCAGCTTTGGATTGTTGGCTAGAAAAATTGGCTTTTGGGGGGACAAGAAAGGCCCCTCTTACTCATTTATGTGATGAAGTTCCCTTTCACTGAACCATCTTATGATGGGGAAAATACCTCTTCAATCAATTATCCTAGGAATCAGAATTCCATAAATAGTCTGTGAGGTATAAAAATGGAAGCAAAGGTCTCTAAGCTGTGGGTAAGTGGGAATCATGAAATTCAATAATTTCCATTTGCTTGCCATTTAATGGAACAGTGTGGCCCTAGAACAAAGCATTTGTCAGTGGTCATAGATTTAACAATTAAGACTCTTAGTGATCACCCTTTCCAATCTCCTCATTTTATAGATAAGGACAGTGAGGCACAAAGTCACTTATCCAAGATCATGCAGATAGTAAGTGTAGAGCTAAAATCTGAATATTAAAATCTAGCAATACACCATATGGAGTTAAGTTGCATGATACTGAGTCTAATTAGCTACAGAGACAAATAAATGACCTAATTTTTGTCTATTTTACAGATATTTAAATTAAAGAAAAGAAACCTGGTTTTCATGACTTTGAGGCTGTAATCCAAAAAAGTTAGAATAGTAGTAAGAATCTTTTGCATAGAGATAATATCAGAAACCCTGGTTACTGAGTTGTATAAGAGAAAAAGCCTTAGGATAGAGCCTTGAGTGATACCCAAGATAGATGTGACATAGATAAAGATCCAACAAAGGAAACAGAGACAATTGGATGTTTAGATGAAGAAAAAAGAGATAAGAATCACAAAAACCCCGAGAGGAGAAAGTATCCAGGAAGAGAAGGTAATAATACCAATAATAACTTATTTCATTTTATCTTCATAACAATATTGGGAAGTAAGGGCTTTTCCCCATCATTCTTTATAGATGGGGAGACTGAAGATAGGCTTAAGTGATTCACATTAGCTTCCTATCTGTCAAATACTACAAATATACATATATATATATATATAAATATATATATATGGATATATATGATATGTCAAATGCTACAAAGAGCTAAAAAAAAGGATGAAACTTAAGAAAAATAAGTCATTAGATTTGGAAATTAAGATGTCCAAAGGAAGTTTGGAGAATTGAACATTTAAGTCGAATGATGAAATCAGACACCAGATTGCAGAGAATTTAGAAGAATAAATAGAGAGGAATGTAGTTGGCTTTTTCAAGGAGATTAGCTGAGAAAGGAAGAAGAGATTTAAGACAAGTTCTATCTGGCATGGTAGGATCTATTGAGGGGTTTTAATAGGTGGAAGAGACTTGGACAGATTTGTAGGCATCTGGGGAGTAACCAGTAGATAGGAAGAGATTAAAGATTAGAAAAAAGTGGGGAGAATGGTGGGAGCAATCTGCTGGAAAAGAAGAGAATGGATGGAATTCAAGGGCACATGTTGAAAGGTTAGGCTTAGCAAACTGGAGGGCCTTTTCATCACAGATCGGAGGAAGGAGCAGTGGGAGGTGGGGGATGATGTCAGAGGAAGAGGAGAGGAAGAATAGAAGAGCGAATTTTTTAAAAGTATGAAGTAAGGTGTTCATTTGAAAATGGAAGAGGAGAAGCTGGTTCAGGGTTCTAGAGAGGAAAAGAGGTCTAGAACAAGTATCATAGTGAGTGGGATGGGGGGTGACTTAAGGAGGAGGAATGAAATTGCTTTGACTCAGTGGCACTGGTGGCCTCATCGACAGCAACTCTGTAAATTTGTAGTAGATCCAGTCAGTTTGGTTTCATGATTTCCTTCAGTTTCACTGAACAGTATGTGAATGGAAGCCAAGCAGGCAGATGGTGGCAGGGGGTGGGAGGTGGTGCTGAGGAGTGAGAATAATACAGTGATGGAGTTTGATAAGGTATAATCAGCAATAGGACAAAGGGAATTGGGGATTCAAAAGTAGAGGATTGTATAAAGTTGAACTAGTTTACCAAAGGGTCCGTGTTTGAAAAGGAGGAAAATATAGCAAGTACATAGACAGTGGCCTGAAATAGAATTGGAAGTATGGAGGGACCAAAAGTCACTGAGAGCCTGAAATGTACATTTAGGGGGAGGAAGACATAGGGAGAGAAGTAAAAAAAATGAGTATGGCTGGTTAAAGGAAATTTGGGTTGAAAATGGAAGTAGAACACTTGAGAAAAAGATTAAGGGTATAACCATCCTCTGTGGATAGCTAAAATGGAAGATAGGAGTAGGTTGTAGAAACAGTCGATTAAAGAGTTTGGATGTTATGAGATAGGAAGCATGTCAACATATATGTGGAAAACCCCTAGAATGAAGCCAGGAGTTAGAGTGGAGAGGGCGGTGATTACAAGCCAGGTATAGAATTCATTGAAAAAAAGATTGTATGACCCTAAGCAAGTCACTGAACCCCCATTTTTTAACCCTTGTCATTCTTCTACTTTGGAACCATACACATTCTAATACAGATTCTAAGATGGAAGGAAAAGAGAGGAGAGGAGTGGAGAGGAGTGAAGAGGAGAGGAGAGGAAAGGAGAGGAGAGGAGAGGAGAGGAGAGGAGAGGAGAGGAGAGGAGAGGAAAGGAGAGGAAAGGAAAGGAGACTATACTGGAGTGGATGGCATATAACAGTTATAAGAATCAGAATTGCGTGATAAATTTGTATTACATGAACCACAAAAGAGAGAAGATGCTGAGTGATGGTGGGAGAGGGAGAGTCTGGGAGTATTATGGTGAAGCCTTTTTAGAGGAAATTAAGATTGCTGATCTATTTTCAGCCCTCTCAACGTGTAAGTAATCTTCAGGTTTCTTAATAGATTCTCGGAGGTAGGGATGGTTCCATGTGGGTTTGTTACTCTGGAGCACCCAGAATATATCTTCATGTTTACCACTTTCATTCCCATGAGAATGCCATAATGGCGGAAGCTATTCTTTCATTTTTAATGTTCTTAGGCAGAAAGCAGAAATGCTAGTTTAATAGCATATTATTTATTTCCCTATCTCAGGAGGGTGGAGGATAGAAAAGGAGAGCAAAGTGTTTATGAATGTAATATAGTCTGGATTAAGGTATGAGGCATTTTTATCAGGGATCGCCTAGTTACAGATGTTCTGAGCACCTGTTGAGGATGAAATGCATTAGAGAGATGCCTCCCAGGCCTGCTCCAGTTAGGGCTTCTGGCTGAACTTCCATGCTAAACCTCTTTTCTCAGGGGCTTCTCCAGCAACTAAGCTTTGCTCCTGAC
Source organism: Gracilinanus agilis (assembly GCF_016433145.1). NCBI lineage: Eukaryota > Metazoa > Chordata > Mammalia > Didelphimorphia > Didelphidae > Gracilinanus > Gracilinanus agilis. The sequence goes on along the minus strand of NC_058134.1, from coordinate 74,643,151 downwards.
TAAAACTGGGCAAACAAAAAAAATCTGAGTTTGGGAACAATTTCTCCCTAGAGTCTCCTCTGCCAACCTTCTCCCACTTTATTCATCTTTTTTTCTTTCAAAACTGCCCAACTGCATTTGATTTGATTCACATTTTGCAAGGTGAAAAATATCACCATTAAATACAGAGAGGGTATTTTGTTTTTGTTATCATCAGCTCTCCTCCAATTACAAAACAAACCCTGCTTAAAAACCATCAACTGACAAAACAAAAGAAAAAATCCCCCCCTTTTCCCAAACAGTAATCACTTCCGAGCAAATGGCAGGTCTCCCCATTGCCCAGGGGATCACTCTTGCTGGGATGCTAGTGGCAGCTGGAGATGCCCAGAGGGAAAGATGGCAGAGTCATCCCAGCCTCAGTGTTAGACCGATGCCCTTTTCTAGTAAAAGAGGATCCAGATTGAATCTGTCCATGGTGGTTTTGGGGAATGTTCAGCTCCTGCCTCTGAAGGGAATTTTGCCACCCACAGTCAGCATACCACAAAGACCAGAGGACATTCACAGCTTGCTGTGGAGAAACATTTGCTTGGGTTTGGTCTCTCCAGACTCTCCCTTTTAAGTGTTTCTTCATGTTGTGAAGGCTAGTAGTAGAAGATGCTCTTGTTTGAGGGACTGATGCCTGAGGACCATCCCACCTCCTCTCCCTCTTGGTGCTGCCATCTGGATTCTGGTCCCTTCTTCCTGGACTACAGTTTCATTTTATCTTTCTGCCCATCACCAGCAACCAGCCCAGAACCCTGGATATGGTAGGCACTTGGTAAAATATACATATTGTGTCCCTGGATAGAATATGAACTCCTTCAGCATGAGGGCTGCTGCTTCATGGCTTAGGAAGGCAGCAGATAGAGTAGATGAAGTGCTGTATTTGGGGACAGGAAGACCTCCTCAGACATGTGTGGCCTTAAGTAAGTGATTTAATTTCTCTGGGCTCTGTTCCTCGTCTGTAAAATGATGATAATACATATATTACATAGATCATTGGCTATATATGCACATGTGAAGAGAATGCTTTGTAAAGCTCCAAAAATGCCTCCAAAGCACAGGTCATTGTCATTATCAGTGAGGTCATCAAAGCCCTCACCTCTCACACACTTAGCAAATAGAATACTAGACCAAGAGTAAGTAATGGGGTTTGAATCTCATCTCAGAAACTTACTTATCTCTGATTTTGGGCAAATTGCTTAAATTCTCTCAGTCGTCGCCATCGTCGCCGTCTTCGCCGTCGTCGCCGTCGTCACCGTCTTCTTCTTCTTCTTCTTCTTCTTCTTCTTCTTCTTCTTCTTCTTCTTCTTCTTCTTCTTTCTTTCTTTCTTCTTCTTCTTTTTTTCCTTAGCCCTTTCCTTCCATCTTAGAATCAATACTAACTATGGGTTCCAAGGTACTTATCCAAGTGATAAGGGCTAGGCAATGGGAGTTAAATGACTTTTTCAGGGGTCAAATGCTAGGAAGTGTCTGAGGCCACATTTGAACCCAGGACCTCCACTCTCTAGGCGTGGATTTCAATCCATCCAGCCACCTAGTTGCCCACAGCCTCAAACTTCTTAGCTATAAAATGGGATTATGATAGAATCTACTTCGCAGGGTTGTTGTGAGGTTCAAATGACATAACAAAGTATTTTTCAAATCTTAAAGCATCCTATCAATGCTATTATAATGATTGTTACTCTATTATTATTGGTGTTGTGATTGATTTCTGAACCACAACCAACCCTTTCCTTCTTCCCCATCAGATACTAACAGGACACAACAGTGGGGTGGGACAGTGCCACCCACTTGCTTTGGGGACAGAAGGGAGGAGGATCCAGAGCAATATGTATGGATAACACCCGGGTTTTATTTAGTGCCATCTGGGAGACATCCCTTTCTGTCTCACGTAGTCACTCCCCTGCCAGCTGCTAGAAGCTTCAGGGACCTAGCAGGACCCAGGTGATTGCCCCAATTCATCACACCCTAAACACAGCTCGTTTTGTAGTTGATGATTGGTGGCTGGACCAGGCTGTGAGAGGGCTGGTCTATCAGGAAGGGAATGAGATGATTGAGGGGCTTGAAGGCAGCTGTGGGGGAGAAAAGAGGGCCCTAGGCAAGATGTCAATCAGGCTTGCATGACCTAGCATCAAGGAGCTCAGGATCTAATAAACAGGATTCGAAAAACAGCTTCATGAAATGTTACTTGAAGAAAATGTGTCTCTTTGTCAGGTACCACCCAAGCCAGGTCATTTTTTTTGTTCCACTGGGGCTGCCATCCCAGCAGTAATACCCAGAATCAGCCTGATAACTGGGCAGCCTTCCATAGGAGGGAGGCTGTTCCATCATTTCTCAAACACACTGAAGAGAAAAAAGAAACAAATACACTGCTCCTTGTGCCTATCTCTCCCCCTCAAGGCGCAGGACTCTCATACAGACTTCAAAGAGAACTGACTTGGGGAACTGACTGGAAGGAAAATCCTAAAACAAGAATATTAGACTTGACCAGCATAAGTAATGGTAAGAAACTGGCCCTGGAATATGTGGTTTGAATTATCTACAACTGCCTCTCAGCACTTAATAACCATGGTTAAATTTTCCATGCAAAGTGCAATTTTTATTTTTAAATCTCAAAAAATGTCTCCTTAAACAATGTTTTTAATTAGATTCCTAGTTTTCTTCTTTTCTTTATTAGTCAAGCTCTACACTCAGGCTGACATTAGAATGTTCTTAGAAATAAACAGTTTCCATAAAAGCAAAATTTCTTCATAAGATCATTACGATAATGTTATGTGGGAAATACAATAGCACCTATGGGAATTTGATGCTGTCAGGAGTCTATTTCGGTAAGAAGTGAGGCATGCTCTGCACCATCTCCATTTGCTGTTATTTCTCAGGAAACAAGGGATAGATCTGAACCATTTCCATTGATTAAAATCAAAAGCACTTTCTCTAACAAATAAATAAATCATACTTTTTTCCCTTAAATAGAGCCTTTCCTTTATTATGAGGATTTCCCCTGTGGTGCTTGGATTGGTTGAACCCAACACTAACCTTTTTGTCATCATCCCCCCAGTCAAAGACCACTGGGAAAGGAAGACTATGCACTTGTAAGAAATTGGATTCAAGCTTGTGTGTGTTTGTAGGGAAGGTATGAAGAGTGTTCTGTTAAAATGAGATTCCCTTTGCAAAACAGGACAGAGAAAAATCCATGCTAGTCAGGATTCTCCTGCTGTCCTGATTTCCTGAAGAGTAACTCTTCAAACAAGGCTGTTATTCTGACAGAAGACCCACAGCTGAGACCCCCAACTATATTTATTATGCAGGTCATCCTGGTGGCTGAGATCTTTTCCCTGCCTCCCATAATGACTCATGTGTAATATAACATTTTAGTGTGAATGTAAGCATTTTAATATGAAAAGGATTGATTTTTTGCCACTGACACAGGATTCCAACAATTGGACACAATTTATTGATTTTTTTTTAATTAAAGCCATCTTCCCACTCATAATGGAAGGTCCTGCCCCTTGTGAAATTTCTATCCATAGCACTTGGGTGATGTCTGCAATTACAGCAACCACCCCCCTCTATGGGTAACCCCACATATAAGAAGGAGAAAGGACCCCCCCCATAAGGGCAAGAATAATTCTTTCATCCTTCATGGTAAAGGGGCTTTTAGCCTTGGTCATAGGTGGCTGACAAAAAGCTGGGAGAAAATGAAAGATCTTGCTTGTTTAGTGGAGAAATTAGATTTACCATTTCCCAAGGGCTATGAGATTGCACCATATTCATGTTCTCAGAGATCCCATCATCTTCAACCTATTCCTCCCAACTACTAGGAAACAGCTTCATAAACCACTACCAGAGAGAATAAGGATTAATTTGGGATAGCATACAAGGTCAAAATCTTGTTTTGTCCAGGTGTTTCCACTATCCTTCCAGCAGCTGGATTCTGAGTATTCTTATCCCTAATTTCCACAGTGCAGACTCTACTTCAATTTTGGCAATACCAGACCTCAGCAAAAGTCCTGCTTAAGGGTTTTTTTAATGGAGTCCATGAACTTTAATACTCTAAAAACTATATTTCAATATAATTGGTTCCCTTTGCAATACTATGTATTTTATGTATTTAAAAACTTCATTCCAAGGAGGAAGTCCATAGGATTCATGTGACTGTCAAATGTCATAGGTCTGTCAATGACACAAAAATGATGAAGAGCCCTTGCCCTCCTCTAGTGTCTCATTCTTAGAGCTGACCTTGGCTTCTTGTAGGTTATGTTAGCAGAGTACAAGTCTGTGACAGCAAGATCCGCCAAGCTGGGCTGCCTTCCAAGGGTGAGGCTATGTAAGTGCAAAGAAGTTCTTTGACAATGGGTTGATCTCTGGTTGATGAATTATTTGACTAAGGCAACCCATGAAACAAAGAAATGGGCAAAGTAGTATACAGACCTATGTATCCCCCTTCTGTTCCTGTAAAAAAGTAGCAAAGAGGCAGAAAAGAGCCCTCTTTTCTTAGTGGGCACTAAGAAACAAACATCTTAGATCAACTAGAAGTATTGTTCGCTGTTGGTATTCTCCCTTGCTCAATGACCAATGAGTTGACATTCTAAAATGAAGGAATTGAATCATATCAAGTGTAACATTCTTTATACAAATGAAATCAGAAGACAAAAGAAGTTACAGCAACAACTTCCCAGGTTGGGTGGCTATCTGACAAATCTATTTTCTTCTTATAAATAGAATGACTCATAATCTTTTCTTAGGAAGCAAATTGGAAGAGTGGGTTTTATCATGCCATGTTTTAGGGAATATGGGTCATCTTACATTGTAGTGCTTCTTATGAGCATGTACAAATAATAAACTACTTCATTGAACCATATCATTGACAAGGTTGAAATGTGGTTGATGCTAATAATATCAAAAGGAAATGATTTGCTTAATAATGAGTTGATATTTTTTCAAAAGCTTTTTCTTCATCTATTGAGATAATCACATGATTTTTGTTGGTTTTGTTATTCATATGCCAATTATGCTGATAATTTTTCCTAATATTGTACCAGCCCTACATTCCTTCCATAAATCCCACCTGATCATTGTGTATGATACTTGTGATATATTGCTGATATCTCCTAGTTGTATTTTATTGAAAATTTTTACATTAATTGTCATTAGGGAAATCTAGCATAGTCTAAAGTTTTCTTTCTCTGTTTTTGCCCTTCCTGTTTTGGGTATTAGCACCCTATTTGTACCATAAAGGGAATTTGGTAGAATTCCTTCTCTGTCTATTTTTCCAAATAGTTTATATAGCATTGCAAATAATTGTTCTTAAGATGTTTGGCAGAATTCATTTGTGAATCCATCTGTCCCTGGAGAATTTTTCTTAGTGAATTCATTGATGGCGTGTTCAATTTCTTTTCCTGAGATGGAGTTATTTAAGGATATTCTCTTTCATCTTTTTAAAATCTGGACAATTTATATTTTATAAATATTCTTACATTTCACTTTGATTGTCAGATCTATTGGCATGTAATTGGACATCAAAAAGAAGTAATAGACATGCTATTTTTTGTGAAAACAGAAATTTCACCTCTGAAGAAGTCAACTTGTATTCCAAGGAGTGAAAATTGGCATCCACAGGTGATGCTAGGACAGAGATGATAAAATAAGATCAGAGAAAGAGAAAAATGAGTAGTGATCATTGGTGACTTCAGGCAGCTATCTATGGATTTCATGACAGGAATCAAAAGACCTTTTTTTCTTGAAAATCCTCCTCCAGCACATTCACCTATGTAAATGTTAAAATCATACCAGAGTCCTCAAAAGATGTAATAGCCAAAGACGGCTTTATTTGACAGTTCTCTAATTATTAATATCAAGTGAGGGACAAAATGGGAAAAAGTACACTTGACAAGCATGTTTGTCATGGAATATTCCAGGATGAATGACATATTTTACTGGAGAGGTTTTCCATATGTGCCTTCTTGGAGATGACATCAGGCTGATTGCACCAAGTCTTAGCATGCTGCAAAATCTCCTAAATGATACTCATTATCTTTCAAGAGTTCAGTCTATCTCTGCCCTCAGGAGAAGATTAAATGGACCAAGGAGGATTTTTCTTTAGAGTATGCTGTTTCGTTGAATGGGCAGCTCTAGAACTGGTCCATCGGTTCACATATCTTGGATAAATATATACATACACACATACATATCTACATATATGTATATACACATATCCAAGGTTACAAAGGAGCAACTGGGAGAATGTTATTTCTTCAGCAGAAATAAGGAAATAATAACAACAACAATAATAATAATAAAACTTAAAGAAGGTTTGCTAGTGATGATAATACACTTTTTTTTTATGAGTTTGAGATATAGATCAGCCAGATGAAGATGTCCAGTGGGCAGTTAATGATTCATGATCAGACTTGAAGAGACAGATTAGTGCTGGAAATAAACATTTTGAAACAATCTCTATGGTGATTTAAAACCCATGGGACCTGATGAAACCTTCATGTAAATAGAAATTGGGTCAGGGCAGCTAGATAGCACAGTGGATAGGCCTGAAGTTGGGAAGACCTGGGTTCAAATCTAATCTCAGACACATCCTTAATGTGTGTCCCTGGGTAAGTTCTAATACATAGTATTGATTCTAAGATGGAAGGTAAGGGTTTAAAAAAAATATGGCCTCAGACTCCTCCTATCTGTGTGACCCTGGACAAGTCACTTAACACCAATTGCTTAGCCCTTGCCACTCCTCTGTCTTAGAGTTGATACTAAGACAGAAAATAAGGATATTAAAAATAGAGGTAGGCCCATGACAGAACCCTGAAGAATATGGTTTAATGCATAGGTGATAATTCATCAAAGGAAGCTGACTAAATTCAGTTAGATAAGTAGGAGCAGAAAGGAGAACGGTCAGTGAAGTTAAGTAAGTAGAGAGCTTTGGGGAGGTGGTAATGACCAATGGCAACAAAGGATACACAGCTGAAAAAAGGGGGAAAAAGCTGTGAATCCCCATCCTGTCAATAGAAAGCTTCAATTTGGGCATGAATGGACTCTAACATTATGCTCATGAACAATTGTGTGCAAAATCTAGTGCAAAAGATGCCATCAACTAGGCAGATGACTAGAAAATGAAAGGAAGACAGTTATAAAGTGTGAATGAAAAATGGCAGATGGGCCACTCATATTCTATTGGTACCCACATGATATCAAAAGATCTTGAGAAATACCCCCTGCACATTGGGAGAACCACTGTGAAAGATTTAGGAGCATAGGCAAGAGGGGCGCAGGTTGAGAAGACCTAAGTGGGTCGTGATCTCCAACATTGGAGAACCTTCCTATATTAATGACATCGCAGACCCATCAAAGGAACCATAATATGCGCTCTAAAGTCCTCTGAAGCTAGAAGGGTTCCAAGGATGGGTCTGGTGACTGACTGTGTTTGCTGTCAAGCCAGCCCAGCTAAGGGCTAGAAAAGCTCATTATCAGGTTAGAAAGGAGTTGACATTTTTGTTCACCTCCACAACTCTCCTATCCAAGACCATTTTCTAAGTTAGAAAATCAAATCAGAGAAGAATTTGACTCTGTATGGATACTGTGCTGAGGAAATAGAGCTCTGAAGGAAGATTATATATGTCAGATTAGCTTCTCCTGAAAAACAAAAATTATTTCTGTGCGTCTAAGACAGTAATTCAGTCCTAATCAGAGAAAGAACACAGTACTGGCCTTGTGAATGTGATTTCAGATGTATAGAGGAGATATAGTCCCTGTACTCAAAACACCTTCCCAGAGAATATAATATATATATATATATATATTCAAGCATGTATATATGTAACATATATACATGTATAAAATATACACAGAATGTACAGAATTCCATCATCAGGGCTTTATTCTTGTGAGTGAAGTCTAATGGGAACTGTTTTCCAAATTGAGTCAATAAGCATTTTTTAAAGTACTTACCACATGCCAGGCACTATGCTAGTGCTGGAACAATCCCTGTCCTCAGAGAGCTCAATTCTAAAGGTAGAAACAAACATGGAAACAAGTATATGCAAGTCATAGAGACAAGATTAAGTAAGGAAGACTCCTGTATTCTTATCAGTCTTATCAGTCATTTACACATTATTGAGATTTTAATTTATCAACTCATCTCTTACACCTGGGAGTGAGGAAAGGAGACCTTTGGGCATTAGAGGTCAAGAAGGTTGAAGCACTGAGTCACTGGGAGACCTGGAAGATGTCAAGGAAAGCAAAATGCACTCCATAAAGGTGGTGCTGTGTGAGGGTGGGAGTAAGGGAAGAAATGCTCAGAAGACAAACTACGAAGGTTTATAGTTTTCTCTAGACCCAGTCTTGTCTGGTATTTTGATTTTATGAGCTGACTCACTCAAATATACTGAGAAAATCAATTTTGCTCTCTGAATTTTTTATCCTCATTTACAGTAAAACATGGGGTATTTGTGACACATTGAGATACTCAGTAGAAAAGGTTTAATGGGTATGTCACCATTCCAGGGTGTACCATAGAGGGTTTTAGGGCAGAGAAAAGGAGGAAGGCAGCTGTCAATTCAGAAAAATAATTCAATACCCTCTTCAGAGGGTAAGACTTGGGAATGACTTTTTGCTAAACTCCTTTCCTTCCCCAAACTACAATTTGAATGGGATGGAATAAAGGTAGGGTGAGGGCAACAATGAAAGGTTAGGAGCTACAATCCAGCTAAGGAAGAAGCTGGTCTGAAGAAGATAGAAGGAGGATCAAAGATGGATAAACTCAGGTGAGGGGATTTTCTATTGGGTTTTGTTTGGATTACAGAGCACGAGCCTTTGATTTTTTTCCTGGCTTTTTAGTTTTGCTTGGTAAGTTCCCCACTAGAACCTGGAATTCCCTTGTTCTCTTGCCAAATGTAATATAAGAAAGAGTGCGGTATCAGACTCTTAGAGGGAACAGTGCCCTCTCCATGTGGCTGTTTTACAAAAGGACCGAAAAAGAAAAAAAAATTGTGATAGCATAGACTCCAAACACCTTTTTTTTCATGATGCAGTCCCTGGCTTATTTTAGCCTGATGTCTAGAAGTCACCTCACTGCTGATGGAAAGATTATAGACATACATAGGGAAAATTGGATATTCCTTCCAAGGATTGAGCTATTAAGGTTTATGTTTTGACTATGGCAATGAAAGCTGTGCCTATGAAAACAATTTGCACCTTATAAGATAAATAGCACTGGATTTAGAGTCAGAGGGCCTACGTTCTAATCTTAACTCCATTGCTTCCTAGCCATGTAAGTCTTTGGGTAAATTATTTTACACCGAGCCTTGATTTCTTTGTAGAAAAAAAATTCTTTAGTCTCATTTTGGCCTCCATCTATTTTTTCCAACTACAACATATCTTTATCCTGTGCCTATGGTGTACAGAGCTCACTGCAATGTTTTATGTAATACAAAATTTAGATAAGGCAGGGTCCTGTTCTCACAGAGATTTCCTAGCTAGTAAGGAATAGGATACAAAACACAAATATTGGTAATCCTCTCAAATGAGCACATCAGGGAGTCGAAAAACAAGGTGTTGTGGGAGGTCTGAGTTACTAACCAGAGAATCAAGGAAAGTTGTGTGATAGTGATGGCATTCAATTGAGACTCCAAGGGGTGGTACAGCTTTGACCTGTGAAAAAGATGGGGGGAAACTGTGAACAAAGATAGTTATGGGGGGTTGTGACCTCTTCAGGAGAGAAGAAGTTAGATTAATTTGTCCCTAGTGAAGAATATTTATGTGAAGGGCACAAATAGGGCCAAGGTGAGAAAAGTAGGGTGGCACCAGATTGTGGGGTACCTGGGAGGTCTGGCAAAGAAGTTTGAAGATTGTTCAAGAAGGAACCCCTGAATGTAAATGGCATAACCAGAACTGTGCATAGGACAGATGATTATGAAAGATTATAAACTGAGAGTAGACATGGTATAATACTTTTTAGGAACCTATTGCAATAGGCCAGAAAGTTAATAATGAGGTCTTTTATTGGGGAATATAGAGGCCATATATGAGAGATTCTGTAGAAATGAAACCAATAGAATTTGCTTCTGATGCCAGATAATAAAAGACTTACCTGAGAGTCCAGAGCCCTGTGTGCTAGTGATGACTCATTTGCTAATTATCGATTTGAGCTTTTCTTCTGGGTCTCAAGCCCCTCAGATGACAAATGAAGCAGATGGCAAAGATAATCTAAGAAGTCCAATTTGGACTCTAAATTTTTATTAGATTCTGATTCTCCACCAGAGAGGATAAAGATAGAAATATGCCTTGGTATTCACTACATATTTTTAAGCTCCTCGGTACATGGACTGGCCATTAGAGTAGTCTGAGCAGCAGAGAACCACAGTCCTTTTAACATGAAGAAAGGGAATTGTGGCGCCATTCTCTTGGCTAATATTCAAACTCAGAAAGAGAACAATACCCATGAAAAGAAAAATATCAGGAACTGAGATTTAGTTCCTGCTTGTGATGCTTTCTATATTACAGTCTTTCTGCAAATAGCTTTCTCCAAAATGTTATTTTCTTAAAGGGCTAATGTTATTTGAATACAGAGTCAGATCACTAACTACTTAATGGCAAAAAATTTGGCACCGGTCTCCCATCAGTTTCTGGTAGACTGATTTTCAAATGAGAAACATACGCATCACAGAATCTCTCTGTCTTCAAATTGGAAGGAAACTTAGAGGACATCTAATCCAATACCTTTAGGTTATAGATTTAAAAAAAAAACCTAAGGTGCATAGAAGCTAAATGACTTCTCCAATGTATAAAATCCAGATCTAATAATCTTATTTGTACCATACTTTAAAAAAAGGCTCCAGGAAGCCAAGAAAAAAAATAGGGAAAGAGACTTTAATTTTCTATCCCTCAGATGATCATCCCCAACTCTACAAAAATGATATACATTCACAAGATGACATTATTTAGTGACAAATTATGAACTGATTTAAATGCTATATAAAGCTTAGAATTAGCTTTGGTCTTTACTGAGGAAGCTTATTATCTAAATTGAAGAGGTATAGAAGCAAGAGCATCAACTCTAGGCTGGTCCTGGCCTTGGAAATTACCAGTCAGAACATTCATTATAATCAGAATGAATAATTATGTCTGTTCTAAAATGTTTCCCTGAGGCAGAAAAGGGCACAAGTCATCACTTCAGAATATATGTCGTAGGTAAAGAAAATATACATTGAACTTGTAATCAAGTGCTCTGGGTCCCCATGCTGCCATAATTCTCCATATGACTTTGGTCAAGTCATTGAGCATGTTTCTTCATCTATAGATTAAGGAGGTTGAACTAAATGAATTTTTAGCTGAACTTGAAGTTATCTTTTCCTCTAAGATTAGTGTAAAGGATCTATGTACAAGCAGGCACAGAAGTCCACATTCTTTTTTTTTAAATCATATACTAATATTCATTTTTAACATGGTTACATGATTCAAGCTCCTACTTTCCCCTTCACCCCCCGCTGTCCCCCCACCCATGGCCGACGCACATTTCCAATGATTTTAACATGTGTCCTTGTTCAAGACCTATTTCCAAATTGTTGTTAGTTGCATTGGTGTGGTAGTTTCAAGTCTACATCCTCAATCATGTCCTCCTCAGCCCATGCGTTCAAACATTTGTTTTTCTTATATCTTTCCTCTCCTGTATTTCTTCCTCTGAATGTGGGTAGTGTTCTTTACCATAAATCCCTCAGAGAGTCCACATTCTTTTGTAAATTATCTTCCACAAATTCTAGACGAGCATATAGTAGGGGATATTCTCACACCTGAGATGTAATGTAAGGGGCTGAGAGTAAGAAATGGTAAATTTGAAAGAGAAAAGAGTAGGAAAAAAGAAGAAAGTAGGAGAAATAGCCACAGAACTAAGGAGCTGCCCTACATCCAAGTTTTCTCTTTACAGATATAGAGAGGTCTCCTGATCTCCTGATAAAGTCAGGTGTTATGTTCTGATGACATTTTGAAACTTCCTTACGGTGGCACAGGGAGCACTGGATGCAAAATCCCAAAGACTCAAAAGGCACCTGTGAAAGCCTGCAGTGACACAGGCAATGAGATGATTTTTTTTTTTGTGGGCAAGTTGTTGATCTAATACTTTGTCTTTAAATAGATTGGATACTTTGGTATAAATCAGATACACAATCTTTAGTTTGGAGGGGGAGGTAGTTGCTGTGTGGCTTGTTTTAGACAATAGCTATTGAGTATTTGTCACTTAAATATCTTTTCCTGCTATTTATCTCACATTTCTATTTAAAGCAAACTGCACAGCCACAATGCATGTCATGTTAGCTGGTCTACAATGATACAGAAAGGGAAAATAGGCATTCAGTGAAATGCCTAGAAAAGCCATGAGCTGCTTTTGGTAAAAATTGGTAAAAAAATACCTAAAGGTATCATTAAAAAAGGTCATCCTATAAGCAGCTCCGTGAGAAGAAGTTGTTTTGGTCCATTGTGCCTAAAGGCTGTACTTTTCCCCATTCCATTGCTTTAGGTTTCTATCAGATCTCTTTGAGAAACTGGCATCATGATGGTGGCTTGAAAAGTTTGTTCTCTGCCCTGAGGAACATTATTCATCATAATACCGGCAGCTTTTCCCCATCTTTCTTAGAGATGTCTAGAATAGCAAATAGAACAGCCATCCCCATCCAAAGGGTTCTGTGAAATGGGTGGTTTGCTGTCAGATCCCTTCTTTCCAAAGCATTATCCAAGGTTAATGAGTTGAAACTCACAAGTATAATTAGCATGAGGCTTAAGCTACCACTCTCTAAACTTAATTGAATTTAATTTACAGCTTGAACAATTACATTTACATGTTCAACCAAATGTTTGTCTTTATCATCCCTTAAAAGTGTTGGTCCAAGCTTATCTACTACCATTTAGTGAGGCCAAAGTTCACTTGTAGCACACCAGGGGTCTGGGGGATATCTGTCTTGGCAGGGCTTGGAAGGAGAGTGTGTGAGATTCCAGCCTTATTTGGAACCCCAAATCCTTGGAACTTTGTGAGAAATGTTATCAGCTTTCTAAATGAATGGCCTTAAGCCTGGAAGGAATGCAGGCACTGTTGCCTAGCAGAGAAACCTGAAGGATCCTGGGGTGATAAGCACTTAACATAATTAAACCACTGGATATTCTTGAAGAGGAAAGGTGGGCTTTGTTTTAAAATTACAAGCAGTCTTTTTTTTTTTATCCACAGCTTCAAGTGGGAACCATCTTGGTATCCTCCTCTGACCGGGCACTGCAGAATAAATGTGCTTAAAAGAGGCAGTGTAATTTTATACAGCATCTCTCCCTGGAGTATTTTATAGATATAGATGGAAGTATCACATCTCTCCCTCCTCCTCTCCTCCCCACCAGTAAGCGAGTGAGAAAGAAAGTGAGAGATGATACTGCTGAACACTGGAGAGCTGAGTACTTCCTTCCTGAGCAGTTGAACCTGTGAATCTGGAGACCTGCAATCCCTGGGTCTCCCCATCTCCTCAAAGTACCAGAGCTGATCATTTATTAAAGGATCACACACAGCAAGGAACTAGAAAAAGATGATATCTGTGGACTGGCCCCATTATAAATGGCGCTGTCCAATTTCATCTGGGCTTTCACCTATTGCTTGGAAGTCAGGAAGAATTTGAGAGTGTCTCTACTCCCTTGACCAGAAACCCAGCAACTGCCCCAAACCAGTCAATCCACAAATATTTGTGAATCATCCAGAGTGAAGCATACTTATATGAAGGGCACAAATGAAGGCCAAGGTGAGAAGAGTAGAGTGGTACCAGATTGTGGATGTCTGGGAAATGGGTTTGAAAGGCAAAGAGCAGAAAGTACTACACAATGGGAATTAAGTGACTTACCCAGGGTCACCTAGCTAGGAAGTGTCTATGGCCAGATTTGAACCCAAGACCTCTAGGCTTGGCTCTCAATCCACTGAGCCATCTAGTTCCCTCCCCCATCATATGTTCTTAATAACAGTTTGTTGACTAATTGATTAATGATTATTTTTAAAAACCCTTCCCTTCCATCTTAGAATCAATACTAAGTTTTGTTTCCAAGGCAAAAGAGCAGTAAGAGCTAGGCAATGGGGGTTAAGTGATTTGCCCAGGGTCACACAGCTAGGACATGTCTAAGGCCAGATTTAAATTGAGGAAGATGAGTCTTCCTGAATCCAGGGCCAATACTCTATCCACTGTGCCATCCAGCTATCCATGGCCCCAGTGAGGTAAGGTAAACACCTAAGTATATAGCTTGTTAGAACTATGAAGAGATCTAATCTAATCTAAGAGTTCCTAAATGTGTGTGTGTGTGTGTGTGTGTGTGTGTGTTTGTATGTATATGATGGATCACTTGGTAGCTTGGTAAAACCTACAAGGCCCTTCTCAGGATAGTATTTTTAAATCTATAAAACAAAATACATGGAATTAGAAAGGAAAAAATCATACTAAAATAGTTATCAGAAAATATGTGTATATGTACATAATCAGAATATATATAATTTAAATATTTATGAAAACCAAATTAAGAATTACTGGTCTAGCCCATTCTTTTCATTTAACAGATTAGGAAACTGAGGTTAAGTGACTTGCCCAAAGTCATACAGAAACTGTAGTAGGTGGCAAAGTCTGGTGAGAAATTTTGAATTTTGAGTCCAATGTCCATTTTGCACTAGTTATTCTCAAGTGGTAAGAGGAACTGGCCTTACCTAGTGGTGGTTTTGAAGGTTGACAAGCAGGACTTCTCTAATCCAAAATATCTCTCCTGGGTACTTCTTGAAATTTCTACTTTACATATTCTATTGAGTCACAACAACAAAAATCCCTGCTACATCTGAGAATGATGACTTTTGAAACCATTAATAATCATTCAAAAAGTATTTATTAATGCCCAGCTTTGTGCCAAGAACAATGCTACATGCTAGGGATACAAATACAAAGAATGAAACAATCCCTATTCTCACACAACTATTATCACCCCTGTTTGAACTAATCTATCTTTATTCTTAGTCTTTAGGTAGGGTTACAGAAGTTTAGAATTAGAAGGGACTTCTAAAACTTATTATCATCTCACTCCAGTGCTCTTACATCTGGTATAGATTTCAGGGTGTCCATAAACTTGGATGAAAATAAAATTAGATGTTTATTTCATGATATTTTATTTCCTTGTAATCCTATATATTTTATTTTATAAATTTGAAGCAAAATTATTAGAGGGAGTCCATAGGCTTCACCAGCCCATGACCAAAGGCTTCTATGACACTAAAAAAGTTAACTTCTAATCTAATTCAACGCAGAAATATTACCACTCTCACCCCAATGTCTCATAAATATTTGAAAATTTCCAAGAACAGAAAATTCACTATTATACATTGCTTGGGAATTAGGTCAGGGGAGGGAGTAAAGCCAATCAACTTGACGATTTTTTGAGACAGACAGTGTCTCTTTATTCTGCTACACCAATATTTCCTCAGCTCACCCTCAAAATATTATAGAAGACAACTGGTATTTTCTAACTGCATGAAAAGGGAAAGAGGGGAGCCTATACTGGCTCTTGTTAGTGTAGGGAAGAACTTCAAATGGATCATTGGGCGACTGAGGGAACAAGTTTTTCTTGTAAAAGGGGATGGAGCATCGGGTTCCTTTGGAGATGTGTCTGGAAATGTCCTCTACCAGATCTGTGGGCTGGACTTTAGAAATCAGCTTTCTGTTCATCGATGTTGCCACTGAGGCTCTTCAACTCTATTCATTCAAACTAATTCCTTCATTGGCAAAGCTTGAAATGTGGATATATCATTCAATACCTTCTGGTTAAGGGGGAAAAGCTGAGGTACCACTTTGACTCTCAGTAGAAAGGGACGTGATGAGAAGCAAGTAGCCAAACTTGGCCGGGAGTGGTGGGCATGGCTTTGGACAATTCTCACTGAGCTTTTCTCCATCTGTCTGTCTTTTTTCTGCCAGCTGGTGATAGAAGTTTCCCAGCACTGTTCTGACCTTTCCTCTTTCCTTCTGGCTGGCAACTAGAGCAGTTACCTCCTGGTGCTGCTTTGACCTTTTTTCTTTCTTTATCTCTCAGTCACCCATGAGTTAACACAGCAGCCTCTTGGGGCTCTTCTCTAAACTGCCTCTTTGGTGCCTTTCTTCTAGTCTTCTTCCCCAAAATAGTTCTTTTCCCATAGGATTAACCCAAAAAGCAAAGAACTGGCTTGTTTCTCCTTCCACATTCTTCTTCTTTATACACCACTAAATTAAGAAGTGCTGATTTTTCTGATGCCATCTACTTTCCAGGATCATTTACATACCTTGTATTTTAAAGCATTGCTATTACTTTAAAAATTTGTTTCATAGAAATCATCTTCGATAGATTTGTATGTTCTTGAGCTAATGATTTCAATTGATAACACAAGGATAGTTCAATTCATACTAGAACTACAAAACTGAGCTGCAAGTTTTCTTCTTAATGGACCCTGAATCCCATCCTACATCTCTTACTTTAGATCAAAATGTTACCCTTATATTACGGAGTTCAATTTCTCGGTATCCATACTTCAGTCATAAAGATGGCAAAAAATCTGACTCCTATGGAATTTAAGGTATAGCAAACTTGATAATAAATTATCAAATTTGGAGATTTCTTTGATTCTAATATTATTAGCAATAAAGTAGAGTTAATTAAGGGATTATTCCATAGGGCCTATGTATTTGCTTGTCCTTCCTTTACCCTTGACTGGTCCCTTGTAATGACGCTTGGGGACAGGAGTAGTATAGCAAAGCCCAAGCATAGAATCATTAAGATGTGAAGGAAAGAGACTTTTCCCTGAATAAATCAACATTGGAGATGTATCTAGAACTTTTAGCAAAACGCATGGTGAAAGATCTGTATAGGAGAGGTCAGTGAATCAGAAAAAAAGATTCTCTCCTCTCTCTCTCTCTCTCTCTCTCTCTCTCTCTCTCTCTCTCTCTCTCTCTCTCTCTCTCTCTCTCTCTTTCTCCTTCTCCCTTCCTCTTCATCCCAGCAGCTGAAGACTCATATATAGTACATAGATTCTATTTTAAAAGTTGCCATAGACTATCATATATCACATTGCCTCCTTAGAACTCTCCCTTTCCCCTGTACCTTTGATGTACATTTTGATGGTGATCTCATATGCATTAAAGTATTGGTACCTGAGTAAGACATATTTTCTCCCCAAATAAGTTTATAATATTTCATCTATCCCCCCACATTGGAGGGATATACTCAACATACCATTTTTTAAAAAGTCAAAATCCAACTTCTGCTCCTATATTTTAAGAAATTACCAAATAATGATTAGGGGTGAAATGTAAACCCCTTACGCCATGTACATTTGAGAATACAGCTCTGAATCACAGGCCTTCTTAGCCATTTCACTTCCTCTTGTATCATGACCTTGTGGCTGTCTTTAGAAGTAGAGCCTTAATGAAAAAAGGCTACTTCTCCCTCCTTCCCGCCCCTACCCCTTAGTCACCTAAACCTTATCCACCTCAGTAGTCATTTCACCAAGAAATGATCTATTCCTAATAGCCTAAATTCCATGACCCTTAGTATGAGATTGTTCCACCACTCAAGCCAGAGGAATATGATATCTACCTTGTTCCTTCCATCCTCTTCTCCCCAAAATGATTGTTGGAGGATTTTTTAAAGAAACCTAATAATAATAGCTCTCATTTTTATAGTATTTGAGAGTTTACAAACACATTTTTCTTTTTTTTTAAATCATTACTTTCCATTTTAGAATCAATACTGTGTATTGGTTCTAAGTCAGAAAAGCAGTATGGGCTAGGCAATGGGAATTAAGTGACCTTCCCAGGGTCCCAGGGGTAGGAAGTATCTGAGGCCAGATTTGAACCTGGTCCTCCCTCTAGACCTGGATCTCTATCCATTGAGTCAACTAGCTGCCCCTCCTTCCCACACCACTGACAAACATATTTTTCTATACAAAATCCTGTGAAGTAGGCGGAAAGGGAAGTGTCCTTACTCCCCATTATACAGAAGAGGAAAGTAAAGCTCAGAAACTCAATGATTTACTCACACTTCTAGTAAAAGGAAGAGCCAGAATTTAAATTGAGATTTTCCTGATCTAAATTCAAGGTTCTCTCCATTATGCCAAACTTCATCTTCATCATATTGCTGTGAACGGAAATTATCTTTTCAATTAAAATATAATTCATATGGGTTTATTAATGTATATTAATATAACTATTCATATCTATATACACATGGAATGTTTTAATATTTACAAAGTACTTTTTCCTGTTGTGAAGACGTTAGCAAGGCAATCATTTTGACCATTTTACAAATTAGGAAACTGTGGCTGAGATAGTAAATGACTTACTCAGTAGAGCATAACGTTCATGAGAGTGGGAAGAATTTAATCACTTTATCTTTATATCCCCACCATATAGTGTAGTGCCTTCCATATGGCACATGACCAATAAGTGCTTGTTAAATACCATTGAATTACCCACAGCTGGCATCAAACTTGGGTCTTCCAACTGCAAGTCAGTGGTCTTTCTATGATGCCATGCTGCTGCCTCTGGATCTTGCCTCTTCTCATGAGTTAAGATACAGAAGCATAATCCAATGGGCAAGTTGAGGTGTGAAAATTATAAGGACTAATTCAATTCACCATATGCTAGGTGAAGGGGATACAAAGACAAAAAAAGGAACAGTCCCTGCCCTCAAGGAGCTTAAATTCTACTGAGGGGATAGAATCTATATATGGATAAGTAAATATGAAGTATGTACAATAAGACAAAATGATTTAAAGATGGAGAAGACAATAATAACCAGCAAAGAAGGGGAAGAAGGAATGGGATGAGGAAAAGATTTCTTCTAAAAAGTCAAGGATAGAAGTGGACAGGCAGTGGATTATCAGACATGGGAGAACCTCATATGCAAGGAAAGGTGGGAATTTGAATGTCTTGGTTAAGGAATAGCTATAAAAGAGAGGTCTCTCTCTTTAATAGCTATTACTTATCTGAAATAATTTCTAATCTGAAATAATTAAATAGAGATGGGAGCCAGAGTAGAGAAAGCCTTAAATGCTAAGCTGAAGATGTTTAAATTTTATCCTAGAGATAATAGGGAGCTAGTGAAATTTTTTGAGTAATGACATGGCTTATTCAGTTTGGTGCTTTAAAATGTTGCCTTGGCTAGACAATGGATTAGAAAAGGGGTAAGACTAGAAGCAAATAGACTAACCATTAATTATGTTATTAATAATGTTATTAATATTAAGTCCAGAAAAGAACTTTCTGCAACCAAGAGGCCCTTTTTAGGGTTCTAAGGCTGGAGTGAGTCTTTAGCAATTATCATATGATGTGAGTCTCACTCCCCCCCTTCCCCCCATCATCTCTAGGTTCTTCTCTTAAATGACTGTACTTTGCTCTTCCACTACTCAACCCACACTAAAAAAAAGAGTACTTTCATTTCACTTTTATACTTGAAGTGATTTTTGACAGCTGTATTTTCTTCCTCTTTTCAGTAGCAAAAGAGGATGGCAATAATAATGGCAAAAACTGGCTCATAATAGGCCCTCAGACTTTGGCAATGTGCTAGGTTGGCCAGGCTATCTTTTTTTCCTCCTTCCAGCTCCATTTGTAGTTGAGTCCAAAAGTGACATCCAATGGTAGTTGTGCTTTGTTAATATTTTTCCTTCTTTATTTCCCTTCCCCAAGAAGCAGATTATAATTGTACAAAAATGCCCTGAGCAAAACTTGATTTATTTCTACTGTTTTACATCTGTAGTACACGCACTGATAAGGATAGCTACATGGGGGGGGGGGGATGGCCTAAGCTAACAGTCATTTAAAAAAAATAAGACACCAATGGCTGATCTCTCTCTCTCTCTCTCTCTCTCTCTCTCTCTCGTTGTCAAAGAATTAACTTGGTCCTAGTGGACTTCATCTGATTTTTGTTCATTTACTTATTCTCGGCCCTTTTTTCCTGTAAATAGCTAAAAACATCGAAATAAGAGCGAGGGTGATCAGCTGCCTTTTCCTCTTTAAGTATTGTCTGACAGCCCTGGGGTTAAAAAGGGAAAAAAAATCAGTATTAAATGTTCATAAACTTCTGGTGACATGAGCTGAAGCTTAAGATACTATGCTCAGTCATGTATGAATGCATCTAAAATTGAACTTGGAAGCCAATAATAACAGAAGACTCAGGCCTGAATATGTTACACTTTTTTGAATAAAGTAAATGGGTTTCTAATGTGATATGGATGTGAAAGGAAGATGTAGTTATTGAAGGTATTGGTGCGATATCACGGAACGTAATCACAGACACATCCTCCAGGGGGGATCTATACTCCCCGTCATCACACAAAATTAGGGTGGAAGGGAGGCAGGCACTCTGGTTCTTTTTGTTTGGCTAAATATATATACATGAACTAGCACAGAGGAATCAGTTCTGCTTTTAAGCGCCTTGAGACAGAGGTTAGCACTGGTTTCCTATTTGGTACTTCTGGTACCCTTCCTCAAGAGCTCAAGCTTACTTGGTCTGCTTGTTTCAGAGGTTGGGATTAGTGGTTTCTAATTAGTGGTTTCTAAATAGATCTCCCCCATCTCTTAATCACTGGGCCCCTGAAAGTGCTCTCTGCTCAAGGAACAGGAGAGGTTGAAAAACATGGTAAAGGGAAGCCAAGCCAGGGAACTAGGAATGATTATTCCAACCACCTGGGGACAAAAGTCAAGGGATGGAAAGTGAAATGGAGACATCTTGTAACTGCTTCATGGTGGGGGTGGGAGAGGAATGAATTCTTCCCTCATTACAGAGAGTGAATCTACCTAATAGCAGAGGCTCTGGGGCCACATGGTGGGAAAAGGCCAAAGGTAGATGGAGCCTGCCATCTTTCTCCACGAGGAGGGCTCATTAGCTTCTGCTGAGCCACAGTCCGAGTTGTTGGGCCTTTTGTTCAGGGCCCACGAGTGTGGAAAGGGAATAAAAAAACTCAAATAAAAGATGGACAACATATGGCAGGAGGAGATAAGAGTCTGATCCCTACAACCCAAATAATCAATGCTGCCGGAAAGCCTGGTGACCTTTCTGGTAAGTGAGTTACTGGGCTAGCCGCAGAGCGTGTCTCTAAAGGACTAGGCAATTTGGAGAAGCCTAGCAGGCCACTCAAATCAAATGATTATTGGTTGAAATTAGGACTCCCCACAAGCCGTAACTGTCTTCTCCCCGCTGTCAGGGGCCACTCAGGAGAATGCGGAAAGCCTGACTTCCCTTTGGAAACATCAAAGAAAAATCAAAGAAATGACTTTCAGTCTGATCCTTACAACTGAATGCCCCACTGATCAGGATGAGGGAGGGACAAACACATTAGTGCCTACATAAAATGGCTTTTGGAAAGTAAGATTTGATCCACTGAGCCGAATGATCATTACAAGCTGTAATCAGTAAAATCAAATTCCACAGCAAATGGAGAGACATTTGCTCTCTCCAGCCCAGTGGGGGTAGACATCCCTGGGTCCAGAGAGAGGAGGTGGATTTCCCCAGCACAGAGAAACTTTGGCCCACTTGTCCAAAAAGGAAAGAGTCCCAGAAATAAAAATGCAGAAGCATTGCTCTCTTAATGTGCAGATCACGCCTGTTTTATTTGTTTTGGGGGAAGCATTGTTCTTAGGGTTGGCTCTGTTTAGCCAGGATGGGCGAGCTGAGCTTAGCCATTGAGTCTGGGCTGTAGCTTTTGGCTCCCAGCTAGGGAGAAGAGGCAGATCTGGCCTGCTGCTAACAGCTGTTTTGTATGTGTTCTAGTTATCAGGGCAAACACAGGTAAACAATATGAATAAATAGAATGCAAATTGAGGGTATATTTAGTATTATCAGATTAAACCTTCCTCCTCCGCTCCAGGCTAACTTTGGACCACATTGAATGTTGGTAAATCTCTTTGCTGAAAGCCAGGGATATAGGAGGGATGAACTCAAATTGGGGAAAAGAAATCAGTGTTCTCTTGATTTTATTCATTCTTGCCTGACTGCCTGGTGCAAAATGCCTTCTTTGTGAGAAGCAATTATAAGACTTAAGGAATGACAACAGCATTTGGGAACTTTTTGAGGAAACTTCATTATTTCTGTTAGAACCTACAATAAGCTTATTAGATTCTCTGGTTTTCTACTAGGAATAAAAGGCAGCTCCCTATTTTCCAGCTCAGAGTCTGTCATTGGCTTCCAGATGTTGGCATCTGTGACACAAAGAAAGGAACAGCCACAGGAGGATGACCTACAGAGGAAGCCAACCTTCCTGTGCACATATGAAGCCAACATTCAGCTCCTGTGCTCACTGAAGCAGCAAGACCAACTAGTTTTTCAAGAGAATAAACTTTCACAGAATCATTACATCATGGTGTTAGAGGTAGTAGGGATCTTAAGAGGTCAGTGAGTCCAAATTCCCACCCAGTGAGAAGTCCTTTCAATTGCATCCATGACAGATGGCCATAAACTCTTTGTTTAAATAGTGCTAATGTTTGGGAGCACCCTACCTCTAGCCTATACCATTGCTGGAAAGCTCTGTTAATCACAAGCATCTTTTTGTTTAACTTACATCTAGATCTGCAAACCTCTCACTCCACTCCAAAAGGAAAGTGGAATTTGAAATGCTTTGCTCTTAAGACAATTCTTAGGCATTCCCAAGTCCAATCCATCCCTGTCTATCATAAACTTCTTATATTGAAAAAAGGGACTTAACAAAATTAAAAATGCTTCAAAGTTGGCTGCAGTATAATCTTATATACAACATCATTTGCATGGTAGAGAGGGGAGAAAATGCCTTTAAGTCATTTACAGGTTAGAAGGTTGCTTTAATATTTCTGGGACCCAGGGAGAATAAATTTATCAATAATTCCTGAAAATTTCCAAATGTAAATACATGCTATCCTTTCTGGAGTTTTCAGAGGCCCCAGCCCTCATACTTCACTTGTGTTTGGGTCATGCCTCCCCCTTTGCTGCCCATCTCTACCTAGGTGTCCCATAGTGACCTGTAACTCATGACTCAAAACAAATCATTATTTTTCCCACTAAACCTACCCTTTCTCTTAGATATTTCTGTCTAATATACAATCCTCCTTGTCCACCTACAATCATCTTTGACTTTTCCTTCTCTCTTCCCCATCCATATCAGGTCAGCTGTCGAGTCAGTGATTATATTTCTACAATATGTTTTTTTTTACCTCTATCCATTTCTCCCCAGTGACAGGACCAGCATCCCTTTTAAGATCCTGATTGTATTTCTCAAAGAGACCTGCCTCCAGCCTCTCCATTCTCTGAACCATCTTTGTATAGTTGCCTAAATAATCTTCCTAAAGGGTATTTCCCTCCATCACTTCCATGCTCAATAATCTTCAGCTTTTCCTTATTATTATCTCTTGGATAAAATATAAACTCTTCTGTTTGACATTTAAGGACAATCCCAGAGCAGCTCCAGTTTACCTTTCTAGACTTTGAATTCCATTCAAACTGGACTGCTCACTTTTCCCAGTATGCGAAATTCCATCTACCACCTCTGTATGCCATAGATGGAGTGCTTTTCTTTCTTTCCTTGGAGCTCCAGCAGCACCTTTTATAAAAGGATTTTCAAGGTCTCCTTTTTATTACTTCTCTTCTATGAAATTACATTATAAGTACTTTATAACTACTGTATCCCTCAATAGAATGTGTGCTTATTGAGAGAAGATTTTGTTTTATAGAATGGTATTGGGCATATGGCAGGTGATTAATAAATGCTAGTTGGTTAATTTGTATCATGAGCCCCTAATAAAATGACTTGTATGTTATAGGTGGTTGATAAATGCTTGCTGAACTGAATTGAAATGTTATATTGTTTCCCCTATTAGAATTCAAGTTCCTTGGGGTCAGAGAATTTCCCTTCAGTTTTTCTTTGTATTCTCAGTGCTTAGCCTATGTGTCTAGAAAATAATAATAATGACTAATATTCATATGCACTTACTATGTACCAGGCTCTGTGCTAAACACTTTCTAGTTATTACTTCTTTCGATCCTCATAACAAACGTAGGAAGTGGCTGAAAGGGACCTTAGCAACAAATTAGTGGAGTACATTATCATAAATTTAACAAGAGCTTCTGCTTCTAAGGAAGGGTAACTCACTACCTCCTCTCCTTTGAGTCCATTCTACAACTCTAATTATTAGGAAGATTTTCTTGACAAAATAAAATTTACCAGTTTTACCAGTTGGCCTTCTGGGGCCAGACAGAACAAGTCTAATCCTTTTTAATCCCCCAAGACAACTAGATGGCTACAAAGGATAGAGTTTTACATATTGGAAAGAACTTTACATACATTAACTTATTTAAAACTCAATAATCCTGATAAGTATGTACTCCTATTATCTCCATTTTGTAGATTAGGAAACTGAGGCTGCAATAGGTTATGGTTTGTCCAAGGTCACACAAATAGCAAGAATCTAAGGCATTCAAGCTGAAGTCTTCCTGGATAGCAAGTTGAGCATTGTATCCAGTATGTCATCTTTTTTAATCCTTAGCTTGTCATCCAGTGGTAGCTAGCTCTCCCTTCCAATCAAGGGTTATTTTCAGATCTGATGAACATGCTTTCTGTGCCTTTATCCAAGTTATTGATAAAAATGTTAAACAGTAAAGAGACAAGCACAATTATCTAGCTCATTCTTAATATAGCTAATTATACTATCTAATCCATATATCTAGATCTCCTCTATAAGAAGAGTATAAGATACGTGATAGAATGCTTTGCTAAAACCTAAGTAAAATATCTTTAAAATCTTTCCAACAGTACTGACATTGGCTCAATGATTCCATCTGCCATTTTTTCCCAAATCTATAGATCATGTCGGGCAGGTATTTTGAATTCATCAAGGACAACTAGGTACTCCCTTACTATACCTTTACGTATCTTGCAACAAATCCATGTTAACCACTTTTGTACTCTCATTTCCAGTAGAAGGGTCATTCTCCCTGGCAGAGAAAGTAGAAGGAATAGCAGAAACAAGAAAGTCTGCTTTCTCTCTGTTGACTGTTACCATCATCCCATCCTCTCCAAGCAAATTTCTATCCCTTTTTATCTTTCTTTTTGTCTTATGGCTTTAAAACTCAAAAAAACATGTTTTTATTGTCCATAGCTACCTGCCAATTTTTAGCTCATTTCTATCCAGCTATACCATGCTCT
Organism: Gracilinanus agilis; assembly: GCF_016433145.1. Lineage (NCBI taxonomy): Eukaryota > Metazoa > Chordata > Mammalia > Didelphimorphia > Didelphidae > Gracilinanus > Gracilinanus agilis. The sequence goes on along the minus strand of NC_058134.1, from coordinate 74,617,941 downwards.
TACAGTCATACTTTTTAAGTATGCCACAACTGGCATAGCTTTGTTAAAGAAGCCACAACTGGCTTCCAAGTTTCTTATATACCTTTTAAAACTCTAAATTGGTTGGTGAGTTCCCTGTGCACTCATACCTCTCACTTTAGACAAATCTCATTTTTCTTTGCATTCAGAAACATTCCCTTAAATCATCGAAATTTAATTCAAGGCATTTCACATCTTTTCTGGTCTGACTTTCCCTGTGTTTTTTCTAACAGTGATGTTACTATTTCCTCTGTCTTCTCAAACCTCAGAGTCATCTTTGATACCTGCTTCTTCACTATCCACATCTAATTATTTTCCAAGACCTGTTGACTCTACCCCTGCAATATCTCTAGAACTCATTAACTCCTTTCTATTCTCAGTGCTGCCATCTTAATTCAGACTCTCATTATCTCTCACCTGTACTATTGAAATGGTCTTCCATGTAGACTTTCTGCCTCTAGTCTCTTTCCACTGTAAGAGTAATTTTACTAATGCACAACTCTGATATTGTCACTCCACTACTCAAAAACCTTTTAACACTAGAAGGACCAGGAACATCAACTGCTGCTACAAGAATATTATATTTTACTATAATTTACCATAATTGCTCCTAACTCTGAAAACGGACTTCAAATACAAAAAATTTTAAGCAGATATAATTTTACATTGAAATAAACATTTTTACCCTCCTGTCTTTCTTTTATGGATTGAAGTGGGGAAAGCATGGCAGGTATAGGTCTTTCAAGGTATTCTAGACCCTTATTGAATACCAGATAAAGTCTGAAGTACAATAAAAGGTTTAAATTAAAAATATGTCTTCAACTTCACTTTCCACTCTTGTCTCCCACCTGCAATAACTAATCTGGACACTATTCTTTCAAAAGGCCCCCATCTTCATGCCTTCATTCCCACAATCTTCTGTGTTCAGCATGTCCTCCTACTTATTTCTACTTGTTGATTTTCTCCCCATCCTTCAAGGCTTAGTGCAGGTACCTCCTGTGTGAAACTTTTTTTTAATTCCCCCAGGTGAAAAGAATTTCTCCTTCCTCAGAACTCCCATAGGACTCTGCTCCATCCTTTGTTTTTGTCATCTGATTTGTATTATAATGATTTATATGCTTGTCATCTCCCTATATCCAATATAATTTTTTAAGGAGAGACTATCTTATTTCTCAGAGTATTTTCCAATATCCAGGACAATATCTATCATGTACCTAGTTATAAACTGGATCCATAAATATGATGTCATAAAAAACCCAGAAAAGCAAATTTTAGGCATATAATCCTGAGTTCTCCAAAATTCAGCTTGCAAAAGCTTGAAATAGAATGACTGGAGGCTAATCTTGATGTTTTAGTTGCTTAATGCAAATTACCATTAATGACTGCATCCAGGATTGTAGCAGAATGCCCATGCATCTCATTCAGCATGCTGGACACAAGCTGGGCATCTACCGGGATTATGGTTTTGAGAAAGAAATACTGTGATAAGAGAAGAAACAAAAGGAGACAAAAACAGATCTGGAAACAAGGGTTCATAGGGCTGTCCTTCTAAAGCTTTCCCTATCCCTTTGGTTGTTTAGTCATTCATAATTCCAAACTGACCTCCAGAATAGTTGGATCAGTTCCCGACTGCACCAACAATGCATGTGTCCCAATTTTGCCACTGGCCCTTCAACATTTATCACTTTATTGTCATATTAGTCAATCTTATAGGTGTGAGATGGTACCTCAGAGATGTTTTAATTTGCATTTCTCTAATCAAGAAGAACATTTTTTTCACATAATTATTGATAGCTTTGATTTCTTCATCTGAAAACTGTCTATTCATATCCTTTGACCATTTGTCAATTGGAAAATGGCTTATGTTCTTATAAATTTATCTTAGTTCTCTATATATTTGAGAAATGAGACCTTTATCAGAAAAATTTGCTGTAAATTTTTCCATTTTGTTGATTCCCTTCTAATCTGGTTTACATTGGCTTTGTTTGTATGAAAGCTTTTAAATTTAGTATAACCAATATTATTCATTTTGCTTCTTATAATGTTCTCTATATTTCATTTGGTCATAAATTCTTCCCTTCTCCATAGATCTGACAGCTCAACTATTCTGTGTTCCCCAAATTTGCTTATGGTAACCTCCTTTATGTCTATCTCCTATGCCCATTTTTAATTGTATCTTGGTAGAGAGTGTGAGTTATTGGTCTATACCAGTGGTTCCCAAACATTTTTGGCCTAGTGCCTGCCCCCTTTCTAGAAAAAAAATATTACTTAGCCCCCTGGAAATTAATTTTTTTCAAATTTTAATAGCAATTAATAGGAAAAATAAATGCACCTGTGGCCATCACTGCCCCTCTGGATCGCTGCAGCACCCACCAGGGGGTGGTAGTGTCCACTTTGGGAATCACTGGTCTATACCTACTTTCTGCCATACTGTTTTCAGGTTTTCCCAAGATTTTTTGTCAAATAGTGAGTTCTTATCCTATAATCTGAGATATTTGGGTTTATCAAATACTAGATTGTTAAGGTCACACTCTGAGTATACTATGTATTTAATCTCTTCCATTGACCCACCATTCTATTTCTTAGTCAGTACCAGATTATTTTAATGAGCATTGCTTAATAGTACAGTTTGAGACCTGCTATTGCTAAGCTATGTTCTTTCACATTATTTTCATTAATTCCCTTGATATTTTTTAGCTTTTGTTCTTTCTGATGAATTTTATTTTTTTCCTTCTATAAAATAAATTTTGGTATTTTGATTGGCATAGCACTGAATAAGTAAATTAATGTAGGTATTATTATCATTTTTATTATATTAACTCAGCCTAACTATAAGCAATGAATATTTTTCCAATTGTTTAGATCTGATTTTATTTGTGTGTAAAGTGTTTTGTAATTGTGTTCATATAATTCCTATTTTTGTTTTGGCAAGTAGATTCCTATAATATAACATATTTTATATTGTCTAGAGCCATGGTGGCAAACCTATGGCATGCACACCAATGGGAGCTGTTCTTCTCTCCCCCATCTTGGCTAAGGGGGCAGCTCACATGCAGTATGAGGATGCAGTTTGGGCACTCTGTCTCTAAAAGGTTCACCATCACTGGTCTAGAGTTATTTTAAATGGAATTTATCTTTCTATCTCTTTTCACCTAACATGCTAGTAATATGTAGAAAAACTGATTATTTTTATGGGTTTATTTTGTATCTTGAAGCTTTGTTGAAGTTCTTAATTATTTCAACTAGTTTTGGGGTTGATTATCTAAGACTGTAAGTTTACCATCATATCATCTGCAAAGAGTGATAGTTTAGTCTCCTCATTGCCTGTTGTAATTCCTTCAATTTCTCTTTCTTTTATTGCTAATGCTAGCATTTCAAGGACAATATTAAAAAAGAAGAGTGATAATAGGTATCCTAGTTTCATGCCTGATCTTACTGGGAACACTTCTAACTTTTCCCCATTGCAGATGATACTGCCTGATGGTTTTAGATAGATAATACTTTTCATTTTAAAGAAAGGACCATTTACTCCTATGTTTTCTAGTGCTTTTAATAGGAATAGGTATTGTATTTTATTAAAGGCTTTTTCTACATCTATTGAGATAATCATTTGATTTCTATTCATTTTGTTGTTAATATGGTCAATTATACTAATAGTTTTCCCAATATTAAACCAGTCCTGTATTCCTGGTATAAAACCCACCTGGTCATATTGACTGATCCTTGTGATATATTGATGTAATCTCCTTGCCAGTATTTTATTTAAAATTTTTACATAGATATTCATTAAGTAAATTGGTATATAATTTTCTTTCTATGTTTTTGTTCTTCCTGGCTTAGGTGTCAGCAATATTTGAGCCATGCAAAAGAATTTGGTTGGGCTCTTCTTTGCTTATTTTTCCAAATAGTTTATATAGTAATCAGATTAATTGTTCTTTAAATGTTTGATATAATTCACTTGTAAATCTATCTGTCTGTGGGGATTTTTTTCTTAGGCAGTTCATTGATGTCTTGTTCGATTTCTTTTTTCTGAAATGGGATTATTTAAGTATTCTATTTCCTCTTTCATTAATCTCGGCAATTTATAGTTTTTGTAAATATTTATCCATGCCACTTAGATTGTCAGATTTATTGTCATTTAATTGGGCAAAATAACTCCTATTGATTGCTTTAATTTCCTCTTCATTGGTTGTGAATTCAGCCTCTTCATTTTTGATATTGTTATTTTGATTTTCTTCTTTCCTTTCTAAAACTTCAAATTAACCAATACTCTATTTGTTTTTTCATAATACCAACTCTGAGTCTTCCTTGTTAGTTCAGTGGTTCTCTTATGTCCAATTTTATTAATTTATCCTTTTATTTTTTAGGATTTCCAACTTTAATTGAAGGGTTTTAATTTGTTCTTTTCCTAGTTCTTTTTAGTTGCATGCTCCATTCATTGATCTGCTTTTTCTCTATTTTATTGATGCAAGTGATTAGAGATATAAATTTTGACCTATGTCTTACTTTAGCTATATATGATAAATTTTGATATTTTGTCTTTTCACTGTCATTCTCTTTAATCAAATTATTGATTTAAAAAGGTGTGATCCTCATTTTCCTCCCTTGATTTTTTTTGCATATCAACTCAAGTTAATAAATTTACTCTCACACCTTCTGTCTATGTATATTCCTTCTAATAGCTCTGATAACATTTTTAAGAATTACAGATATAATCTTTCCATGTAGGAACATAAACAATTTGATGTTATTGTTACAAATAAAATTAATATAGAAGGATATATTTAAAAATATTAGGATGGGGCAGCTGGGTAGTTCAGTGGATTGAGAGTCAGGCCTAGAGAATGGGAGATCCCAGGTTCAAATCCAGCCTCAGACACTTCCCAGCTATGTGACCCTGGGCAAGTCACTTGACCCCCATTGCCCACCCTTACCACTTTTCCACCAAGGAGCCAATACACAGAAGTTAAGGGTTAAAAAATTTTAAATATTAAGGTTTTATTGTAATCCATATTGGTAATTTAAAAAATACACATGCCTGCTAAGATCTAATTCAAATGCCCTGCCATGCTTTTCCACTGGCTGCTTCATAGGGAAAACAGCATCCCAATCAAGTTCTGAGTCTTTATACCTCTGTCTATGTAATCACACTTCCTGCCACCTGTATTATGTAAGGGGAATCATGGGAAATGTAGTTTTCAAGTCCCCTAAATTTCCACAGGAAGTTTATATCATGGATCTCAATATCAAGACCCCCAAATTTCCAATATCACATTCCCCCCTGAAGAGCAGCAAGAGACTGGTGTCCTTGAATGCTCTCGTAATATAACTAGCTTTTAAATTACAGAAATTTGGGGTTAAAAAGAAAAGAGGACAAAAACAATGATCCAATGGTGCATTGACAAAGTGCCAATTAGGGGCAGTCCCTTTTGGCATAAGAGTGTACATTCAAAACAAATGCATTCAACTCCCATAGTTCAATCAACTGCACCCCAAAGTTCATTTGGATCTTCATGATCTAGTGAAGGTTCTTCAGGCATCTTCATGGTGCCTTCTCCAAACAGGTTCATTGTCTGGATTCTGGGGAGATGGCAAATTTCTTATCCTAAAATTACTCTCAAAGAATTTAAATTTTACATTATAGATTACAAAACATACATTCCCTTCTGAGGAGAATTTTACATTCCCCCCTGAAATTACTCTCAAAAGAGTTAAAATTTTAAAACGTAGATTATAATACATTATGATTATAAAACTTACACACACCCCTGAGGGGAATCAATAACACATTCTACCCTGAAGAGGGTACCCCAGGTCAACTAAGGATACATGGCTGAGACACAGGGCTGTATGGAATCAATTGGCAAAAGAAATTTTAAAAAATAAAATAAAAATAAAATCCAAATAAAAGAGAAAAAATTAAATTGTGAATTAAATGTAAAATGTCAAAGTCTTATGTGCAAAAAATGTAAGGGAAAATAAACTTATAACAGGGCCTTGAATCAAGGCCCAATTAAAGTGATTTAAGCAGTTTGCAATTACCCATTCAGGAGCTAGGACTACAAAAAACTGCCATTCTATATAGAAGAGAAATAACAGGACCAAATATGTGTGCAAGGGAAGTGTCTTTCCCTGGTCTGATTTGTCTGCACCTTCTCAGGGATGAGCTATAATGATAGCCAATCATAGGTGCTTGCCTAGGAATGAAGTTCTGAGGAAGTCTGGCCTCTAATATATGTCAGAAAAGCTGCAACACTGAACATCAAACAGTAGTTTCAAGCCCTTCAGTATAGGCATATAACTTCCTCAATCCATAGTCTGCATGACCTTTTGCTCCTTGGTACTTTGCAGATTCTCAGTCAGTCTCTATAACCTTGTGACTCTTTTACTCCCTTCTCCTGGAATCAGACAGAGAGACATTAATCATAGTCCCATAATATTTACCAATAATTGGTAGGGTACCATAGTCTAAGGCTTTTTGGGTATGCATTAATATTATAGTAAATATATATTTATATTAAACTTAAATTACTATAAAATCAAAAAAAGGATTAACATTGATTATATGTACTTTCAGTACAAAAATGAGGAAAAGGAAAAAGAATCAATTACTCTATTGAAAAATTAAAAGGAATAGCAATAAGAAAATTTTTAAAGTTAGTGAAAAATACAATTTTTTCAAGTATAAAAATGAGAAAGTAAAAAAACAAATTCTATTGCAAATACAAAGAAAAATAATTTTAAAAAAATAAAATATATATATATATATATGTATATATATATATATAGCTTTGAATTAATGAAAGGTTCTTCACCCAAAAATTAGATCCATTTCCTGTTAAGCTTTTGCATGAGCTGTGAGTGTAAATGGTTTTTACAAAATAGCAGATTCATAATGCACATTCAAATAAAGTACCATAATTTCCAATAACACATTTAAAGACAATAGAAAACAAACCCAGTATTATAACCACTTGTTATGATGTTTAAAAAATTGTATACTTGTCACAAATTCAACAGTTATAGTAAATCATTCAACCTTGGCTGAGATATTTTCTTAACAAACTCTATTACTGCCTCCATGGCAATTGTGGGGCAAAGCCTAAAAAATCTGATTAAAAAAAACCTTCTGGGTCCAAGTTATCCTCAGAAATTCTTGATCCTTCTNATATATATGTATATATATATATATATAGCTTTGAATTAATGAAAGGTTCTTCACCCAAAAATTAGATCCATTTCCTGTTAAGCTTTTGCATGAGCTGTGAGTGTAAATGGTTTTTACAAAATAGCAGATTCATAATGCACATTCAAATAAAGTACCATAATTTCCAATAACACATTTAAAGACAATAGAAAACAAACCCAGTATTATAACCACTTGTTATGATGTTTAAAAAATTGTATACTTGTCACAAATTCAACAGTTATAGTAAATCATTCAATCTTGGCTGAGATATTTTCTTAACAAACTCTATTACTGCCTCCATGGCAATTGTGGGGCAAAGCCTAAAAAATCTGATTAAAAAAAACCTTCTGGGTCCAAGTTATCCTCAGAAATTCTTGATCCTTCTGATGGGAAAGCAAGCCAAAACAAAGAAACAAAACACCAAGCATACAGGAGCTCTCCTGGCTTCCTGTGTAATTTAGGCAAGAAACCTCCATTTGTTTCCTCTACCCCTTTAAGACAACATTCTTTATAATAAATATATAAAACCTTATCATTCATACAGAAGGGTACTAGGCATCTAATGTCAATTCTAAAGACCCTTTATAAAATTATAACTTAAATTCTCAAGGCATCATAGTCTTCAAGGTTATATACAGTTATCAATATCGAATAAAAACTTAAGGAATGTGATCCTATAGTTTAAATGACAAACCTAGTAAACATAAGGCTTACGGGCTTTTTGCAACTTAAAAAATGTTTATGATGTTCATAAATGGTAAAGATAACAGAGTTAGATTAACACAATACAGATAAACTTAAAAAAATTGAAACCTTAAGGAAATCAGGAAATACAATGATATAAGGAACAAATTACAAGCAATGCAGTCAAAAACCCTTTTTATTAATTCTAATAGAATTGTTCACTATTTGGGAGTTAGTTATAATAAAATCATAAACAGAATTAATCTAGCAGTCAAAACGTCAGTAGCTTAAAATGATCCAATGTAACAGAAAAATCAATGTAAAGCAACAAAATTAAATCACAAAACAACAATCAACAAAATACAATAAGATACAGAGACTTTAAAAAAAAACCATGCAGTCTGAGGTTTAAAATGCATCTCTGGTCCAATTTAAATTCCTTTTAACTGAGCTGTGCACTGAGAACAATATGGATAACTCCATAAGAGTTAAATAGTTCAGAGTCTTGGGCAGTCCTAGTGTGTTGGGGAGGGGTGAATCCCTCCCCCGAGTTTCAGGCAAGATAATCACAAGGAATGGTAGGAAGAAAAAAAAAACATCCCAGAACTGGAGTCTGCTAGGGTCCATGTGCTAACTCAGTCCCCTCCCCTAAAGCAGAGCATGGAAGTCAATTTGGGGTAAGGACTGGAAAACCCACAGGTTGGGAATCCCACTTGGAACAAGGGTTGTGGAGGGGTGGCTAGGTCAGATTTTAGAAGAACCACGTGGAGGGCTCATGGAGTAGAAGCTCCCTTCAAGGTTAAAAGTCATTAGGAAACACCCCTGGGAAAGTCCAAGGTATGTGCAATGAGAAGAAAAAAGGTTTTTTTTTTGTTTTTTTTGTTTTGTTTTTTATAATTTCCAAATCTTAAGCATTGGTGGGGGTTGGCATTAGCAGAAACCTCAAACAGAACAGCTGGGGTGGGTGGCAGGGGCAGGAATGGCTAGGGCTGGCATTCCAGCGGGAAGGTCTGGTGCAGCTGGAGTTCAGACAGAGCATCAGGCATTAGGCATCAGGCTCATTACTGGGCAGGCAGGGACGGGCATTTAGGGGTAAGGTCAGAAGCCAGAAACGGCTTCCTCACTAGGGTCAGGTGGGTAGGCCCCAAACTGGCTGAAGCAGCTCCTGAGGCAATCAGGATAATGATTGGCAGGCAAAAACGAACTGTTGGTATCAGCAAAAACATGGCATTTGTGAGCAAAGTCACTTTCCCCTTTCCCTGAAAAGCAGCTGCTGTGGCTAGGGAGAATGGTGAGAAGATAAAAAACAAAACCAAAAACTTTCCCCTATTATAAGGTTTTTCAAAGGAACTAAGCAGAATGGCCAAAAATAGTAGGTCCGAGGCTCCAGAGAGGATCCAGAGGTGTCTCAGAGTTCCACCTTTGGGGGGAGGAGGGGGGGGGGAAGGTAGAAAATCATGGCAGGAATTTCATGGCTTATTATGCTATCATAAAAATTAAGATTATGTCCCTTCATGTTCACCATAACTGTTACAAATAAAATTAATATAGAAGGATATATTTAAAAATATTAGGGTTTTATTGTAATCCATATTGGTAATTTAAAAAACCACATGCCTGCTAAGATCTAATTCAAATGCCCTGCCATGCTTTTCCCCTGGCTGCTTCATAGGAAAAAACTCGTCCCAATCAAGTTCTGAGTCTTTATACCTCTGTCTATGTAATCACACTTCCTGCCACCTGTATTATGTAAGAGGAATCATGGGAAATGTAGTTTTCAAGTCTCCTAAACATCCACAGGAAGTTTATATCATGGATCTCAATATTAAGACCCCAAAATTTCCAACATCACATGATTAAATCCCTTAAATTTCTTGTATTTTGTTAACCTTTTTTATGCTTCTCACATGAGTTGTATTTGAACATCAAATTTTCTGTTTAAGTTTAGTCTTTTGGTAGGGAATGTTTGTGAATCTTCAATTTTATTAAATAATGATTTTTCCCCCTGAAAGAATATACTCAGTTTTTATGGATAGGTTATTCTTGGTTATAAACCTAATTCCTTTGTCTTCCGGAAGATCATATTCTAAGACTTCTGATCCTTTAATGTAGAAACTACCAAGCCCTGTGTAATCCAAACTGTGGTTCAATGATAATTGAATTGTTTCTTTCTGGCTTCTTACAATATTTTCTCCTTGTCTGGAAGCTCTTGAATTTGGCTATAATATTCCTGGGACTTGTCATTTGGTGATTTATTTCAGGAGATGAATGGTAGATTCTTTCAAATTCTATTTTACTCTCCTTTTCAAGAAAATCAGAGCAGTTTTCTTTGATAATTTCTTATAATAATATATGTGGACTTTTTTCCCAGTCATGGCTTTCAGGTAGTCCAATAATTCTTTTATTTTCTTTTTTTCTTTTTTTTAACCATTTATTAATATTCATTTTTAACATGGTTACATGATTCATGTTCCCACTTTCCCCTTCACCCCCTACTCTCCCCCCACCCATGGCCAATGCACATTTCCACTGATTTTACCGTATGTCATTGATTAAGACTTATTTCCAAATTGTTGTTAGTTGCATTGGTGTGATAGTTTCAAGTCTACACCCCCAATCATGTCCACCTGAACCCATGTGTTCAAGCAGTTGTTTTTCTTATATGTTTCCTCTCCTGCAGTTCTTCCTCTGAATGTGGGTAGCATTCTTTACCATAAATCCCTCAGAACTATCCTGTGTCATTGCATTGCTGCTGGTACAGAAGTCCATTACATTCTATTTTACCATAGTATATCAGTCTCTGTGAACAATGTTCTTCTGGCTCTGCTCCTTTCACTCTGCATCAATTGCTGGAGGTCTTTCCAGTTCACATGGAATTCCTCCAGTTTATTATTCCTTTGAGCACAATAGTATTCCATCACCAGTATATACCACAATTTGTTCAGCCATTCCCCAATTGAAGGGCATACTCTCCTTTCCCAGTTTTTTGCCACTACAAAAAGCGCAGCCATAAATATTTTCGTACAAGTCTTTTATCTATGATCTTTTTGGGGGTACAAACCCAACAATGGTATGGCTGGATCAAAGGGCAGGCATTCTTTTATAGCCCTTTCAGCATAGTTCCAAATTGCCAGACAGAATGGTTGGATCAGTTTACAACTCCACCAGCAATGCATTAATATCCCAATTTTTGCCACATCCCCTCCAGCATTCATTACTCTCCCCTTCTTTCATTTTTGCCAATCTGCTAGGTGTAAGGTGGTACCTCAGAGTTGTTTTGATTTGCATTTCTCTGATTATTAGAGATTTAGAACACTTTCTCATGTGCTTATTGATACTTTTGATTTCTTTACCTGAAAATTGCCTATTCATGTCTCTTGCCCATTATCAATTGGGGAATGGCTTGATTTTTTATATAATTGCTTTAACTCCTTGTATATTTGAGTAATTAGACCCCTGTCAGGGTTTTTTGTTATAAAGATTTTTTCCCAATTTGTTGTTTCCCTTCTGATTTTGGCTTCATTATTTTTGTTTGTACAAATGCTTTGTAGTTTAATATAATCAAAACCATTTAATTTACATTTTGTAATTTTCTCTAACTCTTGCTTGGTTTTAAAATTTTTCTTTTCCCAGAGATCTGACAAGTATACTATTCTGTGTTCACTTAACTTATTTATACTTTCCTTCTTTATATTCAAGTCATTCACCTATTCTGAATTTATCTTGGTGTAGGGTGTGAGATGTTGATCTAAACCTAATTTCTCCCATACTGTTTTCCAAATTTCCCAGCAGTTTTTGTCAAATAGTGGATTCATGTCCCAAAAGTTGGGCTCTTTGGGTTTATCATGCACTGTTTTGCTGGTGTCATTTACCCCAAGTCTATTCCACTGATCCTCCCTTCTGTCTCTTAGCCAGTACCACATTGTTTTGATGACTCCTGCTTTATAGTATAGTTTAATATCTGGTACTGCTAAGCCCCCTTACTTCACATTTTTTTTCATTATTTCCCTTGATATTCTTGATATTTTGTTATTCCAAATAAAATTTGTTATAGATTGTTATATTTATTGCCATATTATTGGGCAAAATAGTTTTTCATGATTGCCTTAACTTCCCCTTCATTAGAGGTGAGGTCTCCCTTTTCATCTCTAATACTGTCAATTTGATTTTCTTCTTTCCTTTTTTTAATTGGATTGACCAGTACTTTGTCTATTTTATCTGTTTTTTCAAAAACCAGCTTCTAGTCTTATTTATTAATTCAATAGTTCTTTTACTTTCGATTTTATTAATTTCTCCCTTGATTTTTAGTATTTCTAATTTAGTTTTCATCTGGGGATTTTTAATTTGCTCGCTTTCTAGTTTTTTAAGTTGCATGCCCAATTCACTAATCTCTGCCCTCCCTAATTTGTTAATATATGCACTCGTGGATATAAGTTCCCCTCCCTGAGTACTGCCTTGGCTACATCCCACAGAGTTTAGTAGGATGTCTCATCATTGTCATTCTCTTCAATGAAATTGTTGATTGTTTCTATGATTTCTTCTTTGACTAATTGGTTTTGGAGAATCATATTGTTTAATTTCCAATTAGTTTTTGATTTTCTTATCCAGGTGCCCTTACTAATTATTATTTTTATTGCATTATGATCTGAGAAGGTTACATTTATTATTTCTGTTCTTTTGCATTTGTTTGCAATGTTTCTATGCCCTATTACATGGTCAATCTTTGTGAATGTACCATGGGCAGCTGAAAAGAAGCTGTATTCCTTTTTGTCCCTATTTATTTTTCTCCACATATCAATTAAATTTAATTTTTCTGGGACTTCATTCACCTCTCTTACCTCTTTCTTATTTATTTTTTGGTTTGATTTATCTAGATCCAAAAGAGGAATATTTAGATCTCCCACTATTATGGTTTTACTATCTATTTCCTTCTTGAGCTCTGCCAGGTTCTCCTTTATGAATTTGAATGCTATACCACTTGGTGCATATGTACTTAGCACTGTTATTTCCTCATTGTCTATACTGCCTTTAATCAGGATGTAATGACCTTCCCTGTCTTTTTTAATCATATCTATTTTTACTTTGGCTTTGTCAGAAATCATAATAGCTACTCCTGCCTTCTTTTTCTCATTTGATGCCCAAAAGATTTTGCTCAAGCCCTTAATCTTAAACTTGTGTATGTAAACCTGCCTCATATGTGTTTCTTGTAAACAACATATGGTAGGATTTTTGTTTCTAATCCACTCTGCTATTTGCTTCCATTTTATGAGCGAGTTCATTCCATTCACATTCTGAATTATAATTATCAGTTGTGCATTCGCTGATATTTTGGTATCCTCCCCTAGTTCTAACCCTTCTTCTTACACTATTTCCTTTTAAACAAGTGGTTTGCTTTAAGCCAGTAACCCTTATCCCCTCCCTTGATTAACTTCCCTTTCTATCCCCTCCCTTATTATTCCCCTCTTTTAATTTTTAAAGGCCTAATGAATTCCCTCCCCCTTCTTCTCCCCTCCCTTTTCTGACCCCCCCCCCCTCCCCCCTCCCCTGCTCCCCTTGGTTTATCCCTTCTGACTTTCTCAGTAGGGTTAGATAGAGTTTTATATCCCAATGGATAGTATAGCTACTCTTCCCTCTCCGAGTTGATTACACTGAGAGTAAATATTACCTCTTAATGCTCTCTTCCTCTCCTTCTTATAATAGTATTTGTCCCCTCCCTTTCCCATGCCCTCTTTGTGTGTAATAGAATATACTATTTTTCTTATTCAATCAAGTTTCTCTTGGTGTCCCCTACTATTCACCCCCACTCTTTCCCACTCCCCATATCATCTTAGACCATTTAGTATTTTAACCTCTCCCTATGAATTATTCTTCTGATTATTATGATAGTGAATACTATATTACTGAATAGAATTCACTACAGAGAACTATACATAACATTTCTGCACATAGGAATACAGATAATTAGTTCTTATTAAAGCCCTTAAAGAGGCAAATTTAAAAAATATGAGTTTTCTTTCTTTCCCCTTTGTTTCTTATTTGCCTTTTCATGTTTCTCTTGATTTTTGTGGTTTGATATCAGACTTTCCATTTAGTCCTGGTCCTTTCTGTGCAAATACTTGGAAATCTTCTATCTTGTTAAAAGCCCATACTTTCCCCTGGAAGTATATAGTCAGTTTTGATGGGTAGTTAATCCGTGGCTGAAGACCAAGTTCTCTTGCCTTTCTGAATATCATATTCCAAGGCTTGCAGTCTTTTAGCGTGGAGGCTGCCAGATCCTGTGTGATCCTGATTGGTGTTCCTTGATATCTGAATTGTCTCTTTCTGGCTTCTTATAAAATTTTTTCTTTTACTTGGAAGCTCTTGAATTTGGCTCTTATGTTCCTGGGCGTTGTCTTTTCTGGGTCTAGTGTAGAGGGTGATCTATGGATCCTTTCAATGTCTATATTGCCCTCTTGTTGTAGAACTTCAGGGCAATTTTGCTGTATAATTTCTTTTAGTATGGAGTCCAAATTTCTATTAATTTCTGCTTTTTCAGGAAGACCAATGATTCTCAGATTGTCTCTTCTAGACTGGTTTTCTTTGTCACTTTTTCACTGAGATATTTCATGTTTCCTTCTATTTTATCAGTCTTTTGACTTTGTTTTATTTGTTCTTTCTGTCTTGAGAGATCATTGGCTTCTAATTGCTCAATTCTAGCCTTTAGGGACTGGTTTTTGGCTATAATCTTTTGGTTTTCCTTTTCAATCTGGTCATTTCTGGTGTTTAATTTGCTTATCAGTTCATTTGATTTCTGAGCCTCACTTTCCAATTGCAAAATTCTGCCTTTTAAACTGTTATTTTCTTGCCTGATTTCCTTTTGAGCTATTTCCCATTTCTCTTGCCAAATCTTTTCCAACTTTCTTGTCATCTCAGATTTGAACTTTTAAGAGCTTGTGACCAGTTTTCATCATTTTGGGAGGGTTCGTATGTGATTGCTTGTTTGTTCTCCTCTTCTGTTTGCTCTGTTGTCTGCATTTTCTCTGTGTAAAAGTTGTCGAGTGTTAAAGATTTCTTCTTGTTGTTGTTAATCTTTCTCTTAGGGGCTTCCTGATTCTGGGTTGCCATTTTTAGCCCAGCACCTTCTCGGCTTTATCCTCACGCTCAGGGTCTGTCTGCACTCTTTAGGCTCCTGAGATTTCAGGTCTGGTCATTCTCAAGGTCAATCCTCCTGGTGGTCCCCCTTGCTTGATCCTCTCCAGGAGGCTCTTTTACAAGTCTCAGGGCACTGCTTCCACAGTCGTATGCCCCTCTGCACTGGTTCCCCACTTAAGGTTTCAGAGCCTTTGCTTGTGCCTGCGCTCAGTGTCAGCCCTCAAAGTCCGCACACATTCTTTAGCCTTGTGGGGTCTTAAGTCTTGCTGCTCTCAGGAGCAGGCCCTGGAGCTGCCAATGACTTAATGGGTGCCCCAAAATTGCTCTACTTCTTTAGAGCTGGCTTTGGCAATGTAGGTGGTGTGTGTGGGGAGGGGGTTGCTCAGCCCGCAATTTAGTGAGAGCTATTTCACCCCTTTATAGCTTGGAAATGCCCCCAATTCCATGTACCTTCCACGCTGCGCCCTGTTGTGGGGTCCCTCCTTTTGTCTGGATTTGTTTTTTATGTCCCCTTGAGGAGTCATGTATGTTTCAGTTAGGAGAGGTTAAGCCGCTGCCTTTTACTATGCCGCCATCTTAACCCGGAAAAGCCCTATAGTCCAATAATTCTTAAATTATCTCTCCTGGATCTTTTTTTTTCACATCAGTATTTATTAATGATATATGTCATATTTTCTTCTATTTTTTCATTCTTTTGATTTTGTTTTATTGTTTCTTGATGTCTCATAAAGGCATTAACTTCTACTTGCCCAATTCAAATTATTATCTTCTCTGAGTGGTTGAACCTTCTTTTCCATTTGGTCAATTCTTTTCTTCTTTTTTTAACAACCTCTTTTCTTCACTAAATTTTTGTGCCTCTTTTCCCATTTTGCCAATCAATCCTGCTTTTTAAAGTGTTGTTTTCTTCTTATATCATCTTTATTCCTCTTCCTCAATTTCCTTCTTCCTCTCTCTTTCATTTTTTAAACTCTTACCTTTCATCTTGGAGTCAATACTCTGTATTGGCTCCAAGGCAAAGGAGTGGTAATGGCTGGCAATGGGGGTTAAGTGACTTGCCCAGGGTCACACAGCTAGGGAGTGTCTGAGGCAAGATTTGAACCCAGGACCTCCCATCTCTAGCTCTGGCTCTCAATCCACAGAGCCACCCAGCTGCCCTCCACTTTAATATTCTTGCTCAAGATTTTTAATGTTCTAAAACCCAGGGAAATTAGGAAAATAATGCTAGTCTCTGTCACTTTACTCTTCTTTTCCCCTCTTTCACTCTTCCATCTTACCCTCTGTCTCTTACTCACAGATACACATACATTCATAAAGTTAAATAAAGAAGAAAATTTTGGGCATCAAATGAGAAAAAGAAGGCAGGAGTGGTGATCATGATCTCTGACAAAGCCAAAGTAAAATTAGATATGATTAAAAAAGACAGGGAAGGTCATTACATCCCGATTAAAGGCAGTATAAACAATGAGGAAATAACACTGCTCAATATATATGCACCAAGTGGTATAGCATCCAAATTCATAAAGGAGAAACTGGCAGAGCTCAAGAAGGAAATAGATAGTAAAACCATAATAGTGGGAGATCTAAATATTCCTCTTTTGGATCTAGATAAATCAAACCAAAAAATAAATAAGAAAGAGGTAAGAGAGATGAATGAAGTCCTAGAAAAATTAGATTTAATTGATATGTGGAGAAAAATAAATAGGGACAGAAAGGAATACACCTTCTTTTCAGCTGCACATGGTACATTTACAAAGATTGACCATGTAATAGGGCATATAATCATGGCAAACAAATGCAAAAGAGAAGATATAATAAATGTAACCTTCTCAGATCATAATGCAATAAAAATAATAATCAATAAGGGCACCTGGACAAGCAAATCAAAAACCAATTGGAAATTAAACAATATGATTCTCCAAAACCAAATTGTCAAAGAAGAAATCATAGAAACAATCAACAATTTCATTGAAGAGAATGACAATGATGAGACATCCTACCAAACTCTGTGGGATGCAGCCAAGGCAGTACTCAGGGGGAAATTTATATCCTTGAGTGCATATATTAACAAATTAAGGAGGGCAGAGATTAATGAATTGGGCATGCAACTCAAAAAATTAGAAAGCGAACAAATAAAAAAACCCCTAGATGAAAACTAAATTAGAAATACTAAAAATTAAGGGAGAAATTAATAAAATCGAAAGTAAAAGAACTATTGAATTAATAA
>NC_058134.1:74575290-74595698 GCF_016433145.1 Gracilinanus agilis | reverse complement strand
ATAAACATATATATATATATATATATATATATATATATATGAATGTGAGACACTGGGAAGGGAGAAGGGGACATCAGTCAGCACATTTTATACTAGAGAGGCTCTCAGGACTTAGCATTAAGAGCAACCTCAGATATTGTCTAATCCATTCCTCTCATTTTAGGTATGTCTTTGGCAAAAAGAGATAAGTGGATTAAAGTTATAAATTCTATAGTTAGAAGAGACCTTGGACATAAACTTTCTTAGAACCATGGAGGAAGATGACCAGAAAGGCCACTTTCCCAAAGTCATATGGCAATTCCCAGCAGAACACATATTTAAACCTAGTCACACTGAGCAAATCAAATTGGACCACATTGTTTAATTTCAAGATCAATGAGACTGATTCCATAAACTATACAGAAACACATTTCATTGCTTCATAATCACATACACAATCACTAGCTTGGGATATCCAACAAGATAGAATGAGGTTATTCCAGCCTCATGAGAGGTCAATATCAACTGTAGAATTATATCATCTAGTTGCTAACTGTACTTTTATATCAGCATCAGAACTTCCTTTTCTTTTCAGAATTATATTTATTCCTTTCTATTTGCCCTTCATTTCTCTTCTGCATCAATTATTTACTTTCTCTACTACAATGTGAAATCATATGTCTAAATTAAAGTGAAAATGAATTTTGTTTCATTCTCTCCCTGAATGCTAACAGTAGAACTGAATGCTTATACATCTAGGATTAAAAAAGCAGCTCAAAGGTTATCACCCTATCTCTCCATTTTACAGATGTTTAAGTTGAGGTTCTGAGAGGCTGAATAATGACCAGTATTACACAAATAATGGACAATTGCATCTGGATTCAAACCTAAGTTTTCTGATTCCAAAACTCATTATTCTTTCAACTGTATGGGACTGATCTTCAACTTCAGAAAACAAACAATTTCATTGAAAGATATTTCCTTCCTAGCTAAAGATTACAACCTCTCTTTATCTCACAAAATTAAATTAGATTCAACAACTGTTAAGTGGGACAAAGAAGAAAATCAATCCCTGCCCTCAAGGATTTCCTTTCCCTATAATCAATCATATATCTCCCTGAAAATAGCCTTAATTGTCCATAGCACCCACCACCAGCCTTGGCAGTACTGCTTGAATGATACTCTGTCCCAGTTTGAGTCAATGAATATAAGTGGAAGATTGCTCAAAGCAGATGTTAGCACTAGGTCACTGGCTATTGAGGAGGGTGTCACTCCCCTCAGCAGACATTCTACATGATCCTCAGTTTATCTTTTTCTCACCATGAAGGTTTTAAACTCATTCATTAAGTACTGGTTAGCAGTAGATAATTCAGATGGATAAGTGGATGGATAGATGAATAGATGAACTTTTATTAAGTGCTTATTAAATACATTATTATTATTAAAATATTAAATAACTAATTCCTCAGTTTCCCTCTCTCTTTACTGATTCTCTTTTATGGAGATTTGGGTTTTTCTCTCATTCTCAAGCAACTCAGAAATTATGGCAACTATACAATCTTTTTTTTTATTCTTTGCATAATATTTTGTATTTCCCCAAAGTTTTCCAGAACACGGTATAGGATCCCTTCAGTATTCTCATAATTGCAGTATGTGGCTACACTCCCAGATTGATGAGAATTTGGTGCTTCCACTGATCACTAATTCCTGAGTAGCCTGGTATCTATTTGCCTAAACACACAAGCATACAACACTACTCTAACATAATTATAAAAGAATCAAATTTGCATGGTTTATGCCTCAGGGGGTGGGGAAAAGGGAGGGAGAAAATCTGAATCCTAAAATTTCAGAAAACAATTGTCCAAAATTGTTTCTATATGTAACTGAAAAAAATTAATCTTAACAAATTTGCATCATTTATACTGAATTTTGCAAAAAATAGCAGCCACACACAAAAGCACTATAACCTACCAACTTAAAGTTACTGAGATATAAGCAATTTGCACTTCAGACTTACAATGGATTCCCAGTGAGCTCCCATTATCATTCCATTTCTACGATAAAAAATATAACAAGACTAAACCCTCTCAATTATTTGTAGTTCAGCAATATTTTGGCTCCATTGGGGATGCAGCAAATTAGTTCAGATTACTTCTATGTTTGGTTCATGGATTGGCTCAAGTCCCTATTTTTAATCCCACTTTCCCACCTCCCTAAAGTACTTCTTTCTTCCACAAATAGTTAAATATGGAGAACAAGGGAAAACATAGCCAACCTGGAAACAGCTGTTGAGAAAACAACTTTGAGTCAATTTGTTTCTATATTCATAATTCTTTTGGATTACAAAGACCACAAAGTTGCTGCCACATCCTTTTAGTTTGCATATGCTATAAAGTAATAAGTGATTACTTCAACTTTAAAAATTGTACTTTTTGGAGAGACTTCTTCAGGGTGAGCATGCTTAGATAACTTATTAATTAATAGAGGATTAGCTTATCTTTATTTTTTTGCCCAGCTAGATATCTCTTCTTGGAGGACAGGGAATAGGAAGGAAAAAATATCAGGATAAGAAAGATCTTTATGCACCATTGTAGGACAGGGAAAATAATTTATACTCTGATGTTGGAGGAGCTGGTTCAAATCCTACCTCTGACATATTTCTGCAACTTTGTTTTGTACAAGTTATTTAGCCTCCTTTGGCCTCAGTTTCTTCATCTGTAAGATAAGGAAATTGGGCTAGATGGCCTCTAAGTCCCCCTCCAGTTCTAGATACATAATGCCATGATAATAAAGACAAAGGAAAAGACAAAAAGAGAATATGAGGCTGAAAATATCTGAAGTCCAGTCACTTTCCCATATAGATCTCTCCTGAATATCTGAGCTTAATCTTCCTGGCCTTCTACCTTAGAAAACTATTGGCTATCCTCATTTTCCCCACCTTCAATATTTGTTGAATGAATGAATGCAATTTGAGCATTTAATTAACACACAGAATCATTGTTTAACAATTGTTCAAAAACAAACAGTATCACTGGCTTAGAATTGCCAGGCATATTATTCACAGTGAGGAGAATTTGGCTAAGCCTGCTTCATTTGGAGAGAGTGAGATACAGTTGTGAAAACACTGGGTCCAGTCAAAAGTCCTGAATCTGAGTCCCTGCTCCAAAACTTAGTAACTGTATGGCCTCTTGAATCTTGGATTCTTCATCTATATAATGGAAAGGTTTACACTGCCTTCCTCACCAGAGAAGGAGGCTGAAGGGTTTGAGAAGAGAAGACAGCTGAAGAATGATGGTGAAGTGCAATATTTTAAAAAATACTTTATAAATCTTAAAGCATTATTATAAGGACATCTAGGTGGCTCAGTGGATAGAGCACCAGTCCTGGAGTTGGGTTCAAATTTGACCTCAGACACTTCCTAGCAGGGTGACCCAGGGCAAGTCATTTAACCCCATTTGCCTGGCCCTAGCCCTTCTGTCTTGGAGTTGTTTCTAGAAAGTAAGACTTAAATAAAAGAAAAGCATTCCAATATACAGGAAAGCTACCATTACTGAGCCTCTGAAAAGTTAGAGCAGGGCAATTAATAGTCAGTAAAATAACATCACAAGAAACAGGAATTGGAGAAAGAGTCCTGAAGATAAATACAGGAAATTAAAGAAAGAGGTGGAAAGCGTACCAGTTAGTTCTTCAGAAGCTAATAAAGGGAGAAAGAGACAAGCCCTGGGTGTGTTGGAGAGAGAGGTAAATGGATCAGGAGACACGAATGCCCTTGCATTCACTGGAGGAGAAGCTCCTGCCCTGTGAAATCTCCTGCCAACAACCAAGGTTGCTTTATTTCTTCTGGCAGCTCAAGACAGGGAAGAGCAGAAAGACTATAGTCATAATTCTCGTATTCCCACACTCAGCTGCAAGGTGACCTTAGCCATTTTACAGAGAATCCTCTTTGCTTGTTGAGTAAGGCAGGGCGACTGTCCAGAAACGCCTATGATCTCTTTTTCCCTTTCTATAAAAATGGCCACTATGAGGGTGGCCAGGAAGGAGGACAAGAGGGGGGGAAAGCTGCCTGTTAGTGTTATGGTTCATGCATCTTATTTGACCCTGAAAGCTCTAAGTTTAAGTGGCTTAAAGCTCCAATGTGTCACCAAGGGTGGCCACCAAATTGTGAATTTGAAAAGGGAAGCAAGTGTATGTATTGATATTTCAGAGAGCTCTATGAAGGTCAGCGTGGCCAGTGAACCGAGGTTCCTGAAAGTTATTTACCCAGCCTTGTTCATCGAAAGCCTTGTTCTGGAATAGTCATTCTGGAATCCCTTACCATTGAGGGATTCCTTCCTTTCAAAACTGAAAGGAAGAGGCTCCTTCCCAGAGACTCCCCTGGCGTGGCTTTCTTTGTCCCGCTCCACCCCCACCGGCTCCTCGCCAGCATCTCAACAAGGTCTTCCCTTGATTTCTATGGTCAAATGGCATTGTTAAGATGCTTCATTTCTATAACCAGCCTGACTTCCCTCTGAAGCTTACCAGATGAGTCCAATGCTGCAGCCTAGGAAGGAGGAATGAAGTAGAAATAGAGAAGACCAGATCTTTCTCCACTGCTGGTCTCAAGCAATAGATATCTCCGTAAAAGCTGAGACTGGGGAATGGTTTTCCAAGCTGAAAGATTTTTTTTTTTTTTGGACATGTGAGCAGCACTGGCTGACTGGCTCTTGGGAAGACCAACAAACCCATAAACCAGTCACTGTTTGTTTTTTCAGGAAATAGCAGGTTTGACACAGTCTTTCTCTTTGCATCATTATGAGGCCAACTTGAAAACTCCATTGCTGGTCAGTCTCCCGGGTAGAATTCCTTGGGGGATAATAATAGGGCCAAGCACAACAGAAGCACACATGTGTGCATACACACACATACACACATGTCCACATAATTCTGATTTTCTTGGAATTTTCACATGATACTGTGAAGACAGACGGGAGAAGACAATGGAAGCCGAGTGCTTATGAGGTTGTGCCTTTGGGTATTTTAATGTCTAATATAATTTGAATGTCCTCTTCAGCACATGAGCTGTCACAAGATAGCTTCATTATATTTTTGTTTCATTATTTAGTGACAAAGGACTGCAGAGAAAGGTTCTTATTTTTGTGGGGGAAACTGCTCTTTTTAACTAATGAGCAAGACTCTAAGAAAGCCACTTCCTCTCATATCTCCTCACACCTGCTCATAAGAGGACTCGCAGAACCACAGGAGATGAAAGAGTAAAATATTAACTTGGGGTGGGGGGAGATACCTGAGGTTCCTGAGGGCTAAGGGGGGACTCTGCCCAGCTGCTCTCTCACAGGAGAAGAGGTCTTCAGTGTCAGAAATGCTATTGGAGAGAGTTTGTGCCTCCTTGGGAGCATTTATTTATTAAAATAGCAACAGAGAGTCACTGGGCTTCTTGAGGAAAGCAGAAAGGTCACGCGGTGGTGGTTCGCCCTGAGGAAATCTGAGCAATATAAAAATTGGCTGTTTTCTGACTTGTCTGCATAGGAGGTTTGAACTATCTTTCCTCTCAGGAAGTCTTGAGAATCAAAAGTGCTGAGCACAAACAAAAGTCAGAGCCTAGCTTCCTTACTTCCTTCAGTTCTTTTGGCTCCCTCTCTCTCTTTCTGTTTGTACCCGTCTCTCTCCCTTTCTCTGTCTCTGTCTCTTTCTCTCTCTTTTTCTCTCTATCTCTCTCCCTTTCTCTGTCTCTGTCTCTCTCTCTCTTTCTCTCTCTATCTCTCTCCCTTTCTCTGTCTCTCCATCCTCTTCTTTCTCTCTTTCTTTTTCTCTCTCCCTTTCTCTGTCTGTGTCTGTCTGCTGTCTCTCCCTCCCTCCCTCTCTCTCTCTTTCTCTCTCCCTTTCTCTGTCTCTGTCTGTCTTTCTCTCTCCCTTTCTCTCCCTCTGTCTGTCTCCCTATCTTTATCTCTTTCTGTTTCTCTGTCTCTGTCTGTCTCTCTTTCCTTTCCCTCTTTCCCTTTTTCCCTTACCCTTCCTTCCTCTTTCTTTTCCTCCCTCCCTTTCTCATGAGATATTTGAGGAAGTATCTGTGCCTAGCATCAGACTAAGGATCTGACTGTTGTTTGTTTGCTTTTTTTTTTAATTGTCTTAAGAACGATTTTTGCATCCCCTAACAATGGCATCTCTGTCATTAAAGAGAAAATGACTAAGTAGATCTTAGAGGCAACAGCAACCATATGATCCAGGCCTGAGCAAGAAAATGGAAGAAAAAGGCATGGTGCCTGTGAAGTCCAGATCACAGTCAAATCCTTTGAATCTAATTACAAATCTCTCAGGCTGGCTTTGTTCTCCAGACTCTTCCAGGCTTGCTGCAACTTCCTTCTTCCCAAAGGCTGAAGTTCTGGGAAGCCCGGTGCTGCAACAGCCTCAGATGTGCTGAGTGATATGGTTCAGGCTAATGCTGTTCCTGGAAGTAATGACTTATCTTTAAATGCCTCCTTCTATTCTGAAACACCTCAAAACCACTCAAGTCACTTTTTATAGATCTTGGTCAGGAACTACTTCCCAACTCCTGAAATGTAGCCATCTCTCTCTCCAATTGTTAATTTTGAGGGATCCTGTGATGATGTGCCATCAGCTCAAGTTTTATAGAAACCCTTGGGTTTGCTTGTGAACAATTTTTCATAATATTTTTATGAACCTTCAGCCACACCACCTACGGCTACAGAAAAGGATTTATAGATGACGGGAAACACCCTCATCTCTGGTGAGCTTTAAGGAATAATAGAAGCTAAATTTATTTATATAGTCCTTTTTTATGTTATTACCTTTGATCCTCACAACTCTGAGAGTGGGTATTAGCTTTATTTCTCAAATGAGGAAACTGAGGATCTATTTTACAGATAAAGAAGCAAGAGAGGCTAAATGAGTTGTTCTTGGTCATATTGACAGTGGTTATTGGAGGCATGCTCTTTCTGACTATAAGTCCTACACCCTTTCCACTCCCCTCCAACTACCTCCAATTTTAATGAGAACACCAGGGTGATATTTAACCTAAATATCTGCTTCCACTAAAGGACCCAGCTCCTCCTCCCACCTAATCCATATCATATTGTGCAGCATCAGACTCGTAAGAAAAACTACTTTAATAGAGTTATAATAATTTATAATGAACATACTATTCTCAGGCAATTCTCTAAAACCATAAGTTGCAGAGAAGGTGCTGACCTACATCAACAAAAAGAATTTCTTCATCAGGGAGATGAATACCAATGCTAATGAAATTACAAGTCTAATACCTCTTCACAGACAATAGCAATAGCTTTCATGTAGACATATATTTACAAAGTACATTATATTCATCACCTTATTAAATCTTTACAGCAACCCTGTGAGGTGAGGAGTATAAGTTATCATTAACTACATCTTGTAGAAGTGGAAAGTAAGTCTCACAAAAGCAAAAGAGTGATTTAGATTCCCATGGCTAATAACTGGTAGACCTGGGATACAGACCTATATTTTCTTATTCTGAGTATAATTTTTCAATCTTCTGCCCTGACAAAGGGGAGAATGAACTAACCGATGTAAGAATCATCTCTGGGGCTATGTATGACATGGTGGTACTTCATGAAAGCAAAAGTCTCCTGGTGCTTTCCAGAGTCATCCACAAGTCAGATGGGCTTCCTCAAGAAGTTCTTATGCCTACAAATTTTTAAGTAGAACTTGGAGAAGCACTCATTATGAATTTTGGAGAAGGAATTCCAGTTTGGGTAATGGTAAAACTAGATGGCCTTTAAGGTCCCTTCCAACTCTGAGCAGCTGTGATTTTGTGATTTTTCTCATTCCTATATTCCTACCTGCCTGAACTAATTATTCACAAAAGAATACAACTCCATCAATCTACCTATCCATCTGTTTCTTCATGTTTTGGAGGGAAAGAGATGGAAAGAAAGGAATTTCACATTAAATATGCTGTATTTGTTCCAAAAATTGATCATAATTGTACTCGAATAATTGAAATACCAGTCTAAAATGCAAGGACTTTTAAATTCAAAGATATAATTAGCTGTCATCTAGAACTAGTCACCCAAGTTCATAATCTTGACATTATCCTTGGGTTTTCCTTCTTATTCATCTTCCATATCCAATTAGTAGCCATGCCATTTTGATTTTACCTCCAGAATATCTGATATGGCTCATTTTTTTCCAGTAACCCAGCCACCACTCTAATTCATGCCCTCATCACAATTCACCTAGAATCTCCTAACTGGTCTCCATGTTTCTCTCCCTATCTCTAATTCATCCCTGATACAGAAGCCAAAATAATCTTCCTTTGGCATAAAGTGGCCCCTTTGAGTTCACTCAAAAATGTTCAGCATTTCCTTGTTGTCTCTAGGGTAGTTCATCAGCCTGACATTTAAGGCTCTTCACAAGCTGCCTCCAGTCTACATTTTCAGCCTTATTTCATCAAAGTTCTCTTCATGTACTCTATGTTCCGGCCAAATTAGACTACTAGCTGTTCCCTAAACTCAGTATGTCAGAGCCTACATTCACATATGCCATCCCTCATGCCTGGAATATCCTCCATCCTCTCTGCCTAGTTTTCAGGACTCTTGTTTTCCTTCAAGATCCAGCTCAAGACCATCTCCTCCATGAACCCTTTCCTTACCCTCTGTTGTTAGTACTCTTCTTCCTCAAAGTATTTATTTATTTGTGTTCATATCATGTCCCTCCCCTCCAAGAGAATGTGAGTTTCCTGTTGGCAAGAGCTGTATTCATGTAACAATGTTTGGAACATGCCAAGATCATATAAAATAATCTCAGCTACATGGATGATGTGATTTTTACATGATCTGGGTATACAGCAAGTCGCCCCCTACCCCCACATTTGTAAAAGTGAATTTGATGATAATGGATGAATGGAACAAGGTACTATTTACTGGGCCCTTAAGATTGAAAGAACACAATTAGCATTGTTATTTGTGAAGAAGACATTCTCAGTTCCTCCAAGGTATTAGACAACCCTGGGGAGAGAAGTGGTAGAAGTCAATAGACCTGGTCCTAAGACAATAGGATCAGAATAAGGCTTCATCCAAACATGCACCATTCTCCTGTATCCATGAGGAAATTCCAAGAGTCTCCCATGTGGGTGACACCATGTTAGGTGGTATGAACACATACCAAACCCTGTTACACTGAGGAATACTTTCTTTAAAGGTTTAACAAGAACAAACCTACAAACTTCCTGAGAAGCTTGGGAGCATAACCTCTCTTCCTCTCCATCATCTCAGTGTGGGAAGGGGAGGAGGAATTAGGCTCATAGCATTAATTCTACCAATTTCAAATTCAAAGTTCTCCTGGGCTATCATTCCAGGACACTGGCTTCTCTAGGCTTCCCTGAGGGACTGATTATAATATCCTGGAATCCTGAATTGCCAGATCCCCATGGCTTGAACTCTCAAGCTAAAGATTCTTCTCTCTGTACCTGGAACTACAAAGGACAAATGAAAATAGCACCAAAACCCCAAGGCTATTTCTTGGGGCCATGTGGACTAAAAAAAACTACATGGTGTCATCTGTTATCAATGAATGCTTCCTTAATCCAGAGACATAAATGCTAGAAAAAGAGTGATGATACTTTAGTCAGGCTCATCTCAGCATACTGTAGGCCAATTCAGTATTTCTACACATTTCAGATCATCTCCTAAGTGAGTGATACCATTTAAGTGATCTGGGCATGTGCCAAACCTCATTATACTAATTTTTTGTCATTGTAACTCTAGCATCTAGCATAATGTTTTGCACATACCATAAAGTGTAACCAAATGTTTATTGAATTCACTGATCAGTCTTTTAGTCTTAGTGTTTTTTCCCCTTTATCTCACTGTTTCCAAAATAAACAAGGGTCTTCAGGAAGCCACAGATATGTTGGTTTCTGTGTTTTTTTTTTCATTTTTATTATTTTATCACTTCCTACTGTTCTTCAGTTTTTTTTCTTTAAGACCTAGGATTTGTGGAGATAATACTAGAAGAAGGAAAAAATCGTCCCCTGTGAGACTTTCTCCTGAAAGTCTGTTTTCTTACCAATGACCTTGCCCAACTCTGTTCCTCACCTGTCTTCTGACATTCTTTGCAACTTGTTGGGAAGAAACTGTTTTCTTGATTTTAGCCCTTCCTCAAAAATCCTTTAAAAATATTTCTTTTTAATTTTAATTTAATTTTTAGAAATTTTCCTTTTCAATTCTGAGTTCTTGCCTTTCCTCTCACTCTTCCTCACCCCCCTGAAGGGGTAAGAATCATAATACTTATCATACTTATGAAGTCATGTAAAACATATCTCCATCAATTATATTTCTTTATAAGTATTCTTAGTTATCAGGTTGATCATCACTACTTTCATTGGATGAATTCTTGTTTTTATCCAACAACTGACCCATGAAAAAGCATATGAATTTTAATCCCACTAAGTCAAAAGTATGAATAGGCCTACATAGAGCTTTTGTTGAGGGAGGACAACACCCTTTGTTTCTTTTCTTTGTATTCTTACACTTGGGAACTAGGGCAAGCCAACTACCCAGTTCTTTCCCATCCACACTCTTTCCCCCCTTCACCCTAGCCCCCTACTTCTTAAAGCAGCAAATAGGCATTGGGACACAATCAGAACTGGAAACTTGCAGTTTAGTGCTTACATTTTTCCATTATCCACACTAGGCATGCTATGACTCTTCATTAATCTGAAATAGAGGATAATTTATTTTTAATCATTTATAGTTGGCTTTAAAATGCATGCCATGATGCCTTTTTTGGCAGCAAATTTACCTTCCTAATTATATTCTATTAAAATTAGGCTGCCATTAAAATTAGCTTGGATTCCCTGAACCTGTACCAGCTGGGTAGTAGGAAAAGTTGGACCAGGATGAACCATTTTCACTGGCTATTCCATGCACATATCAAGATCTCCCTATGTTTCATTGTGAACTATTGATGGACGTAGCTGATTTCTACTTTTGGCTCAATGTTGAGCAAATACTCTTCTCAGGAACAGTCTTTATGTCAGTAGAGTGGAAAGATTAGAGGATCGTGGGTATGGGAGGTAAATTAAAGGACAGGAGGCTCCATGTACAATGAAGGGAATCTCTTGGATGATCCAGCTGCTTCAGTTAGTCAGCCAATAAATATTTTTAAGTGCCTATTATTATCAGGCACAAGTACTAGATATGCACAGAAGGGCAAAAGATAGTCCCTGCTCTCAAGGAGCTCACATTCTAATAGGAAACCCAACAAGTGAACAATTATTTACAAACATATGTCTGGATAAATTGGAGTTATTCTTAGAGGGAAAGTTAATGAGAACTGAGATTTGTTCTTGTAGAAGGTAGGACATTAGATGAGATTTCAATGAAGTCAGGAAAAATAAGAGTCAGAGATGAGGAGGGAGAGCATTCCAGGCACAGGGGACAGCCAGAGAAAATGCTGTGAAATCAGGAGACTGGACAGGAGGAAGAACAAGAAAGCCACTGTCTTTAGATCTCTGAGTACATGGAGGATGAATATAACATGTAAGAAGTCTGCAAAGAGGGATAGATTATGAAGGACTTAAAAATCAAACAGAGGATTTTGTATGTAATTCTGGAAGTGCTAGGGGACCATTAGAATTTTTTGAGTGTGGAGGTTGGGGTGGGGAGGTGGAGGACATGGTCAGACTGAAATTCAAGAAGATCACTTTGGCAGCTCAATGCAAGATGGACTGGACTGGATTAGAGACAAACTTTGGCAGGGATACCAAGCAGAAAGTTTTTCCCTCAGGTTTGAGGTAATGAATTCTTGTGCCAGAGTGAAGGCAGTCAGAGGAGAGAAGGGGGCATAAGTAAGAGATGTTATGAAAGTAAAATTGACAGACTTTAATAACAGATTGGATATGGGGAGTGAAGGAGAATAAGAGGTCAAGGCTGAAACCTGGATTGTGAACCTAGATTAATTAGAGAATGGTAGTACTTTAACAGTAATAGGGAAGTTAGAAAGAGGAGAGCATTTTGGGGAGCGAAAATAATAAGTAGAGTTTGGGATGTATTGAGTTTAAAATATCTAGAGGACATCCAAATGTCCAATAGACAGCTGGAGATGTGATTCTAGAGGCTAGAAGAGAAATTAGGCCTGGATAAGTAACTTCAAGAACATCAGCACAGAAATGATAATTGAATCTGTGGAAGCTGATGAAATCATCAAATGAAATAGTCTATATAGAGAAGAGAAAGCCAAGGCAAAGGCCCTCTGTTAAACCCCTGGTTAATGAATGTGACCTGATGAAGATCCAGCAAAGCAAAGAAGACTGAAGAATAATCAGATAGATAAGAGGAGAACCAGGAGAGAACAGTGTCATAAAAACTGAAAGAGAGAGTGTTAAGGAAAAGAGGGCAATAAGCAATGTTAAAGTCTGCAGAGAAGTCAAGAAGAATGAGGACTGAGAAAGAGCTATTAGATATGGTAATTAAGACATCATTGTTAACTTTAGAGAGAGTTGGTCAATAATTGTTTATTAAATATTATGTGCCGGGCACCATGTTAAAAGCCAGGGATACAAAGAAAGATAACAGACAGACTCTACTCTTAGTCTAATGGGGGAAATAACATTCAAGTAATTATATTCAAGTAGTTTCTCTCTCTCTCTCTCTCTCTCTCTCTCTCTCTCTCTCTCTCTTTCCCTTTGTCTGTCTGTCTGTCTCTCTCTATATAGATATAGATATAGATATAGATATAGATATAGATATAGATATAGATATAGATATAGATATAGACATGACTAATTTGTATTATTAGAAATAATCAATAAAAGAAGGTACTATTAAAAAGAAGAGGAGAGGGGGCAGCTGGATAGCTCAGTGGATTGAGAGTCAGGCCTGGAGACAGGAAGTCCTAGGTTCAAATCTGGCCTCAGACACTTCCCAACTGTGTGACCCTGGGCAAGTCACTTGACCCCCATTGCCCACCTTTACCACTCTTCTACCTAGGAGCCAATACACAGAAGTTAAGAGTTTAAAAAAAAGAAGAGGAGAAAGGGAGAGTGCATAAATTTCAGAGGGAAGGCACAAAGTGGGGAGATCACAAATAGCTTTCGCAGAAGGTGGGATTTGAGCTGAGTCTTGAAGGACATGAGCTAGAAGGAACTTAGAGGCTAGTCCAAATCCCTCATTTTATAGATGAGAAAACTGAGGGTTTAAGTGACTTACTCAAGACCACACAGGTAGAGACAGAAGCAACATTTTTTCTGTTACCAAAGCCAGAGCATTTTTCACCATGCCATGCTGATTCTGTGTTCAACCCTTCCATTGGGGTTGAACTTGAGGGCTGGGAAATGAGGGTGACTTGCTTCTGCTCCCCGCATGTGTCACTGTTCCTTTAGTTTTACAGTGCATAACACAACTGGAGAAGTACGCAGTGATGAGAATTATGATCACATTCACCTGATATTTATCTGAATGGCATCAGCTCAGATTATTTCTCATTTCCTGCCTCAAATGTAGCCAAATTTACCATTATTACCCAAAATCATTGTTATTGCTATTTAGTTGTGTTTTAGTCATATCTGACTCTTTGTGACTGCATTTGAGATTTTCTTGGCAAAGATACTTCAGTAGTCTGTTTCCTTTTCCAGCTCATCTTACAGATGAGGAAACTGAGCCAGTGTTAAGGGACTTGTCAAAGATCACACAGGTGTCTGAAGAAGTGCTGAAGTTGAACTCAAGTCTTCCTGACTCCAGCCTGGCAGTCTTTCCACTGTACTACCTAGCTACCCATATCGACCGAATCAAGGATTTGGCTACTCCTCTCCCTTTACCTTGTCAAAGTGGATAGACTGGGAGGGGGTTGGGTGGGTGGACAATGAAGAAGCTACTTAAAGTTGCTGCCTGCGAGAAGTATAGATCAGTAGAAATGGCCCCTGTGAAATCTGCTGACTCCCTCCCAGAGTGCCATCTGTCCCCATCCTAATATCCCAATCCATTATCCAAGAGAAGAGAGAAAATTTTATTTAGCATTTACAATTGCTCATGTAAGAGTGCGCTTTGTAATTGGGAAATTGGGAGGGGATGCCCTTGATTTAAGAGTGCCCTTGGTGAAGGAGAGGAGCCCTGTGCTCAAAGCAGGCAGAGGGCAAGGCAACCATTGAGTGCCTCTCTATGACATGAGATGCTGCTGTGTTGATGCTAGAGATTTGACAGGTGTTGAGACCCTTGTTGGAATCCATTAATAAGCTTTGCCAGCTAA
The DNA here is from genome assembly GCF_016433145.1 of Gracilinanus agilis. Classification (NCBI taxonomy): domain Eukaryota; kingdom Metazoa; phylum Chordata; class Mammalia; order Didelphimorphia; family Didelphidae; genus Gracilinanus; species Gracilinanus agilis. The sequence continues at coordinate 74,581,481 of NC_058134.1, read as the reverse complement.
GAGCTATTTTGACCTACAGGGAGGGGGTGCTGAAAGAAAATTTTCAATCATAACTAAGTGAGGAACTTTAAGGGCATTCTTGTTGGCCTCATGGATGAACCCATGCAGCCCAGCGAGAGGTTGGAACATAGAAGAGGGTTGAGGTTTGGAAATGGAATGAGAATTGCCAAGAGGCCAACAGTAGAGTTCTGAGCCTATGCAGCTTAAGAGCTAACTATCCAGGACAGGCATCTCAAAATAAGAAATGCTAGAGATACTATGGTCTGTCCTTAGGGTAAGAACCACCCCCCCATCTACCCCCCCCTCCCCACCCACCCCCCTCTGTGTTATCTAGTCTGACAGTGATAGTGATCTTGGGAAAGGAATCCTGGAGGAGGTCTTTTGGACTAGTAGGTAGGAGCCGGGGAAATGAAGCTTGCTTTGAGTAAGCCTGAAAACAGTGTGGCCACATTGAAACTACCCTGGGCTTTTGTTTTCAGGGGGAAGGCTATGGTATTTGGGAGATCTGATGAAGGTGTGTCATCTCAATTAGGCCCATCTCTCCCTCTCCCCTTTCTCCTATCATTGTTGTTCTAGAGCAGTAACTCAGTTTCAGAGTAATCTGGGGAGAGGAGTTTTGTGGTATCCCAATGAGTTTGGGGTGAAGGAAGAGTTTAATCAAGATAGAATCTCAGAATTTAAAAGCTATAAGCAAAGACCTGTTGGAGATAGTTCAAATTAACTGTAGTGCCAAATCAGCAAACGCTACAGATCAGGGCTTGATTTATTTTGCTGATTGTCTAGATTTAAGAGAGTGATGGAGAAAATCTTAATAATGCAGATTAAACTTAAAAGTCTAATTTGTAGTGCTACATTTTTTTTCAGAGATCCGGCTGGATAAAGATTCACCAACACAATCTTAAGTGTAAGGAACCCCCAGGAACCATTTTTTCCAGCCCCCACAAAAGGAATTCCCACCTGACAAGGGGGATTTTCTAGCCTCTGCCTGAAGACCTCCAAGAAAGGGGATCCTGTCTTCTCAAAGCACTCCCATTGTACTTTTGTACCACCCTAATCATTGGGAAGTTTTTCCTGACATCAAATTTTCATTCATCTTTTTGCAACTTCTACCTCTTGCTTCTGATCCTTCCTTTGGAGGTCAAGTAGAACAGGTCTAATTGGTCCTACATATGGCAGTCTTTCAAATACTTGAAGATAGCTATCATGGTCCTGCCACCCAACCCTGACCAAGTCTGTTTTTCTTCAGGCTAAGCATGCCCAGTTCTTTTGGTCAGTCCTTATATATCATGGACTCAAGGTTGTTGTTCTCTTCTTAGAATGTTCTCCTATTAATATCATTCTTAAACTATGGTGCCATCATCAGAATATGATAATCAGGATTTAGTCAGATGAAGGCTGAGTACAGTGGCATTCCCTCTCCTTGGAAGCCAACCTCTTAATGCAACCCAAATATGACATTGACTTTTTCTAACTTCCATATTACACTGCTCACTCAGACTGAGCTTTCAGTTTCCTAAGACCTTCAGACCATTTAAGAACAATTGCCATCTATCCATGTCTCCCCTATCTTGTACTGGCAAGCTTTTTTTTTAAAAAATCAAAGTACAGTACTTTACATTTTTCCCTCTTGAATTTCATCTGATTTGATTTAGTGTTCCATTTTGTATTATTTGAAAATTCAACTAGCATATCATCTATTCCTTTATCTATTTCACCATAAAGATGAGATTCTAGCCTCTACCTTCAGCTTAGCAAGGAAAATGGACAGAGGACATAATGAAGAGGCAATTAACATTCCTAGCCCTTTGAGTAAAGGTCAAGTAAGATCTAAAAATGAAAGTTCATGGAATGCTTGACAAGGAAGCACTTAGACAAGTCATCAAAGCCTTTTGGAGGACCCCCACTCCCAACTCTTTGCCATCTGCCCTGCAACTGTGCCCTCTAGGCTGCCATGCCTTGACATCTGCCCTGCTGCTAAACTCTCAGAACCACCGGGTTTTCCATCTGCTTTTGCAACTGATTTCTACATGTGTTGTGTTCCTCATTTAGAATCTGAGTTCTTTGAGAGAAGGTACTATTTGGCTTTTCTATTTGCATTTCCAGGACTTAGCTCAGAGTAAGCACTTAAAAATTCTTTCCATTCCATTTCATCATACATGTAGAACTGGAAGGTACCTCAGAGGCCATCTGGTTCAGGTCTTTCACTTTATAGCCAAGGACACTGAAGCCCAAAGAGGTTAAATGACTTGTCTAAATGTCTAAAATAGAGGGGCAGCTGGATAGCTCAGTGGAGTGAGAGTCAGGCCTAGAGACAGGAGGTCCAAGGTTCAAACCCGGCCTCAGCCACTTCCCAGCTGTGTGACCCTGGGCAAGTCACTTGACCCCCATTGCCCACCCTTACCACTCTTCCACCTATGAGACAATACACCGAAGTACAAGGGTTTAAAAAAAAGCCATAAATGTCTAAAATAGAATTTTAACTCAGGTCTTCTGATTTAAGACCCAAGACTTTTGCCATTGTGCTCTGCAAAGTGTGTTTCCTATGAAGATTGCCACTTTCCCTTCACCAATCTAAAATGAAAGATGGGTTCAGCAGCAGTTTAGTCAGCAAGGGAAAGAATTCTGCTTATATTATTTAGATCTGTTCTTAGAGATTACAGAGAGGTAGTGCCATTCCTTTTCTTGGGGAAAAAAGGAAAATGGACATTAGAGGGAGATTTCAATCAGAGGACCTGGGTTCACATCTGTGATAAGTCACTTACTCCCTAGGTAACCTCAGATATGACAATTCTCCTACCTGGATCTCAGTTTTATCATCTACAAAAAGGCTTGGACTAGATAACTTTTAAGGTCTCCTTCAGCTCTAAATCTATATAAATATAGACAAATATTGGGACAGCTAGGTGGCACAGTGGATAGAGTACCAGATCAGGAGTCAAGAAGAATCATCTTCCTGAGTTCAATTCCTGCTTTTGTGATAATTAGATTAAGTCTACACTGCCCATCTTTAGATTTAACCACCAAAGGTGAGAGCACCTCTAATTCTGGGAGGTCCTAACCCACATGTGCTAGAGTGAGTAACGAATCAGAATCAACCAACCGCCCCCTGTGCTTTCAATGAGAAATTGTCTATTGTGATTGGACTCGCAGGCTAGGGAAAAACACTGTAAGTGATGCATACGTGACCCCTTTAAAAGAAGGAGTTGAGTGAGTGAGGCGGCTTCTGATGTGGTGATGTTACGATTAAAAATAATAAAGACTGATATAAATATAGAAATTAGTAGTTTAATTAAAGCCACGCTGATAGGGATAAAATCACTAGACCACGCGCCTGTAAGAATTCAAACTGCCGCCTCAGCCATTTTTTACCTCTCATCCCTTCCTGTGCCTCATAGCTAAGAGAGCAACTTCCTCCTCACCCAGGAGATTTAACCCCTCTCTTACATCATCATACTTCCTGTTTGCCATGAGGAATCATGGGAAATGTAGTTTGATAGTCCCTCACATGTCCATAGGGGGGAAAAAAAAATATATATATATATGTATATATATATATATATATATATACATATATATATATATACTTTTAAATGGCATCTCCCAAATTCCAATTATACAATTCCCCCTGGGATCCAGCAAAAAAAAAGTTAGTCTTTTTCCTTCACTGGATCTGTAAACATAAACAACTTCTAAAAATTCAGGAATTTGGGGGATAAAAGAAATAGATGAACAAATGGATAAAACTAGCCACATTGACAAAAAAAACCAATTTGGGGGCAGTCCCCTATTGGCATAACAGTGTACAATTAGAACAAATTGCATTCAACTCAATTTCCACTCCCCATAGTTCAATCAACTGCACCCCAAAGTTCAGATTTTGGTCTTCATGGTACAGTGAAGGCTTTTCAGGCATCTTCATGGTGTCTTCACCAAACAGGTTTGTTGTCTGGATTCTGGGGAGAGGGCAAGATCCTTAAACTGAAATTATTCTCAAAAGAATTTAAACTAAGCATTATAGATTACAAAACATACATTTTCTTCTAAGAATTATACAATAGGAACAAGGAGATGGGTAGCAGGAGATAAGGATAGGGACTAGATGACCTCTAGGAGTTCAGAATCTCTGGGATTCTGTGCTCAAGTTTGAGTACATCTTTAAGTGAGAGGTACCTGTTTTTTCCCAGGGAAGATTGGAGATCTGGAAGGAGACATACACAATACAGGATGGAAAGTGCTGCTGGAAATTGCTTGGTCTGGTAGAAGGCCCCCTCCTTTCTCCCTTTCTCCACTCCTTTCCCAAGGCTGGAGATCAAGCAGGAGACAGCACTGCAGATGGAAGTGGCCCTAGCACTTTCTTTCCTCTCCCCTCCAGAGGCTGTCATAAAAGGAAATAACAAACAAATCAGTAGGTTTAATCTTAGGGGAGGTCCAAAGCCTCAGGGACTTCAATGGGGAGAAAGAACTTCTTGACTTTATTTTTGGGGCCCACAATCAGGACAAAATCAGCATTTGAAAAAGAGACATTAACAAAAGACTTTAGGGAAAGTAGAGACAACTAGGGGGTGAAATGGATAGAATGCTCTTCTTGGAGACAAGATGTAGCCTCAAATATTTATTAGTTGTGTGATGCTGGGCAAGTCACTTAACTTCTGTCTTCCTTAGTTCCCTTGTCTATAAAATGGGGGAAATAATAGCCCCTACCTCCTAGACTTGTTGTGACGACTAAATGAGAGAATATATCTATGGCATTTGATACTATGACTGGCACATAGAAGGTACTTATAAATGACAATTATTATGATTTTTAATATTTTTATATGCCGCTATCATTTCTGAATGCGTTCGTTCCATGGGAAGTCCTGATGTGACCCTACTTCACTCAGTGTGACAGAAGCAGTCCTTGGGAGAGCAATTTGATCAGGCAAAAACCTATTTCCATTTCCTGGGGAGGGGAGGGAGGAAAAAGAGGTAGGAGAGAGAAAAAGAGAGAGAGAAACAGAGAAAAGGCAGAAAACACATTTCACCTCTCAAAGCCAAATTGCTACCAAGTTACTAGGTCAGTAGTTCTTAATCTGTGTTCCATGAATTTGTTTAAATTTTTTAAATATAACTATACTTCAATATAATTAGTTTTCTTTGTGATCCTATGTATTTGATTTTATGTATTTAAAAATCATTATTTTGAGGATTCCATAGTCTTCACCAGACTGATAGAGGTCCACAAAACACAAAAAGGTAAAAAGCCCTGTTGGATGTGAACCTTGTAAATCCTTCTTTGTCTCTCTGATCCCATAAACTCACCTCCCAGTGATCAAGCAAATGGAACAGCAGCCTGACCCATTCACCCCTTTGATCTTTTGACTTCCACCTGGATAAGGTCACCTGGGGCTCCAGTTGCAAACTAAATCAGTTTATGACCAAGTATTTCTTCTGAGCAACCATATAATTTGTGCCCAGGTTATCAAAATGTTTTGCTGTTTTCTCCCTAGAATATTAGAAGTGGGAAAGAGGATCCTCAGATTCTATTCAAGGTTATACATACATACACATATGCAAGTATTCATATGCACATACATTCATACACAGATACAGAACACACACAAAAACGTGTATTTTTTATATCTGTGCAAGAGTATATCTTTAGAGAGGGTGCATCCAAGACAGAATTGCCAATGGCCCAGTTTAAATTCAGAGTAAAAGGTAAAGCAATTATTCTGGGGGGAAACTTAATTTAAAGCTTCACTGAGGCTAGACATGTTCCAATTTAAAACACTGAGAAATAGAACTGTCTTTGAAAAGTGAAATGAAATTCTACATGGACCAAAAGAGATGGAGGGCAATTTGTTGAGGTCCATGAGAGCATATGACTAATCTGGTGGCACATTCTGCAGATACAAACTAACGCTCAAATCTTTCAAAATGGACTGGTTATAAAGACAAAGCAACTGCCTCAGTTATGAGCTGACAGATATTTACTTCATTACCATTTTCTGTGGAAGCACATGGCCATTTTATGTATAGTCCCTTATGCCAATGATCAAGATTCAACAAAAATGACACCAAGTATCCATCTGTACCCAGATCTAAGAGAATAATTCCATCTCCTGTGGAGGGAACTGTCAATGATTTCCCAATCCCTTCAGTTGCCTCATCCAGATATACATTTCAGCCTTGTTTTTTCTTAGTACTAT
>NC_058134.1:74448659-74573086 GCF_016433145.1 Gracilinanus agilis | reverse complement strand
GGAATATTTACATGGTCAATCTCAGATTTTTTTGACAAAAATTCTCTCAACCTCAGTTTTTTCATCTATAAAATGGAAATATTTTCATGGTCAGTCTTACAGATGTTTTTGAGGATCAAATAAAATAAAGTATACAAAGGGTTTTGTAAATCCTAACAAGCTATATAAATAATATATGAAATATATATATATATATAATATTATATTTTTATTGTAATTTTCTCCTCAAAGTCTTGCTGAGATATTTCTTTTCCTTGTAAAGGTAAATCTAGATTCTTGGGTGTTAAACAATGTGGTAGCACAGTAGATAAAGTGCTGGGCCTGGAGGCAGGATTATCTGAATTCAAATCCAGCCTCAGGGTAGCTGTGAGTATCAAATGAGAAATTTCTAAAGCATTTTTCAGAGTGCCTGGCATGTAGTGGGTGATATAAAAATGGTTATTCTCTTCTCCTCCTTCTGTCCACCTTCCCCCTCATGCCAGAGGACTATAAGCTCCAACAACTTTTATTATATTGAAATACCTCAAGTAGGGTTCCAGCAATAGATAAAGTCTTTTTCCCCCTAGTTAAATTCAGAGAACCTCACCATGAGATTCTGAATCCCTAGTGGTAAATTATTTGACTATGGCAACCCACAAAACAATGAAAAATAATTTAAAATAGCCTTAAATCCTAGGTGAGTCTTTCTTCTTGAATAGCTTTGGTAACAGAGTGTTGGAAAAGGGATTCCATAGATTCTAGTTCATCTAAACATTTTACTTAGCTGTTGATAATAATAAATAAATAAACAGGGAGATCCTTGTCCAATGACCAACAAGGAGAGATGCTATTAGGAAATATATTGTATCAAGCTTGATATTCTTATTTAAAATAAGTCAAGAAAAATATATTGTAGCAAATGAAAAGATGCTCAAATTTTCTTCTAAAAGAAGGCAATGAAGGAATTAGTGGAATTGGTATGTCATGATTCCAAATGTAACATGAAATATTATTTCATGGAATATTGTATCATCATATTGTAGTACTCGTGAGAAGTGCAAATGTTTATGTTAAGACCACTTGAAAATAACCATAGCTTATATATTAATAGTTGCTGCATGAATTTAAATGTAAAGAAATTCCAAGACAATATAAGACTTTCCAAATTTAACCAATTTATATTTTGATATTCAATGGATTTAATGAAAAAGAAGAAATAGTTGAGGATAGTGAGAGATTTCATTTGAAAACCTGGATGAGGAATGAGAAATGAGAAAAACTAAAGGCCTACATAGAAGCCTCACATCTACATATCTTAAATATATTCTTCAAGAAAACAATCAACAAGCACTGAAACATGATTAAAAAGTAATTTTTTTTGCAAAAAATTGCAAAGTAATATGACTTAAAAAACAAATCTTACCTTATGTCTTAGAATTGATATTGGTTCCAAAACAGAAGAGCAGTAACGGCTAGGCAATTGGGGTTAAGTGACTTGCCCAGAGTTACACATCTGGGAAGTATCTGAGGTCAAATTTGAACCTAGGACTTTCTGTTTCTGGACCTGGCTCTTTATCCATTTAGCCACCTAGTCTGCCCCAAATAATATAATTCTGCAAATAACATTGCCAAAGTTAAATGGATTTTATCTTAGCAAAAAAAAACTATTTATTATTGAAGAGGTTGTCATTCTTGAATAAAATGCCAACATACAATTTAACCAATTACTTGATAGAGCAAAGATAAAAATTAGTACAAAGTTAGGAAAAGGAATTAAAATTCAAAAAAGCATATAGTGTGCAATAGAAATAACTTAATCCTTATATATTTAAACAAATGGCTAATAATAAAAAGGAGGCAAAGATAGGAGAAATGATAAAGATAGAGTGTATAAGTAATTTCATCCAGAAGTATAAATAATATAAATCAACTGCTAAAGCACAAAGACCCAAAGAAACAGCAAAAAAAAATCCTTTAGTCAACACAACACTTGATTTACTTGCCAAGTTGAGATAGCAGCAAAAGGCAACACTAGTTTAGAATATGAACCCATCTGCAAAATCTTATAGAGAAATACGTTGGAAGATTATGGGGAAAATAGGTGGATAAAACAGAAAAAAAATAGGTGGAAGGTAAAACCAGATTAAAGAAAGTTCTATTAAAATCCAAATGTACCATCTTGAGAGACTTGGGGATTACATTTTTTAAAAATGGATAAGCTGAAAAGAAATGGAAAAGCTCTTGGAAAAATTTTTGTAACCCACTTTTTTTGGGGGGCCATCAAAGATATTAGAGGCATTTCATTTGTACTAGAACATCCTGGCCATGTTTATGAAGTAGAAATGGTGCTTTAGAGAACCAAAATGATAAAGGAGGCATGTGTTGGAGTTGGCACAATTTGGGGTATTTTGTCAATTCAATCACTAATATATCTAAAGAAAGAGAAGATATCAAAAGCCTGGATGAGGAATGAGAAGTGAGAAAAACTAAAGGCTACACAGAAGCCTCACATCTATATATCTTAAATATATTCTTCAAGAAAACAATCAACAGGCACTGAAACATGATTAAAAAGTAATTTTTTTGCAAAAAAATTGCAAAGTAATATGTCTTTTAAAAAATCCTTACCTTAGGGAAAACAAGACTAATTAAGGTTACAAGAGAGATACAAAGAAGACAATTACCAAGACACATGCCTAATTTACCATTTATATAAAATGTTTCTGGGAACTTTCTCTTCATTGATGGTGCTCATTGTTAATATAAACAGAGCTAAAATCCCTCAGGCATGTTAGTAGGCAATAGGCAAGTTTTTTTCAGGTGATATTGTAGGTCACAACTTTATCACAGCAAAAATTTAGAGAATATAAGATGCCCTTGTGTTTATTGTGGGTTGATGTTTAAAGAAATATTTGATTTGTTAGAGGAAAACACTTCATTAAAACTCTCTTCAGTGTCTTTTCCATCATAATATACTTGTTAAAATTTGTATTAAAAAACCCACCCTTACCTTCTGTCTTAGAATTAATTCCAAGTGTTGATTCCGAGGCAGAATAGAGGTAAGGGTCAGGCAACTGGGCTAAATTGACTTTCCCAGGTCACAGCTAGGAAGTATCTGAGACCAAATTTGAACCAGGACCTCTCATGTGTTGACTTGACTCTCTATCCTCTAAGCTACCTGGCTGCCCATAATATGCATTTCTTTTAAAAATGACATCAGGGATTACCTTATTTGATGACTCTCTAACCATAAAGAATAAGCTAGACACAAACATGGAGCTGGGTGCACCAAAGGTATTTGCTACTATCACAGAGTAAATTTAGTACAGAGTCCAAATTGAAGAAGAATCCCTTTGGGAGAGTGAGGTTGTCCCAATGAACTTTTATATAGCATTATTCTGATTCCTCAGTACTTAAAATATCGCATCCCATTGAGAGAGATCCCTATCGGCTCAAATAAGTTTGACTTTACCATCAATATATGAAATAATGTTTATTAAAATTATTCATGAATTGCAATTGGAAAGATGACCTATGGAGCATATTTATCAGTGTGTGTGTATATATAATATTCATATACAACATGTACATGCTTATATATGTATATATGTATGTGTGTTAGTATATATATATATGTATATACATGAAATAGACTAAATCTGTGATTTCATTAAGACAGGAAACTTCTAGAAGAAGAACCTCCTTATACCAATAAAGGAAAACACCTTCTCAGCAACCTCCATTCTTCAAGTTCCCTAGATCTCTAAGAGGTTAATTGAGTTGCCCAGAGCCAGACAATCATTCTATGTTAGAGTCAGGATTTGAAAGTAGCTTTTCCTCTTTGAGTCCAGCGTTTTGTCCACTATAGCAGATTGTTTCTAGAACAAACAGCAAAAATTGGGCAATAATTAATGAGGTCTAGAAGAAAACAGAAGGAGAATGGACTAGATTGCCTTCTGAAAATTGCAAAGTTTTTTAATGACCCCAAACTTCTCTTGGAATGAAGATTCATCTTTTTTGTATAACTGAAGTTCTACCATTGTCGTTGTATCACTGGGAGCTATGGATTACTGAGCTCTCTGAAGAAAGGACTACAGACAGAGATGGGAAGGCAAATAATAAGTAAGGATCTTAGAAGAGTTAGAATAAAGGATTCAGGGAAATGTACGATAGCAACAGAAGTTGGGCCTCTGCAGAGAGTAAGGGAAAACAAGTAGACGGCTCAGGTGGTCTACTGTTCTTCTTATGATGCAAGGAAAAAATCAAAAAAGACCTCATTCCCCCACCTCACCACTGTAACTCCTCCCCAGAATACTGGATTGAACCATGGAGGCCAGCACTGGGAAAAAAAGTTATATGGGATAAGTAACCTTGGATGTATTGTGATGTGTATAATTGGAGAGAATGCCTAAAGCTAGGAGTTCACAGAAATATTACTTATGATTATTATAGTTATTAAAATTAATAATAGCATTTCTATTTATTATAGTACATTATTTGATACATAAATAACATTATAATTATTATTACTTGAGAGTTATTATTATTTACCCTTAATGTAACAACTGATTAGTGCCCACCTATATTCCTTCACAATCCATAATCAAAGGAGTAGCCTGATGGCCAAGTTATCCCAAACTGAAGCAGCCATAAAAATAATCATTAGCCTACATAGGAACAGAAATTTAGATGGGTCTAAAACCAAGTTAGGACATTGGCCATTAGAAAACTTAGTATGTTTTACCTTCCATTATTCATTCTCCTTTTAAAAAGTTTACAGGGAAGTTATGCTAATGGAGAAATACTTTGGATTTGGGTTTATTTTTGGTGGATTTTTTCATGGGTAATGCATCGTGGAAGCGGCACTCTATTTGGAGTTAGGTGACCTGGGTTCCAGCTCCAGCTTGACTTCTTCCTAGCTGTGTGACTATAAGGCAAGTCATTTAAGCTCTTGGAGGCTTAGCTGGTTTAGCAGCTAAAGAGCTGAACTTTGGAGTCAGTTAAGACCTGGACCCAAATCCCAACTCTGACACTAACTAATTGGGTGGGCACTCACTTAATCTCTCTAAGCTTCAGCATCCTTATCTCTCAAATTGGGATCATGATGCCTATAGCGGCTATTGCAGGGGAGGTTGGCATAAGGACCAAATGGTATAATGTTTGTGGAGTTCCTTGCAAACTCCAGAGCATTAGATTAATGTCATTTACTACTCACTTGAAAATGGGAATAACAACTATCTAACTCTCAAGGATGTGGTGAGGAAAAAGCATTTGGCTATAAAAATGTTTTTATTTAGTAATAAGAAGAATATTTAGCAAAAATATTCTTCATGAAACACTTGGAGGTTTTCAAAGTGCTCTGCTTCTATTATGTCATTTGACCCTTACAACAGTCCCATGAAATAAGTGCTATTTGATTTTTCCAAATTACATGTAATAACAATTTTGACATATTTTCCAAAATTTCGAGATCAACATGCTATATCTCCTTTTTAACAGAAGTCAACAACCTTAGCAAGCATCTCTCTCCATTTTTTATGCCTCATCCTATATTTATGCTCAGAGAATGGTATGATTGAACAAGTTTAGCCCTATTCTGTCTTGAATAATTTCATGTATGGATGGGCGAAACCCCATTTGAGGAGGGTCTTTGAGGCAATGTTTTACTCTACCAAGTCCAATCCTTTTGCCTAATTCATATACAATGAACAGCAGGACTGTGAATTTCTTTCTCCATCTTTCAGTCAATTATGTCTACTATGGAATATAGCTAACAAAAGCCTGCCTGTTCCCCACCAGCACTCGGTGACTCAGACAAGGGGGAGGAGAGGTACCCACTGGGAAAGTGTCCTTCGGATGCAGTGACTGTGTTCTGAAGGCCAATGGTGGGCCATCTGGGAGGGTCAGGGGTCAGGCTGTTCTTACAAACAGTTTATGAAGATGGGTTAGCAGGGAGTGAGTTTAGACCTATGTCCCCACCTCTCCAAATCCCTTTGATGAGCCAGTTCCCACCCAGGAAAGCATATGCTTGGGGGTGGGGGTTCAGTTGGCGTTAATGGGGAAGAGTTCTAGCTCGATGACAATATCCAAAGTGAACTGATCTTTAAATAAAAAAACCCATCTGACTTGGGATAAAAGTTAATCCCACACTGAAGCTTAGTCAGGGGCCAGAACAGTCACTGCTTCAGAAGGACACTTGATCTGTGAGTACATCTCCTCCCCTTTGTCTGAGTCAAAGCGTTTCATAGAACAGAATGGGTTTTAACTCCCTCCTGTTGACACTGAAACAATCTGACTTCGGAGGTGGGTTTCTAAGCTTTGTGAATCATTAACAAAGGCAAACCTGTCAGCTAAGTCCTTGTTGCAGGTGGGAGGAAAAAATCTGCTCCCCATTTCTGGCATGGACAGGCTAAGGGGGATGAGTCAAAATTAAAACAAGAGGGGAATAAGTATACTCTTAAAGAGGAGCTGGAGCAATAGGAGTTCCGAGGTGCTCAGGGTTTGAGATGGAGAAGAAAACCAAAGAACTGGTTTAGCTCAATTCCTTTCACCAACTGTTGCTAGTGATTCTCCCACCTGCCCAACATGACCTTGACTCTGGATGGGTAGAAAGACAGTAGGAATCCTGGAGAAGGTTTCTAGGGAGAAGGAAAATGGACAGAATTCTACCCAAAGTATATTTATTTTTTCTTTTTGTTTAAATTGGATTACTCATTCTCCCTTTCCCTTTTCCATTTAAAGAAATACTTATTGTTGTAATTTTTTCCTAGCTCCTGAAAATAATCCTCTAGTAGCCTGATTGGTATGTCACTGAAAAATAAAATTAATTTAGGTAGTATTATCATTTTGTTATATTGGTATGGCATACCCATGAGCAATTAATTAAAATATGGAATGCACCGCAAATTTGCATGTCATCTGTGTGCAGGAGCCATGCTAATCTCCGTATCATTCAATTTTAATATGTGATGTTACTGGAGCAAACATCCTAGTATTTTTTCCAAGCAATTTATGTATTTTTTCTCAGAAGAGCTACATTTGAATCCTGACTATTATTTACTATCTAGGTTATTTTAGGGACAGCTAGGTGGCACAGTGGATAGAATGTTGGGTCTGGAGTCAGGAAGACTCAGCTTCCTGAGTTCAAATCTGACCTCAGACACTAACTAGCTATGTGACCCTGGGCAAGTCACTTAACCCTACTTACCTCATTTTCCTCATCTGTAAAATGAACTAGAGAAGAAAATGGCAAACCACTCCAGTATCTCTGCCAAGAAGATCCCAAATTGGGCCATGAAGAGTCAGACATGACTTAAAAATGACAGAACAATTGAACAAAGGTTATGTTGGGCAAGTGACTTCATATTCTACTCTGAATCAATCCAATGGGTTTTATTAGATAGCTATAACACCCAGTCTATGATAGGCCTTGGGAATATAAGTGAAAAAAGAAAGTCCTTGCAAAGGATGTACTGGCAAATGTATACTAACCAGCTATTCAGGGCAGGGGCAGGGGCAGGGGGTAATGGCCTGCAAAGACAACCTTTTAAGCTTCATCAGCATTATTAAAATGATGTCCATTACTTTCTTAAGCCTAGACAATCAACAAAATAGCCAAGCCCTGATTTCTATCATTTTTATGTGTAAATTTTCTGATTGAAAATTTAACATTGGGCTCTAGCCAGTAAGAGCTAACTCCAGCATAAACTTGGTCCTTGCCTTCTAGGACAATTTACTGGGGGATTCAGCATGTAAACAGATATATAGCTACCCGATAATTTGAGAAAGGAATAAAGGGAAAGAACTGATATGTAACTATCAACAAATATCAAATATATGTCAATTTCTTTGTGCTTGATTTCATCATTCGTAGGATGAAGGGTAACAATATTTGTACCCCATCTCACCAGCTCATTGTGAGATGTTACATGCCAATTATTTGCCACTATTTTGACGTTCTCATGTAGTTGCACTTGCCTTTTCCTTGTGAGAAGCCTAGCATTTGGTAAGATACAGACTGAATGGATGAAGCTATAATGATGGGGCTTACACTATTCTGACAATTCTTCTAGAGATCAATAACTATTATTGAACATTTTGTGAAGAATTATGCCATCATCATTATGCTTTATCCAGCTTGTAGGCCTATACTTAAGAATCAAAAGTCAAAGAATAATCTAATTTCCATCATCTCTCTTTAATGCCATTTGGAGATGGTTGGGATGAACGTAAGAAATACAGTAGGTTCCCCCACCTGCTAAATTAAGAAGTCTTGGGGAGAACTTCCTGACAAGGGAAACTGAGTCACCCTATTAGAGAAAAACCAGTGGTAATAGTCCAGAGACCATTGCAGAAAGCCCCACCAACAGGTACTTTGAATATGAATTAATTGCAGATTTCTCAAGAATCTTCCTTTACTCCCACTAGCATGAATCACTACTAGTCCCCAGATGGAGGATCCTCATTTTCTTTCCCCATAACCCAGTTCTACCAGATCCAGATACAAACTCCATAAAAACCCACCAGAATTTGTTGGTTGAGTGTGGAGTGCCCTATTTTGCTTGGGCCCCCAATAGAGAACCTAATGCCACCCAAGGTTACAATGGAATGCTCCATTCCACCTATGGACCTAGCAGACTTGCTTCTCTCATTCTTCTTGATTGCCTTTAACCTTGAGCTTACCTCTCCCAATGAAGATAATTTTCTTTATTGTAATCTTCAACCCCATGTTTCCTTGTGTTAAACCTTTAGTAATCCAAATTTCTCTACATAAATGTTAAGATGATGAGAAACACAAACCGTCTGTTAAAGAGCTACCTTATGTGAGGTACCCGTGTTGTAATACTGCAGATCCAAGTAAACCCTTTAAATGGCTGAGCATCTTTATGGGGATGGGTCTGGTACTAAGAGAGGAAGATCTACCTATAGAATTTACCAACAGAGGACTTAATGACCATGAGACTTAGATTTTAATATACAAGTTAGAATTCTTGGCTTTGAAGTAAATTGTCATTGATAAATTCTGAGGCTATGTATATGGAACTCAATTTCAAGTATGAATAGATAGCAACCCACTGACTTATCTTGACAAGTGCTAAGTTAGAAGCTGCCTGCCAAAGAAAAAAGGCAACGCTGGCCAAGGATGAGTTCAGCATACATTATCGGCCAGGGAAGAGTAATGTAGATATAGATGCTCCATCACATAAGCCACGTGAGACCAAAATTAGGGTGGCACTCATCAAAGGTGTCAAAGCAGTCTATGACATTAGAGGAAGAGAGTCTCTATGATCTCAAAGGACAGTAGAGTCTATGACTTCAACCAGAGATTTTTCCCCAATGGATATAGTAGACACTGAAATTTTGAACCAGTCCTCTTTGCCTCAGTTGACTTCGAACAAATGGAGGAAGGTGAATACAATATAATTATCTATAAGAAGAGATACAGGATGAGAAATCAGGGTATGACCCTCAGGTACTCAAGCTTCATTCCACAAAGAATATCCTGCTACCAAGAGAGGATGGCTAAAGTTAGATCTAGATCGTGGAATATATTGTGATCTATGAAAAAAAATCTGCTGTTATCCAAAATATTTTATGTTATGGCCAACTTAATGATGATTTTGGACACAAGTCAAGAGATAGCCCCAGAAATGATGGAAAATATATTCTAATGACCCAATAAGGCAGCAGATATCTATAAAGAAATATGAGGGGGGCAGCTGGGTAGCTCAGTGGAGTGAGAGTCAGGCCTAGAGACAGGAGCTCCTAGGTTCAAACCCGGCCTCAGCCACTTCCCAGCTGTGTGACCCTGGGCAAGTCACTTGACCCCCATTGCCCACCCTTACCACTCTTCCACCTATGAGACAATACACCGAAGTACAAGGGTTTAAAAAAAAAAAGAAAGAAATATGAGGCTTATGATTGGTATGTTCAAAGGAAAGTGCTACCGGTTTAGACTGTATACTTCAGAGCTTACGTGTAAAAGCTTTTTATTTTTGAAAGAGAATGAGAAAATTATTAAGTAACATATAAATGGTGAGAAACCATTTCCCCCAATCGGTATGGTTAGACTCATTTGTAACCAGCCTTCCCCAGAGTCAGACAGCTAGTATATGTCCAAGGCCAGATTTGAACTCAGGAAGATGAGTCTTCCTGATTCCAATCCTGGAAGACCCTGAACCCATATCTCTTCTAAGTTCAGAGTTCTTTCCACTTCACCACACTGTTTCTCTAATAACTAAGAAAAGAATTCTGGAAGCTTTAAGGTGAGATAAGGAAAATCATCTTTGTGGTTTGCCTTTGGTCCAGTTTTGATAAGTGAATCCTAGAACCAGATAGGTTTTCAAGATCTCTTTTAGCCCTGTGAGATAATTGTGGATGACTTTAATTTTATCTTCCCAAAATGTTATCTAGATAGAGTGATAGATAAAGGATATAGGCATGTTTTCTTGTAAATAACAAATTTGTTGCTGACATCATTAAGAACAAAGTTAAATTAAGCCTTTTTATAACAATCTTAGCCATGTTGCTGACTGAGAATAAAGCAACTGCTGGGGGTCAGGGAAGGTGACAAGCTGGTGGGGGGTGAGAAAAAGAGAAAGACGTGGAGGCTGCCATGGGCAAAATGGATGCTCACCTCTCACTTAACAAGGTAAAGTGAAGATTCTTTTGTTTCCTCCCTCCTCTTGAGAGGCTCTGCTCTAACGTGGCATTGATTCCTTCTTCAAAACATTTTTGTCTTCAGCAACCTTAAGTTCAGTGGCAGCTGTGGGTTGATGGAGAAGTGCTAGCTTCAATGGGTAGCAGGGCACACTTCTGTTCTTAGAATCCCCTACTAAAGTGGAGTTTATCTTGATTAAAGGAGCTCAGGTACAGATAATCTGACTCTTCCTTGCCCAAGAAACTTCCATGCTCTAGCAGTAAAAGCACTTGTAAAAAGCATAGCACACTTGAACCAGTGAGCCTGACACAGGTCACAAAGTTGTTTGAGTTACTATCCTTTCTTTTGTCAGCACTGGGATGAGGACAATAGGTGGTTTTCAGCAAAAAAGCATTTCTCTAGATAGAAAAAGGGAATAGTCAACCTGACTATAGTTCTGGTGCATTGAAGGGGGAGGTGTAGGGTTGGAAGAGCTGAGATGAGAGGAAGCCCGACTTCCACCCAGAATTGTTTGAATGACAATTCCCAGAGAAGTATCTATAGGTAGACAAGTTGCTAAAGACATGTTAATAAATTAACAAGTATTTATTAAATTCCTGTTAAGTGCCATATGCTGAGATACAATTACAAGGAACAAAACCATCTCACCTCAAAAAAGAGTTTACATTCTCATGAGGAAGACCACTACCTGTATAATTAGGAAGTGAATAAATGCAAAATTGTCAAGTGCTAGGTAGTTTGAGAGGAAGGATACTAGCATTTGATGGTGAGGTAGGGAATCAGAAACGGCTTCATGAAGACGATAGTGCTTGAGCTGAATTTTAAAGATGTAGAGGACTCAGAGGTGGACATTAGAAGGGATTGCATTCCAGGAAAGTAAGAAGGACAATGCAAAAGCACTAGAAACGGACTGCTGGGTATGAGGAACATTGCAAGAGTCCCAACAAAGATTCTAATATTTACAGATGTCTTGATGAGCTGGTCCCCTCCTCCCCACTCTGGCATTTCTAAAATGTGAGATAGAATAATGGGATCGCATGTTATATGGTATCTAGCAAGTGAGTTGTGCCCAAGCTGCTCCATTGCAGTGTGGGAAGAAAATGTGAGTCATATCTGGCAATAAATGCATCATTTCACACCCATGGTCCACCATCTCTCTATTGATAGGGAGGAGAAAAATTAGCATCTAAATGCTCCCATTTGTGTAGGGATGTTTCAGTAGCTCATAAGTCTGTTTTGTCAAAGGGTATTGATATTAAGGTCTGGCTTCAGTTCATTAAATGGCATGCATATAATTAGGAAGTATATGTAGGTGAAAAATATTGGAGAACATAAATGTTGCTGTCAGCATCCTTTGGTAGCAGATGACTCCAGGAATTTCAAGTGGTTGTTGACTTGTTTTAGATTGTTAACTCATTGGCTAAATGAACACTAATAGGGTAAAGGCTCCATATTTTGATAGCAAAGACATGAATTAGAAGCTGTGTAATTGAGGCACACTCAAGGAAGAAAGCTGTAAATTTGAGCCAGAGGAGGTTTTATCCTTCCAGACTCTGTGTATGTGTGTGCATATGTTTAATCAGTCAATATACATTTATTAAGTACCTACTATGTGACAGTCTCTGTATAAAATAGAAGGGGCAGATGGCGATATAGTCAGATCTACCCTTAAGGAAAATCACATTGTTAGCTGAATGGAGGATCAACTGGAGTGAGGAGAAATGAAACAGATAGACGCTATACACACATGATACATATGTATGTATGAATGCATATACACACAAATATCTGTGTGTGTTTGTGAGGGGAGAATCCACACCTGTGAAACCATCAGTATAAAGTATTTCCAGTAAAGATGATCCCTCTACCAATGCAAAATAGCAACCTTTCCCTAACTTATATATCTAGAGGGCTGCCTGGGTACTTAGTGTCTAAATGCCTTGCTCAATATCATGTAGCCATAGGTATTAGAGGTGCAATTTGAACTCAGTCTTCCTGTCTAATTATACTGTGACGTCTCTCTAAACTTATTTCTCTTCCTGGAGACAACTAAAATGACGCAGTAGAAAGAATCAATAGCTCTCAGAATTAATTCACCCACCCCCTTTTCCCCTCAGCAAGGGTTGCTCTGATCTAGAAAAAGGACCTCAGACTTAACCATAGGACAAAGAGAAAGGCTTTATTTAGCTCCAAAGTCGAGGGGAAAGTCTTTGGCTATTCTCTAGAGGAGAAGTGATCTCTGACTTTGTCATGGATACAGAAAAGGCTCTGTCCACCACCTCTAACTCCTTCAGTAAAGGTCTTCAGTTAGGTCTGATCTAGTGGGAGCAGGAAACCTAGCATCCAAAGTGAAGGAAATAATCTTGGCCAAAGAAAGGGGTCCCAATGTAGTCTGGGGGATGTGGTCCTAGAAATCAGCCCCTCTAGCCAAAGACCCCAGGGTGAAGAGAAAAGACCTCATCAAGGTGTTCTTTGGAAAAGGAACCTGAGACTTGACCCTCAGGTAAGCAGCTGAGCTTTAGCACCCAACATGAGCAAACGACAATCACAAAGAACTCTAAGAATATCTGAGATGCCTAAAACAAAAACCCAGAATAAAACATCTCAGAAACACCTATAAGAAAATCCTGAAAGACAAACACAGCACGTCCATAAGATCAATTAAATGCTTAACCATGATTATGATGCAAGAATTCTTTCATTCTCTCTTCCCTTCCCTACCTTTTGGTTCCTTTCTTCTCTCCTCTCTTCTCTTTCCTTCTTTTTTCTTTATTTCCCCAAAATACTTAATTTTAATTATTTAATTAAGCATTTAATTTTAATTATTAATATACCTATTTTAAGTATCTAAGACTAGATTTGAACTCAGGCCTTTCTGACTCCCAGACCCAGTGCTCTATCCATTGAGCCACTTAGCTGATACATACACACAAACATACCCACACATATACCTACATATATATCTTTAATTATTAAACACTTATATATATGCATATATATTTGTGTGCAGATAGAGCTATATGGCAGCTAGGTATTTATACACAAACATTCCCAAATGGTATCTTTTCTGTTCTTCAGGATATATTTGGATCCCCTTATCAGTGGCAACCCCAGTATAATTAGCTTGATTTCCCCTTTCAGGGCTTCTGTTTTCTGGTCTGCTCTCCTGGAGCATCAGAAAACCACATAGTGGAGACCCTGAATTGTACCCATTATTGGTCTTTAGTAAGACTATGGATCTCTGCAATCACAGTACTTACCTAAGAATGAGGACCCACTTGCCAGAAGGGAATCCTACCACTTTGGTACTGTATATTTCCCTCTTGAAATGTAGATGAGAGTGTACTTTTGAGGATTATAGAGAATAGAATGGTAAACCCCAAATTTGGAACACACAGATTTTTGTGGTCCAAAATGGCTTAGGAGAACTTAACAATTTAACTGTAATTGGATAACGCATTATTTCAAACATCTCAATGTGAGCCTTCTTTCCAAAGTACTTATGGTAGATACAGAGCAGAAATGATTAGTGGTTTCACTGTGTGTTCTCCATGACGGTGGCAAGAGGCTTAAAGATATTCCAGAGATCATGCCTTTAAAAGAGCTTTATAAAGTGTAATACAGCATGAAATATAAAATAATTTTGTTATTGTTTAGGGTGTTACTAAGTATAGTTGTTGTTTTATAAATACCAGGAAGCCAAAGAAATAATTTAGGTAACCTTGTAGCTTTTCCCATCAGTGGTGAGGTAGGGGAGGAGGAGAGAAGATGCAACCAAGGACTCTGATTTAATTTACGTAAACACACAAGCCAGATTGCTTTGTATTGTGATTATTCTTGTCCACGGAAAAAAGGTTATTTATTGTGCCAAGATTCAAGGTTTCTTGCATTACTCTAAAGAAAACCACTCCCCCTATGGAATATAGAAATGTGCTGCTGGGACATAACTCAGCCAACATTACTACAGAGAAGTTCTTTGTCTTGAAAGAATGTGTAAGATGGGGAATCTATTTTTAAAATTTCCTCTCTTGGTATCTAGAGGGTGGGTTAATTGATCTTATGTGGTCAAAATCACAATCTGCTTTTTCATAGTTGTAAGCTTCCCAAAATGGGTAAGGTCCTTTAGCTTCTTATGTCCCAGGTGATTAAGTTCCTCTGTTTGGGTTTATAACTAATACTTTTCTTGTTTGGCCAAGTTGTCTTCTCTTTGCTTCTGAGGACTCTCCAGCAACATCTGGGGAGGGCATTTATGTCTTTGATAGACATTTCCTAGGGAAGTTTCTGTTAGTGCCTAGAACATGTGGATGCCTTTGTTTCTCTGTTTAGTAGACATGTGAGATCCTAGTGAATGAACCTCTTTTATGTATGTATTGCCCTTCTTAAAAAGTGTGAAATACATTAAAACAACTGGATATTTTTAGGAACAAAAGGGAAAAAATCCACTTCCCTTCTTTCATGGCCAAATAAGCCTCCTGAAGTATAATCATTCATGAACCATACTTCCCTCTTTCTGGATGAAAAAAATAACAAGAGCCATATAACAATAGTCTTTATTTTTTAATCACTACCTCCATCATAATTAAAAATAACCCCCTTTTACAATCCACCCATTCTCTCTCCTTTTTGCTCCAGAAAACTAGGCATTCAGAAGCCTGTTGTAGCTCAAGGGCAATTAATATCATGAGATGACAAGCAATCTTGGAACAGCTGTAGAAGGGGCTACAGAAGGGAACAGGCCCTGGCTCAAAGTCACTGTAGGTAGTTTGTGCCCTGTCTAGCATATGCTTTATGCATGAGAAATGAAGAGATTTCCATTGCCTAGCATAATGCAATTAAAATGTACACCACCAGAACTAACCCAAAGCCAGCATATTCTATATTGTGCTTAAGACCCAGGGGTAGAATTGAAGTTGGAAGCTCAAACATCTTGAACCAGCAGGTAAAGGAGGAGGGATTAGATCTGCCTCCTTGGGTAGATCCTTAATGGGACATGCAGACACGTGTTTGTTGCCCATGATGAGAAGCTATTATGGGCACCAAGTAGGGGTGGGCAAGGGGAGTTCTGAACTAAGGCAGCTGGGTAAAGCTAGCAAATGGTATGATCTCTGGACAAGCAGGTTTATTTTTTCTGTCTCCTTTCTTCTTATGTTTTCAGCCCTTTTGATGTACATGTGCATTTTAACATGAACAGAGGAAGGAAAGTGATTTTCTAAATGCCTAAAAATGACAGAGTATTTGTTCTCCTCAATGTCATTTTATTTCAGTAACAACCTTTTTTTCTGATTAGCACAATGCACAGACTTTACTATACCTTAAGATCTTTTTTTAAAATGTTGTTTTAATCACATCAAAATGAGCTTAATTTGAGTTACTGTTAAACAACAGGAGTCATCTGCTTTGACAATTAGTCTGACTCTGGATTGGCAAAAGGATCTCAAGGATGGAAGAAACCCTTTAGTGAGCAGAGCAATAAAAAGCTGGAACAGCATAGTGAGCTCTCTTCTGTTTGCTTGACTGTAGGCAAGAATGGCATCAGTAATTATAAGAGTTTGCATTTAGATAGCACATTCCACTTGGCAAAGAACTTGCTTCATGACAACTCCTTGAGATAAGAAGTGTAAGTGCTATGCTTCCCATCTTACAGCCGAAGAAACTGAGGCTCAGTGAATTGTAGTGGTTTGGCCAGCTGGTAAGTAGCAGTGCCAAAATATAGTACTATTTACTACTCCGTTCTGCTTCTATTATGGGTGGATATGTATGAAAACTCAACTTACTTACTTCCCTTCCCTCAGGCATTTACTGCCACAAAGAAAGTCTTGGTTGATGCCCACAACCAAAGTTTTCTACGTATAGTAGGAAAATGATGAGGATTACCAGGCTTGTTATACAAGCGGTAGAATATCAGACTGGGAAGGATTCAACTGTCTGCTCTTTTGTGAGCTTCTAAGCAAGGAAGTGGTTTTCTCTTTCTATTTAATTTTAAAATCTTTGTCTAGGATAAGCAGTATCAGAAAGCAAGAAAGCGATATATAGAAGCCAGAAAGCAGACCCACAGAATGATGGTTATGACCATCAAAATAGGTGGGAGGCAACTAAATTGTTCAGTGGATAGAGAACAAGGCTGAGAGATGGGAAGTCCTGGGTTCAAATATAGCTTCATTAGGTTCAAATATACCTTTGACCACTTGGGCCAAGTATAAAAAATGTAAATCTCTTTCCTCTATGTCAATCCTTCAACTACTTGAAGACATTTACCATTTTCACCTCTTCTCCCTTGTAAGATCCCTCTCTGAGATATCTCTTTTCCAGATAAAACATTTGAAGTTCCTTCAACCAGTTCTTATATGGCATGATCTTAAGGTCTTTCACCATCTAAGAAATTCTCCTCTGAATCCTCTGCAACTAGACCTCCTAAAATGTGAGATCCCAAACCAATCAAATTATGAGCTAGTTAGGTGGTGCAATGGGTAGATTGTTGGCTTCAGAATCAAGGAGATCTGCCATCTCCATCTTTTCTTTCTTAATAGAATGTATTTCCAGGTATTTCAAACCTTCCCCTCCCCACACCATTGAAGGCATCATTCATCAAGCAAATATGTATGTGTGTGTATATATATATATATATATATATATATATATATATATATATATATGTGTGTGTGTGTGTGTGTGTGTGTGTGTTAGATATAATATATATAGCATGTCTTCATGTTTCTACTTCTCAATTTATTCTCTGGAAATGAACATTCACAAGTTATTATTCAAGTATTAAACCTAGAGCTGTATAAAAATCTTTTCTTGGTTCCTCTCATTTCACTCTTCATTATCTCATGTAGTTCTTTCCAAGTTTTTTTTATAATTAATCTATTCATCATTTCTTATGGTGCAGTGGTATTCCTTCACAGTCCTATAGCATAATTTGTTTAGCCATCCCCAAATTGATGGACATCCCTTTGATTTCCAGTTTTTTGCTTCTACAAAAAGAGCTACTATTCTATTCTAGAACATACAAGTTCTTTTCCTTTTCCCCTAATCTCCTTGGAACTAGACCTGACAATGGTATCATTGGGTCTAAGGATATATGCAATTTAATAGATCTATGGGTATAATTACAAGTTGTTCCCCAAAATGATTGGGACAATTCATAGTTTCACCAAGGCTGTATTAGTGTCCCCACTTTTCCACATCTGTCTATCCTTAAATGACAACAAATAATCAGGACAAAGGAATTTTAAAGTAGAGATAAGAATAAGGAAAATAATCAAGAAGGGAGCAACATCCATACTAATCTGAATTTCTCTGAAGGTTCTTTATGGTTTTTTTTCCAAATCCAGTGGCAAAGCAGGTAATATTTCCATCTTTTTGTTCATTCTTGTGAGTATTCCTTAGTCAACCCAGTTAGTCTATTTGCTTAGAACTAACTCTGATTAGGTGGAGATTTGGTTGTCTCCGGGTAGGGTGGGCCAACTGCAGCTAAAATAGAGCAGAGTAAGGTGAGGAAGAATACAGATCAAAATGGGTTTGTTCAGAATCAAATGCAGTCAGGTTCCTAGAGAGGATCAGGGAGAGCACAGTAGTAATGTTTTATTCTTAAATAATAATTTCCACTTAAAATTAACTTTATTAATATCATTTCACATGGCATCTCAACTCCCCTCATTTCCTTCCCCTCTCTCTCTTTTCCCAGAAAGCTATCCAATATAACAAAGATTTTTTAAGAAAAAAGAATAATATAAAAATTAGCAAACCTGATCAATATATTTTTAAAAATAAGATAATATATGCAATTGTTCACCTCTCTGACCTACCCATCACTGTAAAAGAATGGATGGAGATGTTTTATCATGTCTCTTCTTTGAGATGCAACTTGTTCTTTATAATTCTTCATTCATTTTCAGTTATTTTGTGGTTATTTTCCTCTCCACTTACAATGTTTTAGTTATCATGCATATTTTTTTCTTGCTGTGCTTAACTTTGGTCTGTGTCAGATTGTAGACATCTTTCCAAACTTCTCTATATTCATCATTTTGTCATATTCTTAAAGTATAGTAACATTCCATTATATTTATTTGTCACAATTTCCTTAGCCATTTCCCAATCAGAGGACATCTACTTTCCTTCCACTAAGTGCTGGTATAAATATATTGGTACACATGGAACCTTTTCTTTCACCAGTAGCCTCCTTAGAGTATACACTTAGCAGAGGAATCTCTCAATTAGAAAGTATAGATATTTTAGTCATTTTATCTGCATAAACCCAAATTTCTTCCTGGAATGGTTATGCCAATTTACACAGATCCACCAATAATGCATTGGTGTGCTAATCTTTCCACAATTTCTCCAAAACTGATTATCCCTATCTTTTCCAGTTTTCTGGGAGTTGATTTGTATTTCTTTTATCATTAGCAACTTGGAAAATTGTTTCATTATTTTGCAATTCTTCTTTTGAGAACTATTTATTTATCCCCTTGGATAACTAGACTATTTGGTTTTTATTTTTTAATTACACATATGTATGTAATATAGAGAAAACTCACATGCACGTAGAACTGATTTATACACATGTACACATACATATAACACACATATGTATGTATATATGTATATATATATGTACATATATATATATTAGTTGTTTCTCTATGTTATGTAACAAAACTTTATCAGAAAAATTTTATGTTATGTAACAAAACTTTATCAGAAAAATTTTATAGAAGGGGGCAGCTGGGTGGCTCAGTGGATTGAGAGTCAGGACCAGAGAGGGGAGGTCCTGGGTTTGAATCTGCCATCAGACACTTCCTAGCTGTGTGACCCTGGGTAAGTCACTTAACCCCCATTGCCTAGAACCTTACCACTTACCACTCTTCTGCCTTAGAACCAATATCCAGCATTGATTCTAAGACAGAGAGTAAGAAATTTTTTAAAAAAGAAAATTTTTATAGAAAGATTTTTTCTTATAGCTTCTCCTTTTATTGTCCTAGATGTTTTGTTTTTACAGATGCTTTACAATTTCATATAATCAAAAATATTTGTACAAAAAAATTTCAATTTAATATAATCAAAATTATTTATTTTACATTTTGTAATTTTCTCTAACTCTTGCTTGGTTTTAAAATCTTTCCTTTCCCAGAGATCTGACAAGTATACTATTCTGTGTTCACCTAATTTACTTACAGTTTCCTTCTTTATATTCAAATCTTTCACCCATTCTGAATTTATCTTGCCTGTAGGGTGTGAGATATTGACCTAAATCTAATCTCTCCCATATTGTTTTCCAATTTTCCTAGTAGTTTTTGTCAAATAATGGATTTTTGTCCCAAAAGTTGGGCTCTTTGGGTTTATCATACACTGTTTTGCTTACGTCACTTACCCCAAGTCTATTCCACTGATCCTCCCTTCTATCTCTTAACCAGTACCATATTGTTTTGATGACTGCTGCTTTATAGTATAGCTTAATATCTGGTACTGCTAAGCCACCTTCCTTCACATTTTTTTCATCATTTCCCTTGATATTCTTGATCTTTTGTTCTTCCAAATAAACTTTGTTATAGTTTTTTCTAATGCAGCAAAGAAAAAGGTTTTTGGTAGTTTGATAGGTATAGCACTAAATAAGTAAATTAATTTAGGTAGAATGGTCATTTTTATTTTGTTAGTTCATCCTACCCATGAGCAATCAATGTTTTCCAGTTGTTTAGATCTAGTTTTACTTGTTTGGAAAGTGTTTTGTAGTTATGTTTGTATAATTCCTGTGTTTGTTTTGGTAGATAGATTCCTAAGTATTTTATATTGTCAAGGGTGATTTTAAATGTATTTCTCTTTCTACCTCTTGCTGCTCTAGTGTGTTGGAAATATATAGAAATGCTGATGATTTATGTGCATTTATTTTGTATCCTGCAACTTTGCTAAAGTTGTTGATTATTTCTACTAGCTTTTTAGTTGATTCTCTAGGAATTTTTAAGTAGATCATCATATCATCTGCAAAGAGTGATAACTTAGTCTCCTCATTGCCCATTTTAATGCCTTCAATTTCTTTTTCTTCTCTAATTGCTACTGCTAGTGTTTCTAGTACAATGTTAAATAATAGAAGTGATAATGGGCATCCTTGTTTCACACCTGATCTTATTGGAAAGGCTTCCAATTTATCCCCATTGCATATGATGCTTGTTGATGGTTTAAGATCTATACTATTTATTATTTTTAGGAAAGGACCTTCTATTCCTATGCTTTCTAATGTTTTCAGTAGGAATGGGTGTTGTATTTTGTCAAAGGCTTTTTAAGTGTCTATTGAGATAATCATGTGGTTTTTGTTCATTTGCTTGTTGATATGGTCAATTATGTAGATGGTTTTCCTAATGTTGAACCATCCTTGCATTTCTGGTATAAATCCCACCTGATCATGATGAATAACCCTCTTGATCACTTGCTGGTGTCTTTTTGCTAGTATTCTATTTAAGATTTTTGCATCTATGTTCATTAAGGAGATTGGTCTGTAATTTTCTTTCTCTGTTTTTGATCTACCTGGCTTTGGAATCAGTACCATATTTGTGTCATAAAAGGAGTTTGGTAAGACTCCTTCTTTGCTTATTATGTCAAATAATTTGTATAGTATTGGGATTCATTGTTCTTTGAATGTTTGATAGAATTCACTTGTGAATCCATCAGGCCCTGGTGAATTTTTTCTTAGGGAGTTCTTTAATGGCCTGTTCAATTTCTTTTCATGATGTTGGATTGTTTAAATATAAATTACAAAATGTAAAATAAATAATTTTGATAATATTAAATTTAAAAGGTTTTGTACAAACAAAAACAATGCAACCAAAATCAGAAGGGAAACAACAAACTGGGAAAAAATCTGTATAACAGAAAATTCTGACAGAGGTTTAATTACTCAAATATACAATGAGCTAAATCCATTGTATAAAAAAAAATCAAGCCATTCCCCAAATAATAAATGGGCAAGGCACATGAATAGGTAATTTTCAGATAAAGAAATCAAAAGTATCAATAAGCACATGAGAAAGTGTTCTAAATCTCTAATAATTAGAGAAATGCAAATGAAAATAACTCTGAGGTACCACCTCACACCTAGCAGATTGGCTAAAATGATAATAGGTGAGAGTAATGAATGTTGGAGGAGATGTGGCAAAATTGGGACATTAATGCACTGCTGGTGGAGTTGTGAACTGATCCAACCATTCTGGATGGCAATTTGGAACTATGCCCAAAGAGCGATAAAAGAATGCCTACCCTTTGATCCAGCTATACCATTGCTGTTATTGTACCCCGAAGAGATCATAAATAAACAGACTTGCACAAAAAATATTTATAGCTGTGCTCTTTGTGGTGGCAAAAAACTGGAAAGCAAGGGTATGCCCTTCAATAGGGGAATGGCTGAACAAATTGTGGTATATGTTGGTGATGGAATACTATTGTGCTCAAAGGAATAATAAACTGGAAGAATTCCATGTGAAATGGAAAGACCTCCAGGAATTGATACAGAGCGAAAGGAGCAGAGCCAGAAGAACATTGTACACGGAGACTGATACACTGTGGTAAAGTCGAATGTGATGGACATCTGTACTAGCAACAATGCAATGACCCAAGACAATTCTGAGGGATTTATGGAAAAGAACACTACCCACATTCAGAGGAAGAACTACAGGAGAGGAAACATAGAAGATAAACAACTGCTTGAATGCAGGGGCTGAGGCGGACATGATTGGGGATGTAGACCCCAAAAGACCACACCAATATAACTATCAATAATATATAAATAAGTCTTGACTGACCACACATGTTAAAACCAGTGGAAATGTGAGTTAGCTATGTTGGGGGGGGGGGGTGTTGAGGGGGTGAAGGGTAAAGTAAAAACATGAATTATGTAACCATGGAAAATTTTTCTAAAAATAAAAAATCATAAAAATAAAAAAAATATTTACCTCTATCCCTGGTTTGGTTACTTTCTTCCTTTCATAATATATTCATAACCTCCATTTGATCTTCCTGTTAACTATGATAGGATAATACCTATATGAAATGGAGGATATTGGTTACTGTAAGAACCTGATTACACTACATCCATTCTTCATGTCCCTGTTTTATCCACATGGTAGTTCAAGATGGATTAGGGAGTATATACAAGATTTCAAGTGTGGATAATTGTTGGGGTAAAGAAGAGCTAGTAGCAATAGTCTCTCCCATCCTAAAAAATTCTAGAACTCTATCAACCAAAGGACAGCTAAGGGCTTTTATAGCCAAATTAAGAACTTAGATGGCCTATTCACCATTCATGATTGTTAGAGAAAGAGAGTAAAAAGTACATACTATGAAATGGAAGGTATAGTAAATGACTTGCAGTTTAAAAATTTTATAACCTCTAAAATCCAATTGAAAGTGAATTTTTTAAGAGAAAACACAAAGGAGTTTTTGACAACTAAAGGGCATTTTCTTTTCTAGAAGAACCAAATATTTTTCTAAAAGCAAATTTTATTTTCCCAAATATTTGACAGGAGCAAGCTGTAAAATTCTGAAGGAGTGTAGTCAGCTGTGCAGATTGACTTTTGAAGTGTAAAATAAACCTTTACTTAACAGATGTCAAGATGAGACTTTGCAAGATAATGACAGTTTTTATAGTAGGTTGGTGGCAAGATTTCTGAGAAGGATGAATAAAGTTTTGGTGCCAAGTCTTGGGAGAAAAATGACAACATGATTATTAACAATTGACTGAATTCAGGAAAGCAAAAATCAGTGTTTTAATTTGTATGATTAGAAGGTACAAATTGCTCAGTAAATAACAGTAGGATAAAGTGAATTTTTTAAAAGGACAGTCTTTTCTATAGGGTAGAAATTAAAGTAATATAAGTGCCCAGCTTTTAAAAAATCATTCTGAATAAGTTGATTTAAGAGAAAACTCAAAAATATTTGAGCAAGGGAACAGATAGCCATGGAGGAATTTTTAATCATAGTGTTCAGAATCAGCCCCTCTGGCAGCAGCAGCAAAAGCAGAAAACAGATAGGTATCCTTATAATGTCAGGTCTGATTCAACTGGATGATGCTTCAGACACTTACTTCCTATTTATCCTTGAGCAAGTCACTTAGTTATCATCCCTCAGTTTTCCCATCTGTAAAATGTGTCTGTAAAGTCCCTTCCAATCCTACTTATAAACCTAAAAGGATTCTCTTGGCCCATATGAAACTTGTATTTACCTTAACTTTTTAACTCATTCTCTTTTTTGTTTCCCAGAACAGTGATCCCCAAATCTAGTTTTGAAACACCCAAAGATATCTCTAATTATTTCAAGGTATATCATGAAATCCTTAAATCAAAGCTAATTGAGTCAGTTTAATTCAGTGCAGAATTTTAGAAGGGCAAAGTATCAACAAAAGCATCTTACAGCTTTTATAGTGGGAATTCATGTCCTAGAATATAAGAGCTTATTTTTTCAAGCCCTTTTGTATCTTCTTTATGAAATGGTATCCAGATATTCAGGAAAGGGTCTATTAGGTAAGGACCAGGCAATTGGGATTAAGTGACTTGCCCAAGGTCACAAAGCTAAGAAGTAAAGACTAGTGTTGATGTTTCTAGGTTCAATTGGATATCTGAGGCTTCTGCATATAATGGCACTTGTAACATTTTGCTGGTCAGGTACTATAAATATCCTAAAAGAAGTATGTTTTCATAAAGATCTTCTTAAAATAACAAGACACAACAAAAGTGGAATTTCAACATTGACTCTTAAAACTAAGTCATTAAACCAGAGCCTCACATTTCAATCTTTGAATTACCTTCTTTCTTGTTTGCATTAAAGGGCATCACAATTATTGGATCATGGAATTTAGAGCTATGAGGGGACACAGATCCTCTTGGATCCCCTCATTTTCCATATGAGGAAAGAGAGACTCAGAGAGCTGAAGTAACTTGCACAAACTCACCCAATTTGTTGGTTACAGAGCTTAGTTTGAACTCAGCTGCCTGATTCTCAACCTAATACTCTTCTCACAGTGTCCTATAACAGCTGGTTAATGGAATCAAGATCTAAAAAAAAAAAAAAAGAGCTAAGAGGTACTAAATCCGCGGTGACATTTAATAGTGTCAAATAGAATGTCCTGAATTTGAGAATCCAAAAAACTTTTCAAGTATAGGATGGGAGAGAATTAGCTAGAGAAGTTGATATTAAAATAATTAGGTATTTTCATTGTGTGCAAAATTAGCATAAGTCAATAATGGGATAAAGAAGAAAAAAAAATTAACTTAAAATCATAGACCTAGAAGGAACCCCAAGTGAGCTAGTCCAGTCACTATCCATATCGTAAATCTCATTCATATCATGAGGTAGCAAATGCAGGGCACAGAGTACTGAATTTGGAGCCAGAAAGCAGAGTTCAAATCCCAGTTCGGCCACTTACTAAGAGCATTTGGACAAGGCATTTAACCTATTTTGACCTTCATTCCAAAAATGAGGGGTGTGGTGTAGTCTAGATAACTTCTAAAGTCCCTTCCAGCTTTGGCTCTATCTACCTTTGAACATCCCAAGAGTTGGAAACTCAGCTTAAACATATACATAATTAGCTCTTTAAGAAATAAATTGACTCTTTAAATTTAAAACATACTTAATTATTGATTCCAAAGCAGAAGAGTGGTAAGGACCAGGCAATTGGGATTAAGTGACTTGCCCAAGGTCACAAAGCTAAGAAGTGTCTGAAGCCAGATTTGATCCCAGGACCTGTCTCTAGGTCTGGCTCTCTATCCATTGAGTCATCTAGCTGCCCTGAGTAATTGGCTTTTAATGAATGCTTGCTGATTAAACTAGTCTCCATGAGAAGATGTTCAGTAAGACTTTAGTAAGATGAAAGAATCATTACTTTCCCTTTCAATTCCACCCCAAGATAGCTCATTCCATTTTTAGAAAGTACTATTAGGAAATATTGTGGCATTAGAAGACACTATGGTGTATTTGATAGAGAATTATCCTGAAAGCCAGGCAGACCTGGGTCTAGTTGTGCCTCTGATATATAGTGGCTGCGTGACCCTTAAACCTCTCAGTTAGATAACAAGAATTTAGGTGATTATTGAATGTTAGGAGCTCTGCTAAATGCTGGGAATGCAAAAAATAGTAGAAAGAAAAATTGCCCCTGACATCAAGGATCTTACATTCTAATGGAGGCAGACAATGCAAGAAGGGAACATGAAAAGGGAGGAAGGGAGAGACCAAAATAGTCAGGGCAAGGGCATGAAAGTCCAAAGTATATCTTGAAGAAGAATGAGCTGGATCTGGTCTATGTGGCTCCATAAATGGAAATCCAGAGAAGAGTTATCCAAATAAAGAGAGAAGCAATAAGGGCAGAAGTTATTTCCAATGTGAAAATTCCAAAGTTAAAGGAAGGCTTCAGGATTAAGAGCTGGGGAATGGTAGAAGGGAAGTCTAAAGTGAAGTCTGGAGATTTTTTAGGTAATTCTCAAGGCTATAATTTCAGGACAACTAGGTAGCACTGTGGATAGAGTGCCAGACCTGGAGTTGGGGAACCAGGTTTCAAATCTCATCTCAGCCACTTCCTAGCTGTGTGACCCTGGGCAAATTATTTAACTCTAATTGCCTAGCCCTTAACACTTTTCTGTCTTAGAATTGATACTAAGACCAAAGGTAAGGGTTTAAAAAAATCCATTGACCATATATTGCAGAAAAATGCCAACCTGCCTGGGTGTAAGGAGTTTCTTTGCCTGAGAATTGTTTATTCCAATGGCATAGTGGATAAAGAGTTGGCTTCCAGAAGATCAGGGTCCAAGTGTCACCTCTGTCTCATATTGGCTGAATGAACTTGGACAAATTGCTTAACCTCTTAAAGCTCTAAGAAAATCTCTAAGGCTGTAAATTGCAAATGTATTCAGAGAGGGAGTTTTTCATTGGAAGTTTACTAAATTAATTACAATCTTAGTACTTATGTTGATTCCCAGATGCCTTCACTTATAGCACTTTTTCAGCTCATTGAGGTGTTAGGATGTAGACTAAAACATAAACAGAATGCACAAAAAAGACATTATATACCAATATCCATCTCCTGATTAGTTTTTCCTTCTCATGTTCAGAAAAAATTTTATGTGCATCATTCTCAAGGTAGTAGTAACAAAAGAGTAGTGAGGTGGTATGAACATACCCATGCTTACTCTGATTAGCCCAGTTGAGGTAGAATATAAAGAGTAGACCAAAGCTTGGTCCACACCTGCTTTCTTTCAGGGCTCTTCAGTTGTTGTTTGTCCTTCATTTACTTTTTTTAACCCTTACCTTCTGTCTAAGAATCAATATTGTGTATTGGTTTGAAGGCAGAAGAGTGGTTGAGCTGGGCAATGGGGATTAATTAAGTGTCTTGCCCAGAGTCACACAGCTAGGAGGTGTCTGAGAACAGATTTGATGTCCTTCATTTTCCAACACCATTGACATCACGATGTTGGGATCAAGCTAGGATGTGTTCGGCTGTGGCTGATCAGTCCAGTATTAGCTTTCAGAAGGTCCTACTGCAGGTTGGGTACAAGTGGTCCATTAGAACACTTAGAATGGTGGTGGCTCTGGATTTTCACAGCTCACATTTCTTTTGTGCATCTTTGATTCTGCTTTGCTCATGGAATAAAACACCTTTGAATTGGGCATGCTATGCTGGATGGTCCTTTGCTGGCATTTCTTATGTCTCGTAGTCAATACTAAAGTTCTTCAGAAATACCTTAAGTGTCATTATGCTACTTCTGATCACCATGTGAGCACTTACCTTGTGTGTGTATCCTCTGTAAAACTGTCTTTTGGGTAAGTCTACATTTGGCATTCTAACAACATGGCCAGCCCATCAGAGTTGTGCCTTCTGCAGGATGGAGTTTGAATAGAGAGGACCTCGGGGTCCCAAACCGTATCTTAATGGCAATCTTCAGGATCTTCCTGAGACAATTCAAGTAGAAGTGGTTCAGTTGTCTGTTATGGGGCTGATAGACTCTTCAGGTTTCCTAGGCATACAGCAGGGTAGTCAGCATGATGACTCTGCAGAACTTCAGTTTGCTCTGCAGCCTGATATCTCTTCTCTCTCAAACTTTCTTTAGGAGCCTCCTAAACAGTGAGCTGACTCTAGTAATACAAATTTCAAACTCATCATCTACATGGAAAGTCTTGGAGAGTGTACTGCCAGGAGACAAGTAAGAGAACTTATCACAGCATTCAAAATTTTTCCATTTATTGTGACAAATGGTACCCTGTATGGATGATGCAGTATTGACCAATGGAAAACCTTTATTTTCTCGATATTGATTTTCAGATGAAAATTAGCAAAGGCAGCAAAGAATTGATCCATACTCTATTGCATCTCAGCCTCAGAGGCTGCATCAAGTGCTCTGCAGTAGGAAGGGGAATGGACTTTCATCAAGACTGGTATATGCCAAAAATACCAAATGATAATTTGGTATTATTTACTAGGTGGTCTGACCACATAGACATATAGCTTTGAGTATACACTAGTATACTGCTGAGGGTTACTACACCTTTATATTATGGTGAAGGTGCGGAAGGCACAAAAACTTCATTGTTTCTACCTCAGAAGACCCACAGCCAGTCTTGGGAACTTGTATCAGATTATTGGCAATTGAGTGAAGTCTGACAGACTGTGTCCTCTTTACAGTTTCCTAACCATGCATGATTTTCTAATTACACCGTAGATAAAATCTCACCATTCAGAGTGAACTGGCTGTTTCAATGGGAAGTGGAGCCTTGCCTCCAGGAGACAAACAGAGTGGGTTTTTGGTGATTTGGTTTCAGCTGGTTGCAGTTATGAGAGGGTTTGAATGGCTAGATGGGACCACTTGAACCAATCACCCATAATTAAGTGCAGATAGCAACATTTCTCTGGGGAAACAGGAAACCAGTCTCTTTTAAAGAAAGAACAACTACTAAAAGAACAAAATCCTTAAAACTAACTATCACTTGTCCACTTCTCCTTTCCTAGCCTAAGGAAAGCTGTTTTAATGTACAATTTCTTATCTATAATGTTTTCATAGTGATGATTTCCATCAGGTCCATAAAATAAATATAAAAATTTTATTTTAATTGTCTCCCAAACAGTTATAGGGGACACATAAAAGCATATGGTAGGAAGCCATACACCCTCTTTCCTTCTGCCAGTGTCAACATTGAACTGTCAACCTGCCTTAAGCCTACCAATGATGATTTAATAGGTTGTTATATTATGCCAATTTATCTTTCACTAAATGACAGCTCAACCAATCAGTGACATTGGTGAACAGGATAATAATAGGGGACAGAAGAATGTGAGAAAATTCATACATCTCCAGATTCTAGGCAAATCTCTAAGACCATAAATTGTAATAATGGATTGACCTGCAGTGGTAGAAGGAATTCCCTCATCTGGGAGTTCCCTATACCAATGAAATCCCAGAATTAATCCCTGTCATCTATCCTAGTTTAGTGACAGTAAAAACTGGTAGATTTTAGAATAATTTATTGATGAAGATTGCACAACTTCTTTCCTACCTTAAAACTAATGGAAAAAGACAGATATCCCTTCCACATCATGGGACTTAGAAGTAAAGCACCCCTGCAGTTTGAAAAATTAACATAAAAATTTGGCACCAGAATGTGGCCCTTTCTTCCTACCAGAGGAATAGTCTGAATTTTTCTTTTTATTTTATTGGGTGTTAACATTAAAGAAATTGTGCATATTTATGGTATTAAAATATGTTGATATTATACAATACTATTTATATACATAAATATATTATATGTATTTCTTATTTTCTAATTTTTTTCTATGTCATCTGTTGGCCCTTGTACCATCTATGGCTTCCAAAAAAAATCTCATTTAATTTCTTATGCCATCCTGCATAATAGTGAAACTACAATGGGGAAAGTTAAAATATGGAAGGGATGCCTATAATATGATATTTCGCATCTCCCTCAACTCTGACCTACTTTTATATCTTGATGAAACTGTAAGAAGAAAACAGACAGATCTGAAAACTGGATATTTCTATGAGAGACCTCATTTTCACAGTCGAGAATTGCCTTGGGTAGAAAATACCATATCTTGCTTATTTTTTTAATTAATGCCATAAAAGCAACTGACTCAGTAGAGCTTTTAAAACTCAGCTTAAAACTTAGCTTAAAGGCTGCTCTGCAACAAAAGCATACCTACATCTTTGTTAAGTCCATGCAATATCCTTCAGTATCCAAAGATTAAATTTGTTTAGATCCTTTCATTTAATAGTGAGCATGGTATACAACAAGGAGGTCAGCCTGTTGTCAGCCACTAACTATCTAACTCCATTAATCTGAAACTCAGTTTTCTCAACTGCAAATATAGACTTGTTCAAAGACCTCTCCCAACTCTGAATCCTAAGGAGGAGGGAGATATACATTTACCATTGTTGTTCATCACTATTGAATATGATGTTCTCTGCAAAGTCCAAATAGAAGAGTAATTCCATCTATTGATGATCTTGTTTCTTCCATTCAGCCATGAAACACTTAAGGGCTTTGATGAAATCCACTGCCATTGTTGTGTGCAGATGCAAAGCATGGAATCCCTGCAAAGGTACAGGGAAAGCCTCACCCAGAATTCCAGGGGACCCCCCCTGGAGAACATTGGGTGAGGGGCAGTTGAGAAGGGTTGAGGACAGTTAATTTGTGGGATTGGATGTGAGCAGATACTCTGCTTGTTTCTCCTGACTTGGGGTTTCTCCTGAGAAACCATTGTAGCTTAAGCCAGTAGTTTCTACTCATAGAGTTAGCCTATTTGTCATTTCTATTCTTCATTAATATAATTATATAATTATTTAGTAATTAGAGAGTAAGATATTTATCTATAGCAAGAGAGCCAGTTTTAGTTAAGTGCTTCATCCCTCCAGGGAAGAGGGAGAAGGGGGCATCAATTTAACAGTTTAAGGGTCACCTTTCATTTATCCTAAACCCTTCATGGATTTATATAATTTTCCTTGTTAATTCCTAATATAACTTTTTATCTTCAAATCTGTGCCTGATAATCATTTGGAAGATACTTACAATTCAGTCTGAACTTCTAGATTGAATCCTGTTGGCTGCCAGTTTAAGATCTCCTCTGTCCTCAACAGTTAGATAAATAATTTCTATATATCTCTTCTAACTGACCTGAGAGGAATATAAATTTAAGAAAGGAACATTATTGGGGTTTCAGCCATAAGAGAAACTTACCAGAAGAATCCTATTCCTGTCTTCATTACCAACTGAAGCAGAAGCAGTTAGAGGGGGAGGGGATTGAGAGCCAGGAGTGTTTTACCCCCTCCTTTCCTCACTGTAGCCTGTCAATCTCTGGCTCTTAACTTAAAGCGCTATTTGGCCCTGAAACATTTATCTGCTTCTCCAAACTATCTGTTATTATCATCATAACACCATTCCAAAGAGGTTGGTCAAGCAAATAAAAATCAAGAAATGTAATTAGTTAGATGGATACCTCATGACATATATCTTGAGCAGGTATCGCAAATGTACTAGATAAGGCCAAGATTGAGGAAGAAAAAGGAGAGCAGGCCACCTTAAAACTTGGAAACTTCACCAAGGTTATGGTGATTCCCAAGCTACTTCCTATGATGAAAGGCTATATTTTTAAATACCATTGTTCTTATATATATATATATATATATATATATATATATATATATATATATCTGTGGAATATTTATGGTGTTAGAGGAAACAAAAGGTAGGTGGCATAAAAGACCTTATAGAGATGTGTGAAAGGTGTAATTGGGCCATATATTACTATCACTCATGTACAAAAAGTGAAATAATGGTAAACATTAAGGATGCAGATGATCAGAAGAGGAAATGAGTCCACCAAGTAGCAAAGTTGAAGGATTTTTAAAATACAGACATAGGATATCTAATGGATATAGGGACACTAATGTACTGTGGGAGAGCTGCAAACTAATTCATTCATTCTGGAGAACAATTTGGAACTGTGTCCAAAGGGCTATAAAAGTCTGCCTTCCCTTTGATTCAACAATACCACTAATAGGTCTATATCCCAGAGAGATCAAAGAAAAAGAAAAAGGACCTATATGTACAAAAATATTTATAGAAGCTCTTTTTGCATTGACAAAGAATTATACATTGAGAGGTTACCTATCAATTGGGAAATCACTGTACAAGTTGTGCCATGAGATTTTGACTGAATACTACTATGCTGTAAGAAATGATGAGCAGGATGCTCTCAGAAAAACCTGGAAAGATTATATGAACTGATGTAAATTGAAGTGGTCAGAATCAGGAGAACATTATACACAATATTGTATGATGATAAATTATGAATGACTTTGCTATTTGCAGCAATACAATGATCCAAGACAATTCCAAAGGACTTATGATGAGAAATGCTGTCCATCTTCAGAGTAGGAAGTGATGGAGTCTGAATGCAGACCAAAGCATACTTATAAAACTTTCTTTATTTTTCTTGGGTTTTTTTTGTATTGTTTCTGGTCTGTGTTTTCTTTTGTAACATGGCTAATATGAAATATTTTGCATGACCACACATGTATGGTTATATCAAATTTCTTGCCTACTCAGTAAGGGAAGAAGGAAGGAATTTGGATCTCAAAAATTAAAAAAAAGTTTTTTCATGTAATTGGAAAAATAAAATATTGTTTAAAAATATAGACATCTGAAGCATTACTTTGGGCCTTCAATAACACTAGAATATTGGCTGAACAAGTTATGGTATGTAATTATAATGGAATATTATTGTATCATAATAAATGACAAATATTATCAAAAAAAAAACAGAAAAGACTTCCGTGAAATGATACAAAGTGAAGTGAACAGAACTAGGAGAATGTAGTACTAAAAATAACATGTGATGATCATCTTTGAATGACAACAATTATCAACAAGGCAAGGATTCAGGTTAACTTTAAGAGAATCATGACAAAAAAGTATATCCACCACCATAGAAGGAACAGAGGGAGACTAAAAGAAAATTTAAACAGACTATTCACTTTATTTCCTCAATGAGATTTTCTCTAGTGTGAACAAAATATGTCTCATTTTATAACATTATAAACAAAGAAATATGTATTATATGATAATGTACATGTAACCTTTATCACATTACCTGCCTTCTTGGGGAGGGAGAGGGGTGGAGAGAGAGGGGAAAAAATGAGACATAGATTTTTGGATATAGCTAATATGAGTATTGAATCCAATCTATTGGATAAGCATATTTATTGTAAATTATTATATATTTATAACATATGCATTATTATGTTACATATTATGTTATAATATAATATTAAGAATAATAAGAAACCCTGAAGAAGCATCTCCAGAGTACTTGATAAATACTTTTTAGAGAATTTATGGAAATACATGAACAAAAGTTGTACAGGGTATCAAAGAATAGACAAGGTGTGATTTGCACTATTGTAAGGAGTATTCACATTGATGAGATTGTGGATCCCTCAAAATCTCTGAGTTCCCCTTTTAGTGAAACCCACATTATGAATATAAAACACATCATTATTAAGCTACACAGACATAGTGCATGCCTTGAAATAGCAAAATCAGCAGTGATGTCCTCTCTGGTCATCACTTCCTTCTCTTCCCTCTTTTCTCTGTCATTTCCTCTAAACTTATTTTCTCCTTAACCTGATTTCTTCCTGAAATTCTGAATTCCCCTTTGTTTGGATTTACTTTCTTTCCTTCAAAGTCCTGACTCTGGGATGGACCAGTCCAACCACCCACTGTCCTCTGTATTTAGATCTTTCATCTCTGTCCTCTATTGCTGCTCTTCCTTTGCCAAATCTTAGGTTGCCACAACCATCTGTCTTCTCTGTTCTTACTCCTAATGTGCTGAATGTCACTGGAGGCAGTATCACAAACACACCATCTGGGTCTACTATAAATCAGTGTCCTCTATTCTCAACCAAGCACTCACTGTTGTTTCATAATTATTTTTTTCTTCCCTGATTGATTCTCTGTCACTCTCCATCAGACTTTAGAAGAAAGACAGGATAAAAAAGAGAGAGAAGGATAAACAGAAGACAGTAGGATAGAGGAAAATATGCAGCAATCATAACTGTAAATGTGAATGGGATGAACTCACCCATAAAACGCAAGTAGATAGCAAGAATGGATCAGAAACCAAAATTCAACAATATGTCATTTATGAGAAACACATTTGAAACATAAAGACACACAAAGTTAAAATAAAGAGTTGGAGTAGGATCTATTAAGCTGCAGCTGAAGTAAAAAAGGCAGGGTAGCAATTGTGGTTTCAAATAAAGCAAAAGCAAAAATAGACTTTATTAAAAGACAGGAAAAAATACAGATTCCTAAAAAGTATCATAGACAATGAAGTAGTATTAAAAATTTTACAGCAAGTTTCTTTCATAAAGACCTCATTTCTCAACTATATAGGAAAGAGACATATTTTTTAAAAAATGAACCATTCCAAATTGCTAAATGGTGTAAGGATATAAATTTTCAAAATAAAATCAAAATTATCTATAGTCATAGAAAAATGCTTTAAAACACTGATGATTAGAGAAAGACAAATTAAAACAACTCTGAGGTACCACCTCACACCTATCAAAAACAAGAAGTGCTGGAGGAAATGAGAGAAAATAGGTATGTAAACAAACCATTGGTGGAATAGTCCAGTCATTCTGTAGAAAAATAAAGAACCATGTCTCAAAGGACTACAAAACTCTGTATATACTTTGATTCAGCAATACCACTATTAAACTTCTACCCCAAATATTATCTTTGACTCTTTCACATCTCATCATTTCTATATCCACAAAATATTTCATTCATTTTCTTCTCTGTACACATATAAATCATGACCCCAGTTCCTCCTGCCATCACTCTAGTTTGGGCCATCACCATTTACCCAGCCTATTATAATAGCTTCTTAATTGCTTTCCCTGCTTCCAATCTCTTCCCTCTCTAATACCCACCAAAATAATCTTCCTTTAAGCCCACTCAGGCCCATGTCACCTCCCCATTCAAAAGAACTTCTGCATTTTTCTGTTAACTCTAAGATAGTTCATCAGCCTGGCAAGCACAGCCCTTTAGAGTCGAAATCTAGCTTACCATTCCAGCCTTATTTCATCTTAGTTACTTTCATGCATCCTGTATTTCTGACCAACAAACTATTTCCAAAATTCAGTATGTCAACACATCTCCTACATTCACACAAGCCACCCTCTATGTCTTGAATCTACTCATTTTTCCTCTCTCCAGCCTCAGGATATTTATGTTCCTACATTGTCCAGTTCAGGCATGACTTTCTTTTTGAAGTCTTTCTTGATCCCTTCCAGTTGTTAATGCTCTTTCTCCTCAATAAATGTCTATTTATACACTAGGTATATACGGTATTCTCCCTATAGAATATAAGCTTCTAGGGGGCAGATATCATTTTGTTTGGTCTTTCTATGCCCAGTCCCTAGCAGAATGCCTTTTACTTATTAGGTGCTTAATAGATTTATGATTAGAAGTGGTTCATCTATTTTTATCTCGGTATAATGAAGGGAGAGAACTACATTTGTACTCTCAGAGCCCATCCCTGATGTCTGGAAAATTTGGCAATCAATTATTCAGGAGTCTTTGTATATAGGCCCTTTTGTAATCCTCAGTCAAAGAAATCACCAGAGGCACTGAGAATGGGGTGGGGAAGAGTTGGGCAAGGATAGCATCTACACACATCTACACACATTGATTTTTTTCTCTTTACAAATATTTTAATATAATTGGGCCTCCAGATAGATGGGTAAAGCATTAAGGATTTATTATGTGCTAACCACTGTGCATACAAAGATAAAAAAGCAAGACAATCTCTGGCTCTCAAGGAACTTCCATTTTAATGAGGAAGACAAGGGACGCCCATCACTTAAGCCTCTCTGGGTCTATAATACTTTTCTACAAAGAAGAGGAATTCTATGTCAGAATCATTTTTCTCCCTTCTCTATTCTGACCTTATTTCAGACCTATCCTGAAGTCATGAAAGTGATGAAGATTCATATACAGTATGTTGGGATTTAGAAATTGAAGGGTTTGGTATACTGTATCCTTTTAATTTGACAATTGAAAAATAAACCCTAAAAGGCCAATAGACATGCACAAGAATGTTTAGGTCTTAGTAGTGGAAATGAGATCCAAGTCAGGATTTTCTGACTTTGTGTGTGTGTGTATATATATATATATATATATATATATATATATATATATATATATATACATATATATATATATAAATTTCTTAACATCCATTAATATGAGGATGACTACCTTTGTGTCTTTAGGAAAATAATTTTGTACCTGGTACAGCTAGCTGTAGATCTATGATCTTTGAGTCTACTCTTTATATAGACCTACAGATGTCCACCATCTCCAACAGCAGCAGGAACAGTATTTAATAGAAACCTAACTATCCGACCACTTTTACCAGAAGACAATTTGCTGCCCTGTCTGCCTGGAAATGTTTCATCCCAATAATAACTAAGTTACCTTGGTGACAGATGTCACCTTATAAAGCAACTTTTCAAATGAATTTGGAATAAGTTATTCTTTGAGAAAAAAGCAAAACATTTCTTTTGTCTAAGCAGGCCTATTAGTAAAGGGGGGAATGCTGGTATTGGTGGAAAGCAGGGGCAGGATATATTTATAAATGAAGTAACCACCCCCCATGACAAAATAGGAAGTTTTCCAAAAAGCACATGATACAATTAAAAATTATACTATCTTAAAATTTCACTTTATAACAACCTACATTCAAATGTAGTAGTCATTTAGCTTGGGTTTATGCAATATATTGGAATATGATCCCAAGCTCTGTCACTAACGGGTTCTGTGATCTTATTCAAATCATTTGGTGATCAGTCTGCAAAATAGAATAAGTGGACTAGATGCTGCCCAACATCCCTTACAGCTTTAATCATCTATGATTCAATGAGTCTACCAAATTGAAAGGAAAAAATAATTTTGAAAGAAAATGTGAAGTGTGCCATCTTGCCAACTGACAAAATAATTTTAAAAAAAAATTTGTAGGAAAAAGTGTACTTGCTTTAGAGTGATAGGACTTTGTTTTCAAATTCTATTTCTCCTCCTCACTACCTGTATGACATCAGGCAAACTCTCTGGGGCTCAATTCCCCATCTAAAAAGGCCTTGACTGGGATAGGTAACTCCAAAGTCCCTTCCAGTTCTAAATCTAGATTCCTATGATTTTTGTGCTTTAGAAACAGGATACCCAGCCTGGTTTTGAAATGCAGTTTTAAAGTATAAGGCAATTATTGCCTTAAAAAAAGCCATCATTTTGGAGCCATCATCTAGTCTTGGCCCCCTAATCTGCTCAAGAAGCAGGGGATGAGAATGTTTTGCCATCATTTCTAGTCCTGGAAATGGTTCAGAATGTGGCTGAACATAAACCGCTCATCAACACCAACAGGTTCATGAGCCTCAGGCGATACGATACCCCTGCCAGTCATGGTCCTCGAATTCGCATGCCATTTTCACCTCCACAAATGAGCACCATGGTTCTCAGGCCCCCACTACATCTGTTGTACAAGCTTCAGATCAGAGCTTAGGAGCAGGGACCAATGCCACCCACACTAGTATACTTTCTGCTTTGCCAAATGTTAGCAATTGTGCAGAGAATGTTTTTCCCTTCTTTCTCAGGCTTTTAGTTTGCCCATCAGTGGAACACAAGAACTGACAGGTAGAGAGAAATGTCTGCTGCTGAGCTTTCCACCGCCCCCAGGTGCTGAAAGTAATGTTGTCATTCTTTAGAAGCCCAGAGAGAATTATATAAGGGAGAAGACATACACTGAATGACATTGATCTCCAGATGAATTTTTTATAATAGAATTAGAGGGCTAGATGTGACCAGGACAGGTCATATAATCTATTCACCTATCTTTATAAAGGACTGTACCTAAACCACCCTAGACAGATGAGACACTACCTCATTCTTAAGGACACTCAAATAGATCTCCCATTCTCATCCTGTTCTTTCACAACCCTTGGAATGGGTTTAACTGAGATTAGTGTCTGCAGAATTTCTGACTCAATACTTATATTGATTCTGTCTTTGTACTAAAGGTATTCATGGAGCTAGAGAATGAAATAATGAGTTGGGAGTATCTTTGACACCCAATTAGGAAGCTTGGGCCTGGGAGAAAAATGTTTTGATAAAAGGTTGGACAGAAAAGGGAATACACCAGTTGGGCACTTAAGCTAGAATCCTGCCATCCATCTCCACCTGTACAAGTTTGTTTTGTGTACCACATTAGTTTGCCACCGTGTGGACCCACCTTCATTGCCAAGAAATCCTTTCCAGTGTGTTAAGTCCCTCAGGCTATGATAGTTTGCCATATGTAGTATGTATGAAAGTGTCTTTCTAAACAAAGAAGTTATAGGGGAATCCTGGAAACAGTTGTTAACCTAGATGGTGCACATATTTCAGA
This sequence comes from Gracilinanus agilis, assembly GCF_016433145.1. Taxonomy (NCBI): domain Eukaryota; kingdom Metazoa; phylum Chordata; class Mammalia; order Didelphimorphia; family Didelphidae; genus Gracilinanus; species Gracilinanus agilis. Next base: position 74,534,963 of record NC_058134.1, on the reverse strand, counting down.
CCTCTGCCAGAAGTGATCCAACCCTTCCTCTAAGAATCAATGAATGAAATAAGGAAGTATTTATTAAGCATTTACTACATACAAAGGACAAAAGGGATATGTAAACAGAAAAGTAAGATCTCTCCTCTTAAAGAGCACACATTCAAAAGGGAGTAATAACACATATGGAAGGTTTCAGCTACAAGTCAGATGGAAAGGTCCAGTGGTTCTTAGTGAACAGGGACAAAGCAGATATTAATGCCATATCTTTAATGTAATTTTCACTGAAAAATACTATATGAGTTTGAGATGTTAAACCATTTGGCAGAGTCAAGGTCTTTGGTGGTAAGAGCTTTCTTGAATCTAAAATTCTCAGGGAACAGAGTCTATACCTTATAAGCACTTTTACTGTCTTTCCAATAGCATAATTACTTGCTCATTTCTGATTTCCTATATTATAAGTGCTTTCACGGCAAAGACCATGGTTTCTCCATCTTGAATCTTTCATAATGTCTTATCCTTAGTAGGATGTCAATAAATGATTTTTTTTTACCTTAAATGAATTGAACTGAATGGAAAAGAGATTTCTGTATACATAAGGAGAATGTAAGTCCATGGGAAACTCACCAAGGGTAAAAACTAGTCATTCTTGTCTTTGTATTCCCAGAGACTGGCAGGTATAATAGGAGATTAATATATTTGTTGAATTGAATTAAGTGATGATGTTGTTATTTATCATTGTCAGCCTCAAAGGTAATGGTTTATTCAGTGCATCAGGAGATAAAGTATGTAAAGCCCTTAAAATCTATGTAAACGTGAGCTGTCATAATCCATATCCTCCTCCTCATCCATCAACATCATCAATAATCATGATCTACCACCACCACCGCCACCACCACCATCATCATCATCATTATCATTTCTATGCATAAGTTGGAGACACCAAGCTGGGAACACACAGGAATTAGATATAGTCTCCACTTAAGGGCTTTGAGAGAGGCATATCATGTATGATGAAAAGATAAATAGCTGATAACCAAAGAGTAGGGACAGCTAGCTAGCTAGAGTTCCAGGCTTGGAGTCAGGAGGACCTGGCCTCAAATCTAGCCTCAGACACTTCCTAGCTGCATGACCCTGGGCCAAACAATTCTAGCCTTTACCACTCTTCTCTTTTAGAATTAATGACAAGAAGGTAAGAGAGAGAGACAGAGAAAGACAGAAAAAGAGAGAGACAGAGACAAAGGGACAAAGAGACAGAGAGTCAGAGAGAGACAAAGAGCAATAGAGAGACAGAGAACAAATGAATAGATTAGCCAGGAAGAGCTATAGGAATTTAAAGAATGAAGCAATAGTCACACCAAGTCACAAACATCCTGAAAAAATACAAAACAAAATGAAAAGCACCATTGACCAGGAGCCTTTTTAAGCAATTTTTTTAGACTGGCAATTCATTCATAAGCAGATTCCCTCATAATAATGATTAGATACTCCATGTAATGTATCTTTCATCAGTACATATATAGCACCTTAAAATGATCAGAGTCCAACATCGGGCAGTGAATTTGTTCAAATGTGGCTTTCTTATGGTCTATCATTCCCAGCAACAAACACATCCCCAAACATGCCATTTTACTAAATCTGGGTCCAAAGTAGAAAGAAGTGGGAAGGAGACAGAGAAGATTCTCTTTAGAATTCAGAGGAGAACAAAGCAGTTAATTGTTGTGATCGACTTTACAGATGGCATAAAGATTGGGCTAGCGGAAACAAGGAATCAAACTTGGAGGAAGTAGAGTTATCTCTTCCCTTTCCTAGGGAAGCCAGGACCAAGAGATTTGGAAACTGGATAATGGAGAAGAGTCTGAGACATTGGAGAAGAGCAATAACAACAAGAAGAATTTAACACAATTAGCACTTTAAAGTTTACAAATAACTTTCCATTTATTATTTCATTTGATTTTTCACAATAACTCTTGAGAGATAGGTATTATTATTACCTTTACTATATAGATAAGGAAACTGAGGCAAAGAGAAGCTAAGGTACTTCCCCAGGGATATAAAACTAGTAAGCATCAGAAGCAGAATTTGAACTCAGATTTTCCTCATTCTGAGTTCAGCATTTTATCCATCGCCTACAAGCACTGAAAGCTAAGGATTCAATTTTGATTCTTGATTTGAATCAGTGGACAAAATGCTTCTCATCTAGAATGGGGGCCAGTGTCTAATGAAGACTCACCAGGCACTTGCGGCTGTCTTTGAGACAAATACTTCACAAGAACTTTACAGAAAACATGGGCCACGGGCCTCTAATTTTGTGTAGAGGCACATCACAACAGGATAACAACTGAAAACAAGACTCCTTGACTCAGCCATAGGTAAGCATTCACCCCTCCCCCTGAGGTATTCTTTCATCTTAAATGATATTACTTGCTGAATTTATATTTAGAAGAAATATTCAGCACTCTATCAAATGAATGTTTGATTCAATGGAACAACTCCCTCCAGCAATAGCACTACACTGAATGGCACTAACCACCTGCAATAAATATTAAATAATATAAGCAGCGTATCCTTTTATCTCTATGAGTTACTTCAGATATCCTGTGGGTTGTCCATTTGAATAATGAAAAACAACAAGGTAAAGTCAGCATTATCTTGACAAGTTAGCCTTTGAATGCTTAAGTGCTTATTCAACAACTGAACTCTATAAACAGAATTAGAATGTTTGAGGGGAGAAGGGACCTTGAAGCAACCACAGCCCTGAGTCTCCAGGTAAGCCTGTATCCAAAGAATCTTAGCAAGATTGTGCATCTTTACTATTAGAAAAGAGAAGCATCTACTTCTGTGCCATGGGGGTAGTGGTAAAATAAACTACTTTAGGATAGCTCAGTTCTCATTTCAAGCAGAAAACTGCAAGTCTGTTTTTCTCCAATTTGTTGTTCTTCCTATAATCAGATCCTGAAATATCTCTGCTCTTGTTCTTATCTGTCCACTCTCATGCCCTCTCCTTGATTCTGGTCCTTATGATGATAAAACTGGGACACTAATAATATATTGTTGGTGGAGCTTGGAACCAATAACAACCATTCTGGAGAGCAATATGGAGCCATGCCCAAAAGCCCATCAAATTGCACAAACCCCGTATCTTAGCAATACCACTACTGAGCCCATATCCCAAAGAAGTCAAGGATAGGGCAAAAGGATTTAATTGTAAAAAAATATTTATAATAGCTTTTTTTTAGTGACAAGGAACTGGAAACTGAATGGGGAACTTGTTTGGACAGGTTGTGATCTGTGAGTGTAATGGAACACTATTGAGTCATAAGAAATGACAAACAGGATGTGTTGAGAAAAACCTGTAAAGATTTATATGAAATGATGCAAAGTGAAGTGAGTAGAATTGGGAGAACATTATACACAGTAACAGCAAAAATGTGGGATGATCAGCTGTGAATGACAGATATTATCAGCAATGCAAGGGTCCAGGACAACTCTAAGGGACTCATGATGAAAAAAGCTACCTCTGTCATAGTAGGAACTGATGAAATCTGAATGCAAATTGAAGTATATACCATTTTTCACTTTATTTCCTCCATTAATTTTTCTCTAATGTATGCAATATGTGTCTTCATTGACAACATGATAAATATGGAATTATGCATTGTATAATAACACATGGACAATCTATATTAAATTACCTGAAGCTTTAGGGAAGGGGGGAAGGGGGAAAGGAGAGAGCATAGATGGTAAAATGTCAGAATGCAATTACTAAGAATTATATTAACATGAAAAAAATTGATTTAATTAAAATGTTAAAAATTCTGTCCCTCATCTCTATTTTCAGGGCGTCTCTAAATTGCTCTTTCCTCTCCCATACATCCTTTACGCACAGGTGACAAAACATTGCTCTAGATCACTGGAGCATCAATATATTGCTCAGTGGCCAATGGTAAACCAACAAAGGTTTTAATGAAGGTAGTAATGTGATTACATGACATATATATGTATATATACACACAAACACACACACACACACACACACACACATATATATATATATATATATATATATATATATATATATATATATATGCAGAGAGCCTCGTATCCAAAGATCTGTACAATCTGACTTTAACCCATTGTCCTTCCTTTTACTATCTTTCCCTTCATGATCTCTAAGTTCCAGCTAACTAGACTCCTCTTTGTCTCCTGATCTCGTTTCTGCCATTATTCCTGCTAAGTTTCCCATGCTTGGAATGGATTTTACTCTCCCCTTCTTCTATATTTATTCATTTATTTGTACTGCTTTCAAATCAAGATAAAATGACACTTGTTCCATAAAGCTTTCTGGGATCCTTGCATCATTGTTCTCTAAGAATGATCTCTGATCCCACCATCATTGACCATTTAATCTCTGTTTGATCACTCCATGCTAAATATATTCTACTTTACATGATAGCATTTTTGTCCTTGGTCTATCAATATTATCCTCCCAGTTGGCTGTGAGCACAATACATAAGATAAGTCATGGACTGTGTTCTTTATCATTTTAATTTTGTTTTTCCTCCTCATTGATTCCTCCGTAGAACAGCTCTTCCTTCCTACTGTATTCTCCTCCTTTGTTTTCCATGACCTTGCCTTCTCCTGGTTGTTCTATTACAGTAGGATGTCATTTTATGGGAGCTCAGCATACATGAATTCAGAAATAAACAATCAGCAGTCAAAAAATTTAATTAATTAAGGCAAGGAGCAGCAAGGTGGCTCAGTGGATTGAAAGCCAAACCTAGAGACAGAAGGTCTTGGATTCATTTCTGGCCTCAGACACTTCCTAGCATGACCCTGGGCAAATCACTTAACCTCAGTTGTGTAGCCCTTACTGTTCTTCTGCCTGGGGTCCTAAATTCTAACACAGGAGATAAGGGTTTTAAAAAATAATTGCAGAGAACTACATAAAATTTAAAAAAATTAATTACCTGCTAAATTCACATCATTTTCCCAACCCACATAAAAACAGTTTACCCAATCCCATTCATTCTCACTCTGAGTAGTGATAGTGTGAGTCATTACATTGTTTTGTACCAAATGTTAGACCCTGCATCAGTCTTTGTTCAGAGTTCTCACTTGTAACAAGTTCTGTCTGTGCCAAAGCAGTGCTTCTCTTTATTTCATTAATGTTATTTAGTTATTAATAATGGCCTCAAAGTACAAGAAAAGTGATGATGGTAGCTCTGATTAGTCTAAGAAAAATTTAAAAAAACTGCCTAAATACTTTCATATAAGAAATACTATTATATTAAATAATAGTGTTCACCATTATGAGTAATTTTCTTGGAACATATTGGCCATTTAAGAAAGGTTCTACTGTACTTATCATTCCTTCTCTTTCTTCTTTGGTTTGATTTATGCATCCTCCTCCTACCTCTGAAATATGAGTGTTTTCCAAGTTCCTGTGCTTAATCTTCTTTCTCCCTTTTCCCGGCCTTCCTATTACTCTCCTTGGTTATTCCTCCTTCTTCTCCTTCACCCTCTCAAAACAATGAATTCCTCAGTTGTACAAATTCTTCCTTTGGCAATAATATTACTTTTAGCACCATGTTTGGTTCATAGTAGGTTCTCTATAAATGCTTATTCCCTTTCTCCTTCAAAATGGCTTATTTTTTGGCATCATCTTATATGATTTCCCATCAGATATCTTTCATTTCAACCAAACTGGTTTTACTGTGCATTTCCAATTTTCATCTTACCCTCGCCTATCTTTGTGATTTGTCTACCTCGTCCCTCATTCCTGAAATGGAATCTCCATCTTCATATCTTTGTCAAAAGCCCTATCTCAAACATCTCTCTTCCATCCCCATCTAAAAATGACCTCTTCTAACTAAAATGTTTACTGGGACGACTCATTTGATTTTGCACTTATCACGCTGTTCTTTTGTATAATTACTTTCATGTACATGTCATTTCCCCTTTATTAAGTTATAATTTCCTTAAAGCAAAATCTGTGACTGACTCATTTTAGTCATGTTATTCCTGATCATAGTAAAGTGCATGATGAGAATCTCATAAATTCTTGTTGAATTTGTATGCTGCAAACTTAGCACATATTAGGAGTATAATAAATTTTGTGAAACTGAATTGAATTTAGATGAATGCTATATGTAATTAGATGAGCAGAATATTTTGTTTTTCCCAATAAAGAAAAAAATAATATCATATGATATTATTCAATCAATAAGTTTTCATTAGGTGCTTACTATTTGTGGATATTCTAGGAACTGAACAAAGTCAGAAATGAAAAACAATTGCTGCCCTCAAGTTATATACATTTTCCTGGGGGACATTTCCCCTCTCCCCTGCCAACGTTAGTTAAGCTGAACCTTACAGAGAGGTAGGGAGCTTCAGCAGACCTAAATGGCTTTCTTCCTCTTTGATTCACTTTGCTGAGTAAATCTTGTTAATGGGCTCTCAGATCAGCTGAACAGCCCAGTAGCTAAGGCCATCATTAGCTATTTGCTTGGCTAAGACAGTAATAACCCCTAAATTGTGTTCATTATTTCCAATTACCTAGGAAAATATGTGGTATTCCAGAAACCTTGATAGGAACAGAGATGATATAATGTTGATGGGAAAACCTGGCTCACGGTTTTCACCAAGCTCTTCATTAGGGGGAGTGGGAATGGTGGGAAGTAAGAAATGAATGGGGAATAGAAAAGGTAATATGGTTTCAGCTGAGGAAGTCAGAGAACCACAGAATTTCAGAGTTGGGTCGGGTATCAGAGGCCAGTCCAACCTTTATCTGAAGAATAATCTCTAAAATGACCTAAATGGTTATCTAAGTTAAACTCAGGTAAATAAATGCAAGCCTGCTTGAAGATCTCCAGTGGGATATATTGGAAAAAGTGCTGGTTCTGGAATGAGAGTTTCTGAGTGCGAGGACAACATTGGATACTGATTACCTGCGTAGTCTTAGGAACATCCATCAGTTTCCCCATCTCTAAAATGGTATTGGACTCAGATGGCTTCCATATTCCCTTCCAGCTTTAGATCTAAAATCCCATTATCCTTGCACTATTTATTTAAAAAGAAAAGATTCTTACACTTGAGGGTAACACCTGAGCTTAAGGTGATCTCAGTTCAAATTACAATTCTCTTAAAACTTCCTTAATGGAGGGGGTCTTAACCTGGAGTCTGTGAACTTTTTTCAACATTTTTATAACTGCATTTCAACATGTGGTTCTTTTTCATAATCTTGCATATTTCATTTTGCATATTTATAAAAGTTTAGTCTGAGAAAGGATCCATGGGACTCCCCAGACTATCTAAAGGACCCATCTCACAAAAAAAGCTAAGAACTCCTTACTTAAACTATATTCTTTGCCTGGTAGGGTTTACTTTTGAGTACTCTGAAAAGTCCCAGGTCAAAAATGGAGTCCTGGCTTCTTAGTTGAACGCTTTTATATTGATCAATCAATCAATCAATCAGCATTTATTAAGCACCTACTATGTGCCAAGTTCTGTGTATTAATTTGATGATCATGGCTGACTTTTTCTGGTAGAAATTTTCAGGTAGCACACTTCCATGATAGGCTTGCTGACAGTAGCCCTGAGGCAAATGGACTGAACACTGTGGACATTTTTTTTTGGCTCATTATTAGAAGTCAGCAGAAATCCTTTCCAAGAGACAGCTTAGGAAGAAGGCCCAAGGTGACCTGGTGCTGTTGCTGCTGCCAGCTTTCATGAACCCTTTACACTCCTGTTTGTTTGAGTTGGTTATTCTTTGAGTTAACCACTGGGAAAGAAACTTGTTATTTGAGCTCTGGCTAGAAGGAAAACAAGGCTTTGTTATTTACTCTTTCCTTTCTCATTTGTCTTCCCCGGTAAGCAGAGCTGTGGCTCTGTGCCTGGGTGGCAGTGGGCTTTTGCCAGCCCACTTTGATCATAGATGGTTCTGTGGCAGACCCTCAGTGCCCCCCAATGAAAGACAACCAACCAGCTTTGTGGGTAGGGGAGGAAGAACTTGCTGTCCACAGGGCCCTGTAATTTTCACATGGGAAAGAAAGTATATCCAAGGCCTTATTTTTGGAACCAGAAGTAGCCAGCAATTATTTTTAGGACAAATTCCAGCAACACTGGAGATGTCCCTGGGAGTTCAGTTCCTGAAAGCACTCACACCTTCTCCCTTGACCCTCACTGACTAAGAGATTTTGGAGCTAGAGTGTGATCTTATACAAGTTATGGACAAGTCAAGACAAGGAATCAATATTTCATTTATATATTTATAACTGCCATGATGCAAGACCAATAGACTAAATGTTCCATTACTTTCTCAAGAGGAGGAAAGACAGACAGACAGATGAATGGACAGGGACAGAGCCAATAGATGGAGGCCAATGTGTGTCTTCCATGACTTTCTACATCCTGCATGTATTCATGAAAATGAACCAAAACCATATCCTCAGAAGGCTTCATTATCATCAGATTAGGTCTCTTTCACTGGCTGAATCTGGTTCTTTTTGACCATTCAGTAATTAGTGCTATGTCCAAAAGGTTATTAAAGAGAATAGAGAAGAAATGACAAGGCCATCCAGTCCAGACCAGGTGAAAAAATGTAGTCTCCAATCTAAATTTCCCCCAGGAGCTCAAATAATTTAGGGGATAAATCATGGATTAGCCCTTTGTTCTGATTTACTGGACCTGAGATTACAAATTACACTTTTTAGAGGCTCCAGAGGTCTAGTCTTGGAGCTATAATAGGAGTATGGGCTACCTGAGCTTCTGGCTTTTCTTGGTTTCCTTTTTAATAGGGTTTAGACAGTTTTCAAAAGTGAAAAATACGACATGTGTCAAGTGGAGTGGAGAATATACCAGGGCCACATACTAATTTTTCCAAGTCTAGTCTACTTAAAAATGTTTTTGAGAACTTTTCTTCTCTAAGACAAATGTAACTTTAGATGGACATATCTGATCTCAACTGGGCAGATGTGCGTTTGGGTGGGACCAAAAGCATAAAGGGTAAATGGGCTAAAGGGAAGACTAATTCCTTTCCCTTTTTACAATCCCTTCTGTATGTGATGTGATGTGATGTATATGTGTGTGTGTATGAGAGAGAGAGAGAGAGAGAGAGAGAGAGAGAGAGAGAGAGAGAGAGAAAGAGAGAGAGAGATATTAATTGACTTTTAGTAGCTTATCTAAGATCATAAGACCTTAGGCAAGTCACTTATCTTCTGTCTACCTCAGTTCCCTCAACTGTAAAATAGGAATAATAAAAGTATCTACCTCAGAGAATTGCTGTAAGGATTAAATGAGATATTTGTAAAGTGTTTCACATAGTGCCTGGCATATAGTAGGCACTTAAAAATGCTTATTTCCTTTCAGTGTGGAATTAAGCCTTTAGCTAGCATTAGCTAGCTTCATCCTTCTGCCATCTTCTCTCTGAATCACCAACCTCTTCCATTTGGTTCTCTTAAGTTCTCTCTATACAACCAACTCTGCCTCACTTAAGTCCAATTCACACACAAATCAAGACATCACCCTGTGATGTCATTGGTCCTCTATGAAACAAAGGACAAATAACAACAACATGTGCTCCAGTTTACTACACTGGACTTCCATTGTTGGAATGTTGGACTGTAAACTGGATGTTTCTGAATAATGTTGCTCTTAACCTAAGAGAAAACAACCCTCTCCTTCAATGTGATGAGATATAAGAGGACTGAGAATGCAAAGGAATCTTAGAGATCATTCTGTCCATGCTTCCCCATCCCCTCTGTGCCCCATCATTTTATAGATAAAAACTGAAGCCTGAAAAAGGGAAGCCACTTGCTGAGACTGTACTGTTAATTAAAGGCAGCCCCTAGATTTGAACACAGATCTTCAGATTCCAAATCCAATGGTCTTTTACTATTTGCCCTTCACATTGAGGGCCCGGGCATCAGAGGAGAATAAAAGAATTATGTCTCTTTTTTCCCTTTGGAAAAAAAAAGGAACTTCCACCTAATTTTTCATATTTACCTGTGGGACATAAGAGAGTTACATAAATCAGACTTGGAACAGCCCTATTAAACCACCTTGTCAGTCCCGCTGAGGGCATTATTGCTCCCTACCATGTATCCTAAGCTGCTTTACCCAATGCTGCTTAGACCTTTCAGACTAAGTTTACAAATGAATTTTTAAGTTAGATCACCTCAAGATAAATTTCTGTGCTCAGTGAGACGTTAGCAGCACATTCTTTGGGGGGTGTGAAATGGGAGTTTAGTGAGGTTAATTTCTCTCTCCCCTCCCCTCCTTAAGCTAATGATCGAAGAAAGCATTTGCAGACCTGGGACTTCTCATAACTCATCCCTGCCTCCTGCTCCTTCAGAGTGGAGACTCATAAATCTCTCTTTGTGACGACATAATCAGTTGCTCAGGAGTATGTGTAGTTTTGCCAGCTGAGGATTATGGCTGGAGGCAGCTGGCAAATTTAGATGCATTCAGTGAGTGAAAAGCCCATCTTTGGTCAGGGAACTCATCCTGGACTAGGGTTAGCTTCAGCAGGAGCAACCTGGAGAGAGGTGACTGCCCAGTTGGGTCATGGGAAATCTTATTTAGGACATTTAAAGATAGAATCGAGGAAATGTCTTAGAAACATTAAAAGCAAAGCAATTGTGATCTCAGACTTAGCAAAAATTAAATTTTGTACTGACTTGTATCAGAAGTTCTAGTTTTGGGGACACCTAGGTAGCTCAGTGGATAGAGAGCCAGACCTAGAGATAGGAGATCCTAGGTTTGAATCTGCTCTCAGACACTTCCCAGCTGTGTGACCCTGGGCAAGTCACTTGACCCCCATTGCCTAGCCCTTACACAGTATTGATTCCAAGACAGAAGGTAAGGGTTTAAAAAAAAAAAGAAGCTCTAGGTTCAAGTCTTGTCACAGAGAGTTCCTACCTCAAGGACTTTGAGAAAGTCATTTAATTCAACCTCAGGTTCCTCATTTTCAAACTGGGGGGTGGGGTTGGACAAGATGGCCACTAATCCCTTCTCGCTTTCGATTTGTGATTCAAGGATTATAAAAACTGAACCTTCATCAAATGGCTTGCTTCCTCTCCCTAAATCAGCAGAATGAATATATTAAAATTTTGACTTTGGGGTATTCAGGGAGGGATAGCTAGTGTGGGGGGCTTGCTAAGCTTTTTTTAGGCTGTCCATCCACTTTTGGTGTCCACCTGTCACCCAGCTTTCACCTGTGACCCAAGAAGGTGTAGCATGAGCAGTGGCCATTTCCCAGTAAAACAATCTTGGCAGACTAACTAAACCAAGCTGAGAGTAACTAAAAGGCTTCAAACCCATCAATGAATTAAGGGGGATGTCTATCCCAGGCATGTGAATATTTCCCCCATTGGAATGGACAAATGAGAGCAATTTGTTCCAAAGGCTATGAAAGCCACTGAAGTAGGTACTATAGAGGGCTTAGAGCTTAATCATATGTCAAGGATACCAAATCATCTACTGCATCTGGGCCATCACCAGTCTCCTTGATTTTTGTCTTGCCATTGGACTTCAATGACTCTGAAAGAGAGAGTGAGACTAAAGACTTTGTGTAGCTCTGCCTCACTTGAGTCCAATTTATTCACAAGTCAAAGCATCACCTTAATGATATCATTGGTGCTCATTGAAAATGAAGGATGAACAACACAATCTTCAAGAAAAGGTGAGCAAATGAAGGGGAAAATATACTATGGACTATTAGGGACTTCAGAGATCATCTAACCGAACCCCCATATTTGTTAAGAGGAGAACCTGAGACAAAAAGAAGTTAACAGACTTGCTCAAACTCATATAGTTGCAAACACACACACACACACACACACACACACACACACACATCCACATCCACATCTCATACTGCACATCTCATAATACAAGAAGTGTTGTATTAAAAAAAATAAAAAAGTAAAAAATCACACTAATTAATATTCTGACAACAAGACAAATATCTAGAAGTGTATTTTGCTTTCCAAACACCAGATTTCAAAGAAATACAAAGAAGACAATTGCCATGGCCAATCTGTATTTTTCCTTCCAGTGAGTCACATGCATGGTATATTACCCTGCCAATTTTGTAAACATTTCAAATCAAAAATTCCTCAAATTAATTTTATTTTGAAATTAATACATTTTCAAAACTGTTTACTTAGCGGAAATTATGTGATTTTTAAAAATTATTATTGGTAAATGATTTATTCAACAGCACTAGTATGCCAAGGACTTGTCATTGGATCACTGTGGGATTCACCTAATAAGATATATCACACCAAATGTTCATGTTCTCTACTTTCAAAAGTTTTCACATGTCACTTTCACTTTAAAATTTAATATTTGTTTTTCATTTTACTGTGTTCTATTTGTAAATGCCTTTTATAAAATATTTTTAAAATTGGCAGGTTAATACACCATACATGTGACTCATTAGAAGGAAAAAATACAGATTGATTATGGCTATTGTCCTCTCTATGTTTCTTTGAAATTTGGTATTTGGAAAGCAAACTATGTTCCTGGATGCTAGACTTATTGTCAAATTCTTAATAAGGCTTTTACCTTTTTTCTTAATATTGAACTTCTTAATTTTATACACATTTATAATTATAATTATTATATATACTAAAAAGATATGTGATTAATACAGTATGCACATGTGTTGTCAGAATCTTGACTTTTATTGTACTTCTTAATTTCTTACCCATTTGCAATTGGTGAATATATGTGATATTTACACCAAACAGATATTTAATTGATATAGTATGGATATATCTGCATATGTATACAAAAAATAGTGATATTAAGAATATTAGTGGAAATCAGTTATTCTGTGTACACTTTGGAGAAACAAACCAATTATCTGCTGATTGTATATGGTATATTATAGGGCAAGTTCAATTATTTATTCTAAAATGAAGACAAAGTTTTGGATATGTGACTTATTTATGCCATTATCCAATGACCTTCCCTCCTGCCAAAAGCACACACCCTGTATAACCAGTAGACAGTAAAGCAGACAGGTTTCCTGAGTGATGTTGGGGAAATCCTTTGGACTGCTTTATAGAACCTAAGGATTCGATGGCATCCCATTCAGAAAAACCAACATTAGATGAATCCAACAGGAACAATTCCATGAGGTTTAGAACAATCCTATCAATTTGCTGTTAGAAAGGAAATAAACTCAGACCTATCGTTTTTACATAGAAAATGGAAATAAAGCCTTGAAGTTACATAGCTCAATGGTGCCACGCTCAGTTTCCTCATCTGTAAAATAAGGGAGTTGATGATCTGACTAGATTAGTTGTCACATTCCTTTTTGATCTACCATTCGGTGACTCTATACATCTGATACCCATGATCTCCGCTCTGAGATTTCCCGCCCTGCAACAGCACTCCTTCAGAGCCTCAAATAGATATTAATGCTGTGCTACATGCTCCTTGCTTTCTTTCACATGGATGGAAAGGGAAGGGAATATAGTTTTAGGGTCCATGTAGCTGGACCAGGCTAAACTCACACCAATCCAGTAAATCAAGTTTCAGGACTGGAAAGGAATGAAATATTCAAGGATCATAAAGTTCGATCAAAATAAATTTATTCACAATAAGACTCAAAGGATAACATTTACTAAAAAAATAAAGGTTGCCCTCCCTCTGCCTTTACATTTCCTAGACCAGAAGGATGTTCTGCAAGGGAGAGAAAATTCTGCCAAATCCCAGCTATACCCTTTCCTAACAGGCTGAGGTTTTTCTGCCCATATTCCTCTGGCCAACTAAATACTGAGGATAGCTTCCTGTTTTCCTTCACAGGAACCCATCATAGTCAATCTATGTAAAAAAGTGTTTTTCCTGACACTGGTCCTATTCCTCAATTTTTCCTTCTCTGCCATGGATTTAATTCTTCTTACCTATGTCTATATTTCACAATGCAACTGTGACAGAGGGTGTCTGACTAAATTCTTTGTAGAAAGACAGTACAAAAAATGGACTGTGAATGAGGAACAGCAATACAGAAAAAGCCATAATATTCGCACCAGTACCAATTGGTCATATATATCAACTTGGCTGATTGTAGCAAGTAATTAATCCCAGGCTGGCTCACCTCTGTCACCCCAAATTCATCTGGGTTCCTTTGCCCTAGTGTCTACCCGTTTGTGCTCAGAGGAAGAACCTAATTTTAATTTTGGCCTAAGTCAAACATAATTAGGAAGGTAAATCAGCAGCTTCTGTGAAGAAAAACATCCCAAAGCTAATTATCAGTGATTTGGGGTTGAGGAGTGAGGAGAGCAGCCGTGATCTGCTGTTTTGGATGCCTGGATTAGGCACAGGTAACTGAGAATTGACTGTAATTAATTTTATAAAACCTAGAGAAAGGCTTTAGATGTAGAATAAATCTAGGTGGGGTTTCTCTGCAGCTCGGAGCTTCTTTCTCTTCCCTCAGATATAAATATTTTGGGTGAAAAGGATTTTTTTTCAGAATGGAATGAAAAGCTTCCTAATATTCAGAGGTATCTGAAAGCTCAATGGATTCCATGAGAAGCTGGAGAGTTCCCTGTCATTAATTAGAAGGTTTCAAGCAGAGGCCAAGCAACCAATTGTCTGTTCTGAAATAGTGGTGATTCTTGACCAGGTACACCATCTTGGCAGGCAAGCTAACCCAAGTTGAGGGTAACCTACAGGTAGCTAACCCATTGGTGTGTTAGGGGAGTGTCTCTCTCAGAAATGTAAAGACTTTCCCTGATGGAAGGGGTGGAAGAGAACAATTTGATCCAATGGCCATGAAGGTAACAGAAGTGGGCACTGTAAAGCCCTCAGAGCTTAGTTAGACATCAAAGAAGCCAAAAACTTGTATCCTGAGCCATAAGTAGTTGTCTTGATTTTTTTCTACCTCCTGGACTTGGATGACTCTAGAAGAGAGAATGAGGCTGATGACTTTGTGCAACTTTGCTAACTTTAATTTATGCTTTAATCAAAAGACATCACTATGTTGCCATCTTGATTCTCTTCAAATATGAGGAACAACAACTTCCAATGCATTCCTTACTGCCATATAGCATCTAAGTACTCAAAGGTATTCCTTTAAAGGAACAGAGAGAAAATTGGAGGCTGTCACAGGGGCCAAGGGAGAGTTGGCCATTAATAAATGGATAGTAATTTGTCTATGCTGCCCCTCACTTCTCTTTTGGCTTCTGTTAGGAAGTAGCAGTTATTGAGATATGAAGGAGAAATTAAAAGATGACTCAATAGCTGCATTGAGGTATTTCCATAGTTTTTTTAATGAGAAAACTTGTTAAATCTTTCTTTTCAAAATCTCCTGGGGATATGAGGCAATAAACTTTTAAATTCAAGCCAGAAAGATTTAGATTAGACACAAGAAAGAACTTGTAGGATTTATTAAATATTGCAACATATTCACTTACTCCAGAAAAGCTGTGGAGTTTCCTGCCCTAGTAAACTTTAATTAAATTCAATCTCCTTCACCTACCAATTTGTCTGCCTATCTGCTTCAACTGGATTGCAGAGTGTCACTGGGGATTGCTGGGGGGTGCTCTTGTCTTTTTTCTTTACTTTTTTTGGTGACTTTAATTCTAATCCTGTTCTTCTGGTCCAGGGTAGACCATCCCAGAGTATCCTAACTCTCCTCTCTTACATCTCTCCACACTCATTTTAGATTTCAATGTAGGTCAGTGTTGAGAGGAACCATTCCAGTTCCACCTCTACCCCACCCCTTACACACATATATTTAAGTCAGAGGCATTAATTAAATCATTGAATCATAGACAACTTGGCAAACTAAGTAATTTAGTCCAGCTCCCTAATTTAACAGATGAGGAAAGTGAGGTCTGGAGAAGTTACCTAGCTGGTTAATGGCAAAGCCAAGAATAGAATCTGTCTGTGGGCTTCTGGATCAAATGCAAACAACATTACTCTATCAGTCTAGAAGAGAGTCAGCTCATTCTGGGTTGGGCTACTCTGGGAAAGCTTCCTTTTATTCCCTTCTGAGTGATCTTCAAAAGACAGAGGGCCCCCATCCTTGGTTTCATTTTTGACAGCTTGTCTCTGGAATGAGTTAGATATGGTCTGCTAGGAAGCAGGGGTTCTGTATCAGGTGGCATTTGGGGATTTATTTCTTAGTCCTTTTCTACTCCTACTCCAAACTTACTCGTCTCCCCTCTTGACTTTATGTAAACTCCCCCAATCTCATGACCTATCTTCAGTTAAAAATAGCTGCAGGGAAAATAATTGATGATGATAATGAGACCAGTACACACAATTAGATTGTTCAAATATAAGTGAAAGAGCCTTTGGGATGGAGCCTCTGAATGGAATTAAAATGCCCTCATGGGTGATATCTGCATAAACTCAGATGAAAAATATGTTGATGGAGAAACATTGAGTAAGTGGCTGAGTCTTATATATTTGTTTATAGAAATAGAAGGGTTTATGATGGAAACTCCTGACCAGGTTGCTGACATCAGAATTTATACCAAGAGCCCAGACTTCATGATTAATGCAGATTTATGCAAAGAAACAGTAGAAACTTTGCCATAAACCACCGAAGTCTATAAAATTTGGCACCTACTGAATACCTAGGAAGACATGACCTGGTGACTAGAATTATTCATGGACCAATAGATGACAATTCACCATACTATAAGTATAGATCTTGAAATGTCCTGGAGAGTTCACTCAGAAAATTATACTGGAAAAGGGATATTGTCACAGGACCAACAATAATATATGTAACCCACAATTATATGGACATAATATTGATGCCTAACGGCAGCAAGGTATCACAGTAGATAGAGCTTCAGGCCTGGAGTCAGGAAGACCAGGGTTCAAATCTGACCACAGACATTTCCTGCTGTGTAGCTCTGGACAAGTCACTTAAGCTTAACTATCTATCTCTTGCCCATTTTCTGTTTTAGAATTTATAATTAAGACAGAAGATAAGACTTTTAAAATAATAATGGTATTGATAGATTAAAAATTAAAGAATAACGTTTTTAATAGATATCTCCCTGTCAAATACCCATAGTCTCCAAACTATATGGAACAAAGGCTTTCAAACTGTAAAGACCTAATGGGGAAATCACAATTAAATAAGAACTGGATGAACTGCACATGTCACTTTTGTGTTCTCCATTACTGACATTGTAGGATAGAATCTGACTTCTGCATCATGCCCCAGAAAATTCTTCATACTAGCAAATCACTTCAGTTCTGGAATGCACACCTTAGAATCACCCTCAGCCCTTATGGCCCTTCTCTCTGATTGGTGTTTTCTCCCAGTACCTCCATTTAAGAATGATACCCAGCCCATCCATCTCTTCATTTCTCATTAGTTTATGATTTAGACTCTTCCATCATGTCCTCTTGATGGATATCTTCCTATCACACCTCTGTCCTTTTTGATGTGCTTTCATCCTCCATTAGAAAGTAAACCCCTTAAGGTCTGAGACTATCTTTCCTTTTGCTTGTAGTTGTATTCCCAGAGCCTTGTTGAGAGTTGACTGACTGCATGCTTTATAATGAGTCTACAGAGAAACACCCTAATACTTGTATTTTATTACAAAAGGCAATTGTTTAATAGACATATGCAATAATTCATAGGATATTACATGGAAAAGAACTATAGCAAGATAGGGACTTATTATATAACCATTTCTGTTGAGCCCCCATCAAGTCTAAGGTAAAAATGAGATGAAAAAAACAATGAAATCCATCCTGTCCTCCATTCTTGGGGTAAAAGGACAATGGAACATTGGCTAGAGAGCTGATTTTTTAATGAATATCTATTCACTTAGTTTATTAGTGCCATCAGGCAATGTTTTAGACTATGATACAAAGAATGAACTGAAAAATGGAAACAGGAAAGATTATATATAAATATCAGTTTGTCAAATAATACCTTCTGTGGCATGGGGAGAAAAGGGAAGGGCTGAGATACCCGGAAATAAAGTCTATTAATAAAAAGATGACCTTATGATATATAGCATGGAAAGTAGACCCAGAAGTAATGTACAATAGTAGGGAGGAATACACATAGGGAACAAATATAATCCAGGTAACTCACTTCTCTGGCACAGCTGGGCTGTGAAAGCCTTTCCTTTTTTGTGGTGTCCTCATGCTTCTCCTGATAGAACTATAGTAGAACTACATACTGTGCAATGTAGCTTATTTAGCTAGTCTCCTTGAGCCTGTTCCTCTCCTCAGCTCAATTTCTGAAGTCCCGTGCTGGTTCCCTTCTCAACTCCCAGAGGTCACATCTCTCAACAATTCCTCCTCCTGCCTTGATTCTTAACTGGCTTCTTCTGATCAAGTAGATCCAGTATAAAATCATGACCAATGAGAGATTAAGAAGAGACAAGATTCCTCTCCTCCTTCTCGAGTCAAGGAATTATTTTCCTCTTAAATAATGGGTTTTTTTCCCCATGGCTTATTCTCTTTTTTTCTGCCACAAGTCATATTCTTCAGGGCCACTTTTTTACCTTGACTCATCTTGAAGAATATAAATTATATTTGAAAGAACCACCAGGAACATGGCTGATCCTTGACCAACCAATAGTTAGCTACCTTCTATTGCTACCAGTTTTGATTAGAGATCTTCCCACCTCAATAAAAGGATAATAGAATATAAACCCATCTTTGTACTTTTTGTGGTACCTTAACACTTCTTTGTCTCTGTTACCTGCCTCATGTCTTCTATGTTTTCATCAATTAGACTAGGGGACATCAGTTGACCAATGGTATCTTGGCAAACTTTCCCATACATGGCCTCAAGAAGTTCAAGGGAAAACTTAATGTAACCATGTCATAAGACAGGAACAACCTCTTACAAAATCATTGTTGACTTTATCCTATTGTAGTTGTGACTGTGTGAAGACCTTCTTGCCCAAGGCTCCCTGACAATACGCATGGCTATCTGCTTTCCCTATTCTTTCTCAGTGCCATTTTGGTTACAGTCCTAACTCCAAAAGGGAGTTCTTGGCTTGCCCTAGATTGGAAGTGTCAGCTGTTCTCCAGTAGAAAGAATACATGCTGCCCTACTATGTTTCTTTTGTTGCCTCTGACTACTTCTTAAAACTCCCTTCAGAGTCTTCAGCTAAGCCATCTTAGTAGCCCCTTAAACACATAAAGAGAAAGAACGTATTGTTTTGGCTTGCTTTGGTCAGACTAATGTTTCTGAAAAGACCCTTTGGATAGTACCAGTACCATTTGTCCCCAAGGAGAAATGTTATTATCCCCATTTTAAAGATTAAAGAAACTGAGGTTCAAAGAGGTTAGGTGATTTATCCAAATCTATATGTGTCAGAGGCAAAAAAAATATGTCAATTCAAATAAGTCTTTAATTGGTGGACTGTACAGAGGGAAATTTTGAAGGGGGGCACTTACTCCATCTGCTCCTCTATACACATGCCATAAAAATAGGAATCAGTGATTTAGTACCCATCTTGAAGGCCACAAGAAAAGAATCCCAGAAAAGCAAGATATTTTGGATTTATTAGATACTTAAAAGAAAATCAAGCTCTACATAATAGAGATTCACATTTTCATACACGATCATCTCCATTCTACTGCAGACATGGGAGTGCTCATTTTATTTGATGTTTATTAGGTTCAGAAGGTTTTTTTTAATAGAAAACGAACAAAGCTGCTCTTTCCAGAAAGGCTGCTAGTTTCTGTTTAAATGGGGAAATGATCTACAAATGTGGAATGGTTTGAAAACTATAGAGAGCCACCTATGTTAAAATTTTTATAAAATACTAATAATATATGATGCAGAATCTAGAGTCTGAATAAGTCTAAAGGGGATGCAGAGCAAAAGAGAGGGTCAAGGTTAAGTGAATGAATATAAGGAAGCTTCAGTGAAACCAGGTAAATTCTAAGAGGGATTTTTTAAAAGTAGGTGGGGAAATGTAAATCTGGTCCTTTCCTCTGTCTATCCCCACAAAACATGTATTTTATAAAAGGTCTTGGAACACAAGTATAGACTAGGATTTGCCCATCAAAGGAAAATAGTGAAGCCAAGTTTACTTTGGGGTCTAATACAGTTCCTGGAAGCTATTTGCTGACTAAGACATAGCATGATTTCTTTTTTTTTTTTTTTTTGCCCCCATCATGGCTACCTTTCAATCATTTATCACCTAAGATGCTATATGAAGACTAATAAAATCTTTTGGGGGCAAAAATGTATATAATAAACCTATTATGTTACATAATATTATATCACACTGTAATATAATATAATCACTGCCAGATCTGCTGGATACCCCTACAAAGGATCTGATGATAAAAAAAAGAAAAAATGACTATATTCTAGACTTTCACCAAATATTAGTATTTTATAAAAACTTTAAGACATGTGACTCTCTAGAGTTCTCAACCCATTCAACATTTGTATGTTTTATATGTGAATGTGTGTTTATACACATACATACATATATATTTTCCCCAAAAATATATATGTACTTTATATATCTATATCTTTATCTGATATACTTTATGCCAGAGATAAGAAAATAAACTATAAAAATAAAATTATTTCAAAAGTTGAGCTTTTCAAGGAATGAATTTGCTGACCAAGGGATTTACTGATGACCAGGCATTGTAGGTAAACACAAATTTCCATACATTTGGATGAGGTTGACTGGAGCTCTTTATATTCAACATTCTTATTATTTCTTTTCTTCACACATTCTATTCATCCCTACTTGCTGGCTATCCCTAAACCCAACATTCCATCCCATTTTTATGTCATTGCTTGGGTGGTCTCCCATTTCTGCAATGCTGTTCCTTTGTCACCTTTGCCCCTCAGTACCATCCACTTCCTTCAAAACCCATCTTCCCATGTGAAGCTTTCTTAGGTCCCCCAGGTGCCAGGTCTCTTTTTTCTCTTAAAGAAATCTGAAGCAATTTTTTATATGTTTCACATGCATTCACCTCTCTACTCAACTCAACCCCAGGAGAATGTAATCTCCTATTTTTGTCTCTATTTCCCCAGTGCTTAGCACAATTCTTTGTACATAGTAGACTCTTAATAAATGTGGAATTGTTGAATTGAATAAATTCTAAAAACCTTCTGACTTTCTATCCTTATTCTAAGATACCACACACCCTACTCTTGATCTGACAAGCAAATATTCCTTGAAAAATCTTAGTGTATGACATGTTATCAACATGTATTTTAATAAGCCGAGATAGGAGGGATAAGACCTCGAGTATGAGGAAGAATTCTAATCAAACAGTTGTTTGTTCACAGATTGTGTATGTGTGAATCAGTGACTACCAGCACGTCTGAGTAGATTATAGGGAGGACATGGACCCAAGTTGCTCAGGAAGGACTGAGATAGGCACCATTAATGGAAGTATCAACTCTAATGAGCTCCTAATTCCACTGGAGCATTAGAGTGAATTGTAAGCAAAAAGAAAATTCATATATGGACAAAAATATGGAAGAAGGGCTTAATGAGAACCCGTTTATGCTTGGACTACCAAGACATGGTCAACAACTATAACATACAGCTTGTCAGCAAATGGAAAACATATAGATATTTGAGTGCATTTCCATAACAACAAAAGAGGGTTGTCAGAGACAAGTCCTACTCAGTGTAATCTTCAGCCAACAGAAGAAGAAAAATATTTAAATATCAGCCCAAGACAGAAAGATGAGCCATAAAAGGCAGTTTGGGGAACACTGGGGATAAAATGCCATTAACATGAAAATAAGCCAGAGAAGCTCTAAATATTATTCTCTTTCTTGCCCTATAGACATAATGTGATATCACCTTCTAGAGACTACCATCAATCAATCAACAAACATTTATTAAATACTGTGAGCTATATAATATTCTAGGCGCTAAGAATACAAAGTTAAAAATAAAACACTTTTGACCTTAAAAAGGTAGAATTTTATCAAAGGAGGCTATATGCAAAATAAATATGAAGTCATTTTATTTTTATTTTAATTATGAGGAGAGGGCACAGCTGGGAAGGAGGGTCAGGAAAGGCATGATTGTGAATACTAATGACAATATAATATGATGGAAATCACAGAAGATTGGAAGGCAACATACTGGAGTTCTAGTCTTGGCTCCACTAATAACCTATGTCAGGAAAAACCAGTACCCTTTGTGGGCCTCAGTTTCTTATAAAATGAGAAGATCAGGTTAGATCAAGGGTTCTTAAATTGAGGTGCATGAGCTTATTTTTAAATATACACATTAAATACATATACACATACACACACACATATATATATGAATTATTTCAGTGTAATTGGTTTCCTTTATAATTCAATGTATTTTATATTAAACATTTAAAGTATTATTCTGAGATAGGGTCCATAGGCATCACCAAACTGCCAAATGGGTTCATGAAAAAAAAATCTTCTTGACTAGAGGATCTAGCCCTGAAATTCTCTGATTTTTTTGTTAATTGTGGAGTAATTCATTACACATACATTCTTTTGAATTTTTCTCACTGATTCTTTTTTTAAACAAATGTAAAGAAATCCAAGCATAGGATTGGTTTAGTTTTTCTGTTCTCCTAATTCCCCATGGAAGTATCCAAGGGCATGCTGGAAGGCACTGAATTACTTATTCTTCAGAAAGAGCTGAGGGGGAAGCAGGCTTTAAGCCATAGACATTGCTAGGCTGAGAAAAGATTCCCTTGATTTTACTGGGATTGCTGCCCAAGGTCTAGACAAAGTTTACATATACCCATCAGTTCCTTCCAGGGCCCCTTGAAAAGTGACAGCAGAGGGAAAAGCAAAAGTATCTTGTCATAGAAACTGTATCCTAAAGTGCCCAGAATAAACCCAATTTTAAGCTTGTGAAAGTTCAGAGAGTTTTCAAGGGTTGGGACTAGAGCCTGTGAACCTTGATCCCTAGTTGCCTTGGGAAGTCCCAAATGTACTTATGAAACTAAGGGCAGATTGACAGGCTATTTGATGAAAAAAGCCTGAGAGACACTCCACTTCAATATTGCTTGGTATTTTAAATGCTTCTTCCCTGGTACATGAGAAGCAGCATTGGTAGGGTGGGGAGATGAGAGAGGGACAAAAAGCTTTTCTTACATAAGATGTGTACAAAGGGTAGAACTATGGCAATATAATCCAATCAAGCCAACATTACAACAGGCTACAGGACCAAGAGATAAGCCCATTAATCACAGGCCTCAATTCCACTTCCACTAGCCAAAGGGTATGCCTACTGATGCCTCTTGAGAAAAAAATGTAGAGGGTGGCATTCAGTCTGTGCACATCACTTTAATCAAAGTTAAGGCCTTTCTATGGAAACTCAATTATTTTAAAATTTAGCATCTAGTTAGAAATTCAGCCTGTGGAGTTTGCTTTTGCAGGATGTTAGGAGAAAGAAAGGAAGAAAGGAAGAAAGGAAGAAAGAAAGAAAGGAAGAAAGGAAGAAAGGAAGAAAGAAAGAAAGAAAGAAAGAAAGAAAGAAAGAAAGAAAGAAAGAAAGAAAGAAAGAAAGAAAGAAAGAAAGAAAGAAAGAAANAAGGAAGGAAGGAAGGAAGGAAGGAAGGAAGGAAGGAAGGAAGGAAGGAAGGAAGGAAGGAAGGAAGATTTTAACTCTTTGTTGGCCAGAACTTTACCTATGGCTTTTGTTTTTCATTTTTGACCCCTCATTTATAAACCCTTATGAGTATTATGAGTGAATATGGAGAGGTGCATATGTATCTTAGCATCATATCATAGATTTAGATCTATAAGGAATCTTAGAGGCTATAGAGTTTAGATTCTTAGCAGGATTTGAACTCTGGTCTTCAAAACTCCAAATCTAGCTCTCAATCTCCTTATGAATGTGTTATGAGAGTTCAAGTTAGGAATTATTAGAATGTGCCTTTAATATTTTGGCATCAAGGTGCGCTAAACAGGCTTCTAGCATGTGTAATGAGTTGAGACCAGAAGGGATGTTATTAAAGGAAGAAAGTTCCAGATTCCGGGATTGCATCTGGACATAGAAAATTGGGAAGAAAATGGAACTTAGGGGACCATATGGAAAGGGGAGTTCTTGGGTATTCCCAACATCCTAAGGGTAGAATCAAACTAGAGATACTGTAGGACATTATAAAAGATGCCAGTGCCTCAGCCTGAGCTTTTATTATCCATTTGGGTAAAATCATAAAATTTCAGAGTTAGAATAAATGAATGAACAAGTATTTATTGAGCTTATCTATATATGAAACACTGTGCTACGCCTTGGGAAATCAAGTAGAAAAGTGAAGCAGTTGTGATCACAAGGAGCATGATGTGGTCAGGGGCAACTTGCAGATGGTGAGTCCAGTGCCTGGATCCGTGATTAATTAGGGTGTATATCTTTATATACTCTGCTTTAAATAGCCCCATCATTATTAAATGGTGCCCTACTGCCCTCATCACATCTTCCCTAAAGTCTCTCTTCTCTACCCTTGGCTCACTAGAAAACAAATAGCTGTGCCCTGCCAGAGGCCAGCCTTGGTGAAGTTCCTCATCACCAAACAGAAACAAAATGTTTCTCTTTCCTCCCTTGCCCAAGTTCATTCAGAAATGTAGGGAAACTGGTCAGGGGCTATTTATAGACAATCAGACTCCAATTGTGTGAGACAAAGCAGCCAGGCTCTGTGCAAAGATAACTGTTTGGAAGTGCCTTTAGGAATCACAAGACAAAGCCCTCTGATTGGCGGACACTGATTTCCTACCCTTTGATAACAATCCCCAGTCCTGCCTTTGTTCCTTGTTTTCCTTATTTTAATGTATTCCATCACACAGTAGTAATAAGGTACCCAAGCTGTGCATTTCAGGGTCATTACTGCAATTCTTGGGAAGTTAAAACCCCCAGCCTTTGACCTTCTGCTTTCTAATACCACCTAAGGTGTGGCATAATTGCCCACAAATGCACGGTCTGTCATGTCTTATTGCTTAAATGAAACCCACTTCCACAGCCAGCTAAGAAGGGGGTGGGAGGGTAGATCTCCTGCTATTTGCATCAGCACTTATCCTTGGGAAATGCTGAATCTGGGCACGGAAAGAAAGTGTAAAAGTGATGAATTTGTCACCTAATATGGACCACTGCTCTCACTAGACTGCAACTCTGTACATTAATGGAGATTAGGATATAACTTTTTTAATTTGGAGCCTCATTACACAGTATAAATAAAAATAGAGCCCCAACTATATCATCTTTAATTGCCTTTAGACAGAGTGCTGATTATCTCCCGAATTTGAAACCATGTGTTACTGTGGAGCCAGCGGGTTTGTTCTCCACTTCAGAAGTGAAGTCACAAAAGATATGTGGGTGTCATTAAGGGAGGGCAGGAAGCTGGGTGGTTAGGGACCCTTTGGCTTCCATTTTGCCTAAAGACAATGGACAAAGGATGTCTTAGCCAACTAGAGAGAAGTCTTCTTATAACATAAAGTTTTCCCTTGTTTGTTTTTTTCTCTGGGAGCCCGAGTGGGAGGAACAACAAGATGATGTAGCCACCCATCTTGATGCTAGGAAGTCTCAACCCCCAACTTAGCATTCCTGTTACCTAAGGCTTGACAGCATCCATGGTGCTAACTCATAGCCTGGCAGAGACCCAAAGAGAGATGCTGATAGTCAAAGCTGCAGCTGCTGAATCTTTTAGCATCCCTTGATACAACTGATTAAAGCAATTGATCAATACTAAACTTTGAGAGGGAGAGAGAACTAGTGTGGGCATGTTACAGACGACATCCCATGAATAAATAACTCACATAATGGCATTTGTCTTACTATAAAGCTCATCTATAATTTAGTAAGAATAATGCCCATTAAAAGAACACCTAGCATGATCACTGCCAAAATAAAGAGTTAATTGGTTTCTATCTTCTGGGAAGTCTCTCAAAATAAGATAAGGAAGGGAAAGCAGATGCATACTGTATATAATGAATGTAAAGCAGCTCCCAGAAATACATACACATCTCTCTCTCTCTCTGTCTGGCTGCCATGATTCTTTCCTTCAATAGCTTTTCAAATGGCATCTTCTGCTCCAACTTCTACAACTCAATAGAAGCCCTTAGAGAAGAAGTCTCTTCTTTACCATATAGGGATCAAATCAGTATCATGGAAAAATGTAATTTGTTATGCTTTAAATAAATGGTTTCGCTGAGCACTAAATATAGAGAATATAAAGTTCTCTTGGGGTTGCAATATTTTTGCAATATAAATGAAGCATTCTATTCATAAGACACACTCTTTTTCATCCCCAGTGATATAGAATGAGACTGGAAAAGACTAGGATTATGGGCTCACTTGGATTGGTGTCAGTCAGTGAACTCTTTGTGGAAGCCTAAACTTTGTTGGAGATATTTCCAGAGACTAATTGTAGGAAAGCCAGTGGGCACAGAGCAGGCAGACAAGTAGGAAAGTCAGAGGAAAACATCTTAAGCTTTAGAGTTGGAAAGAACCTTAGAGATCACTTACTCAAATCTCCTCATTATAAGGGTGAGGAAACTTTGCTCAGAGACTTGTCAGGCTCTGGGACTCAAGGGAAAGGCATCTGGACCATTGCATCTTCCTCCATATCAAACGTGGAATAGAGTGAAGCACAAATCTCAAAAGTTATTGTTCCTTTTTTACATTTTTGGAAACTGAGGCACAGATAAATTAAGTAGGTTGCCCAAGGGTGATATAAACAGATCAGTGTCAAAGTAACTTGTTAGCTTCAGCACTTTGAAGAGATCGTACTAGCAATAGGATGTATCCTATTGGGACACTCTACTGATTTACAGTATCAAAATACATTGACACCTTTGTTAGATTATCAAGTGGCATCAAACTTTCTCTTCACTGAGCAATTTGTCAGCTGATTCCTTTGAGAACTTTAAAGTTAAAGAAATGAAACTTGGATGTTTGGAAGTCATCCTGGAGTCATGCCACCTACAAGGACTTACTAGGAGTAAAAAATTGTCTTTCACATACACTTTCACTTATGCTGATATGGTAATGGTGTTAAATAAACTCAAGTATTTTACTAATGTCCTCTAGAAATGTTTAAGTACCATTTGCTAGTATTTATGGCTGGTGATCAAACAGGAGTCAAGGCTATAAATCATTACTCTGAATATAATATTTTTGTTTCATGAAAGTCTGAGCCTTCAACCCCAAAGCAACAAATCAGTCTACTCCTTATTGAACCTGTCACAGTCCCATCCTTGAGTAGGACAACGTTTATTACCACTGTCAGCTGTATAGCATAAGAGAGTAGGGCAGAGAAGAGGGGAATATAAATATAAAGTGAAGAGTAGATACTTTGGAGGGGCAGCTGAACGGAGGAGGGAAAGAACACATTGTGGAGGCTTTCACCTTGAGGTCATTGGCTTGATAGCCCATGTCTTGACATGGAGATCGAGTTTCTCCATCACCAAGAATCTGGCAGTTAACTGTCACCCTTGTTGAGAGATGCAACAGAATGGGGAAAAGACTCAGTGGGGAGGAAACTGAACTTTCACCCTTTCAACTGACCCCTAAATCACTTTCAATTTCTCTGAGGACAGCCTCTCCATGAAGAGGCTGCCTCTGATTATCTTCTAAGGAAAGTTTCAGACACCTGAGATGGGAGCCATTTGCTTGCCTGCTGTGTAGAATGGGGCTGTGTTAACTCCCACTGTTGTGTTTCTGACAGGTTTCTGAGACCCCTAAACAAATTTCACATCTCAAGAGGGGAAAATGCTGCTTTTTTTAACCTCACAGGGGACACCTCCATCAGAATCAGAAGAGAGAATCCCAATGGAACAGAATGAAAAAGTGGGATTTCCAATGCAAAAGTAAAGTGGAAACTTGAGACCTTGATCTAGAAAATTCTGGGAAGAAAACAATGACACTGCTTTCATGTCCCATTGTTAGGAATGAGTATGGAACATATTCGGTGTTTGTTTTTATTGAAAATATCTAGATCCTTAATTCCTCTGTCTGGATTCATTTTACCTGGTAAAAGAATAGGGTTTATCTTCAATGACCAGTTAAAGGAATCGATCCTTCCCAGTGTCATTGGTCCATGATCATAATGCAAGACTCACAGGGAAATGCTCTATAACAGGTCTGTGTCCATAATTCAGATCTAGTTCAGGTTGAAGAATCAAAACATTTGAAATATGGAAGGGATCTTTGAGGCAATCCAGTCCAGTTCACATACTAAAAGATTCCTCACCATGATGTATAAGAAAAGTCAGTATCCAAGTCCCAATGGAAGAATTGGATGGAAGGCAAATCCTCTATCCCTTGAGTGTTATGGGGTAAAAGCTTGGTGCGTGTATCTATCTTCTTCATCAACAAACAATGATCCACCAAGCACCAATGTACACATAGTAATTGAATGTGCCAGATGAGAGAATCCTCAGTGTAAACCAAACAGGTGCCATCGGTTTTATCCCATGACTTTACGAACTAAGGTGAGCAATAATAAATCATGCAAGCTATATGTCATGGAGAAGTGTCATTGAGACATGAAGATTTTCAGAATTGTGCAGCCTGGATAGTTTTTTATACTTCTTTGAGTGGTCTAATTGAAACCTGCTGTTAAAAGGGGGGTGGGGAGAAGGATTAAGGAGCCATTAAGTTTCATGCCTTTTTAGGGTTGTGCTCCAATTATCTGTTTAGAATTCATAGATTAAAAGATAACAACCAATGCCAAAAAAAAAAAAAACTGAACCAAGCCCTTTCAATTTACAAACTTCTTGTTCTTGATTTTTGATTCCACATGGTTTTAATCTCTACATTTATAGCTCAGTGCCCAGGGCTGACCCCCTCTAGCTGTATTAAAATTCAAACACCATTTATGTACTTATAAAACCCAAAGCCAACATCTTACTCATTCTAATTTGACAGGATTTCTGTAGCTTTCCTCCTGAAAACAAGTAGAGGCACAGGGCTGGAGTCATTTGAAAAATGGTCTAGGAGGGAAGATGCTGTCCTTATCCTGGGCTTCTGTGATGTCAGGACAAGTCCTTCACTCTTGCCGCCTATACCTCAGCTTCTCCCCTTGTAATTGAGGGCAAAATATTTTATGGAGATATTTTATGGATTAGTGTATCAGTATATGGCATGTAAAAACCACGAAGTAATCCACCCTTTACTCTCAACTTTGGGTAGGCCCCCTATTAAAGCACTGAGTTTAGCTTCAGGCCCAGGGACTGAAATAAAATATAGAGAATTTGGAAAAGGTCCAGGAAGAACGACAAAAATGAGTCAAGGGTGGGAAAGGGGCTCCATGAGAATAGGTTAAAGGAAATGGGATTATTTCATTGATGGATGAGAAGGCATGCTGGCTCTAGCATCAAAGGGGAGTTCAAATCTCTCCTCTGATATGATTACCTATGTGACCTTGGGTAAGTCGCAACCTCCCTGGGGCTCAGTTTCCTCATTTATAAAATTGGGGCTTAGGCTAAAATGATAGCAGGGGAGAGTAATGAATGTTAGAGGGGATGTGGCAAAATTGAGACATTAATGCACTGCTGGTGGAGTTGTGAACTGATCCAACCATTCTGGATGGCAATTTAGAACTATGCCCAAAGAGCTCTGAAAGAATGCCTGCCCTTTGATCCAGCCATACCATTGCTGGGTTTATACCCCAAAGAGATCATAGACAAACACACTTGTACAAAAATATTTATAGCTGTGCTTTTTGTGGTGGCAAAAAACTGGAAAACTAAGGGATGCCCTTCAATTGGGGAATGGCTAAACAAATTATGGTATATGTTGGTGACGGAATACTATTGTGCTCAAAGAAATAATAAACTGGAAGAATTCCATGTGAAATGGAAAGACCTCCAGGAATTGATGCAGAGTGAAAGGAGCAGAGCCAGAAGGATGTTGTACACAGAGACCGATACACTGTGGTAAAATAGAATGTAATGGACTTCTGTACTAGCAGCAATGCAATGACCCAGAACAATTCTGAGGGATTTATGGAAAAGAACGCTACCTACATTCAGAGGAAAAACTGCAGGAGTGGAAACACAGAAGAAAAGCAGCTGCTTGAACACATAGGTTGATGTGGGCATGGTTGGGGATGTAGACACTAAATGACCACACCAATGTAACTCTCAATAATATGTAAATAAGTCTTGATTGATCACACATGTTAAAAGCAGTGGAAATGTGCATTGGATATGGGAGCGGTGAAGGGGGGGGGTGAAGGGGAAAGTAAAGACAAGAATCATGTAACCATGGAAAATGTTTCTAAAAAAATATATTAAAAAAATAAAAATAAAATTGGGGCTTAAACTAGATACATTTGGTGGTCTTTTCCAGCTCTTGACCTACATGATTCATTATTAAAGTATTTTATGTTCTCCCAGAGTTGTTTTAATTCACACATTCCTGAATTTCTTTGATGCATCTTGAATCATCCCTTCATGCCCATGACTTCAGCCCAAAGGAACCTGCTATTTTCTTAAAAAACTATTAGCTTCGACTAAGTGCTAAGACCAATGCCAAGCAACCAAAGAAAAGGGCAGGTTCTCCTTCTGTTTAAAAATGAAACAGGAAAAGTTTTTGTAGGAGCAAAATGAATTTTCAGCCTCGTGTCTTCTGTTCAGTTAAGCTGTCACTGTTTTTTGTTTGACTCTTTAAGCTCTTGTGTCAAATGCAGAAACAACTCATTCTCAGTTGTATCAGTATTGTCTATTAATAGCTTCCTTTAATTATTTTATTTTTTGCATTCTTAAATGTACCTTAAGGTCAAAATGTTTTCCAGAAGAGTACATCTCCAATTATAAAATTAAAATGTATAATTTATTATAGTCATATATGTATAAGTTATATTTATAAATTAAAAGGAAAATTAAATTAAATTTGGGAAAATTCAGAAATTCTACTTCTAGACAATTTAGAAATAAATATGGGGTTGATTCAAGGGAGTTCACTGATCAGACTGGTAGAGTTAGAGGGTGCTGAACTTTCATATGTGACTTTAACTATGTCTTCAAAAGGAGGGGATGGAAATAACTTTTGTTGCCTGCTGAAGGATGAATTTCACTGATGAGAACTTATTCCAAGAACTGGTAGCCTTTCACTCTTATGGAAAAGGTTTCTGGGGGAGGAGCCACACCTTTTGTACTAGCATATAGAAAAGAGTTTGCAGACTATCTTTTTCTCCCTTTTTCCAGCATAAAAAAAAAAAAAGCAGTTACAAGTGGATTTGATTCTTGAAATGAGGGAGACAGTTAAATTCCCTGCCCAAGCAGTAATTAATGACTGATTAAGGAAGAGCCATTGTGCAGAAGCAGCTTGGCTTATCCACATGACCTGAAAGATTGAGTTTCTTGTCCCATTCTAGAATAGGTAATGGAATAATCTCTCAACCATGTAGCGACCAAGTGGTAAAGTGGTGAGAATTCCTCAGGATTGTCTTTCTAGAGGTCCAAAGTTAGATAATTCTAGGATCTGGCCCTCTAGCCTAAGAATGAAGATTTTCTTTGTAGTGCGATCCTAGAGTTTCACCTTCAAATCTGAGAAAAGAGAGTTTCACCAGTCTCAGGATTTGTCTCCAGAACAACTCCAAGTTGTTTTTGTTTTGTTTTGTTTTTTGTTTTTTATATTTTATTTTTTGTTGATTAATTAAGAAAAAATTTCCATGGTTACGTGATTTACGTAGAACAACTCCAAGTTAGAGAATCTAAGATTTGGTCTGCTAGAGAGAGAAGAGAAATCGTCTTAGCAGCATTTATTGCATCTGGCTCTCAGTGTCAAAAGGAAGATCAGCAAGACACTAAACTATAATATGGGGGAGCAAGGGCCTGGACTCTTCATTCTGCTTTTATTATGTTTATTTGAAGGGTATTGAGTTAATGGGATTAAGGTTTGCCTGTCTAAAAGTCCCAAGTGCTCTCCCATTCTGAATCATGGGTAGTGCTCTGAATCTAGGGATCTACACAGGATTTTATGGAAAGTAAAACTCAGTGAAAAAGGAGAAGGACTGACCCATCATTTACTCCACATTCATTTCCCTTCTGAGGGAAATGCTATGACTTTGGAGGACTTTGGAACCATGAAGAAAGAGAGAAGAAATTGTATTATTTTATTATGAGTTACTATGATCTCTTTTTGCATTTTTTACTATTTATAGCCTCTTATGAACCCTTCTGTTTTTTCCCTACATTTCAAAGTGGTGAAATAAAGGCTGCCCTATCTGATGTATGCATTAAAGAGAGCTTGTATAGATTTATGTAGACCTAGGCACAAACAACATACAGAGATTTTTCCAAGATTAACTCTGGGAAAGTACATAACACATCAAAGAAAGAATGAAATTTGGGGGATATTCCTCAGAATTGCACCCAATTTGTATAAATACAGAGCTAGGGGCACTGATTACTAGTTTACACGCATATTCCTTAAAGCCAGTTACATTTACTCATGGTATCTTTAAACTTGCTAAATAATAATAAACAGTGTTCTGTTTCCTATGTATTGACCCAGAGGAACACTTAAGATAAGATTTGCCACTCCACAACTTTCCTTTAGTCTGATCTTAGAAATAGGGATAGAACATCCAAGTATTAACTAACACCCAACAACTCCCCAAATACAATAAATCCTCTTCACCCCAAATCACACCTACAAAAATAAATTTCAGAAAGCTATGGAAAGATCAAAAAAGACCTTTTCTACATCCTGTTAATACGAGTATGTTTTGACAAGAAAAGGACCTCAACTTTGGGGTAGTTAAGTAATTAAAGGGACATTTCCTTAATCATAATATATATTTATATAGTGTTTAATGGTCTGCAAAACTTTATGAAAGCATTTATTTCTGGTCTGTGTGCTCATTTGATCTTTGCCACAACCCTATGAGGTAAATACTTCAGATCTTATCAGCTCTATTGTACAAAGGAAGCTCAGAAAAGTCAAGCCACTGGTTCCAGGTCATACAACTGGCAAGTTTCAGAGACAAGATTTGAGCCACATTGCCTCTTAAGAACCATAGGACTAGTAATTCTTCAGATTCAAATTGAAATCTCAAGTCCGTTTTTGAGAGAGCCAAAGAGAAAGCATGGGGAAGTTCTTGTTATCCTAAGACTGCCAGCCCTAATAAAACAAAGCCAAGAAGTCTGGAGAAGGTTTGAAGAACTTTCAATGCCACTCAAATAAGAATATTTTCTTTAAAAACCCCTCCATCATTCTATCATTGTCTACTGCAATGTGCTCTGAGTTGTAGAGAACCAGAGTTCTCTACATGACAGCCCCAAGGATGATGGACAACAAAGATGGAGGAATATGGAAAAGCCAACTGATCTCTTTTTGTTATTCACTTTTCTTTTCAAGAATATTTGCCCATCTTTCTTCACTCACGTCATGTCTTTTTCCAACAGTGCTTCTGCCTTTCAGAGGACAAAATAATGGATCAATTCGGTCAATCAGTTCAGTCAAACTAAATGGCAGCTCAATGGGTGAGGGAGGAGGGAAATCAAACTAACTGTCTGAATTGGCCAGTTGTGTCATTCACTTCCCCAGTGGACTCTGTCAAATCAGGAGCCCCATGCATACGCAGCATATGTCTCCCTTTTAGCCTGTGATTTCTTGGGGGTGGTGATCTTTCCTAATTCTGTTTTGTTTTGTTATTTTTGTCTCTCTCAGAGTTGGTGTTCTTTGAACATTAAATGATAGTGACTGTCCAGACCTGCTGTAATTATACTTATTCTGCTTTAAAATGATGTGAGCATTATTTGTTAAATAGAGTTGTTTTATGTTGCATGTTTACATTTATTCAAAGAAGTACAAATAGATTTGAAAGTACCTGTTATCTCCAGGGACCCTCATGGAAATGAGGTGCTGTGTCTCACAAGGCACTCTTGGCAGATGTAATTTGTAAAACAAAAAAATAATCCATATGGTGCACACCATCTCCCAAATGAAAAAAAAAATAAATAAAATAAGGCTTTCTGTGCTAAGGAGCCTTAGGGGATTCTAAAGTCAAATTGCAAGGAACAAATGTACTATTTTAATTTTGGTCTCCAAACTTCGTTTCCTGGATTGGTCGCAACCTCCCGCCCAGTTAGCCTGCTTGTTTTCTAGTTTGTGTGCCTTTCACGGGGACACTGGGAGAAATGTTCAGCCCTGGCCAACACAACCTCAAAACGAGACAGGTGATCTCAGTTAAGGGCTGTGGCAAGCCAGAGAAGTTCATAGGCAGGCGTAAACTTCCCATGCTAGTGAAAAGGAAATTTTCCCACCCCTCCTTCGCCCTGGCTTCTTTGAGGCACCTGCTCCCACAATGGAAGGACCCATTATTGTTCAGCAGATGGTACTGTAGATCACCATAGACTTCCTAACAGCTGTGAAATGTGTATTTCATTCCTGACGCTTAGTATGGCAGGGACGTTAGGGAAGTAAATTGAAAGCCTGTATCCAGCTAAGACAATTTGTCAGTCTTCATTATAGCAAGCTGTGTGGTAGCCCCGCTGGAGGTAAGGGTCAGTGTGGCTTCCAATTAAAACTCCCTATTTAAGGCGGATTTATGTTTGGTCCATTTCAAAATACATCAGGCTGCAACTTATCATTTAGGCTGTCAAGTAAGAAGTCTTATTTTTTTTTTTAGTGCAAAGAGTTTAAAGGCCATTAATCCATTTTAAGATGTAAAGGTATTAACAAATGCATTAAAAAAAACACATACAACAACAAAACAGTAACTTCATCCAGATGTTTTCTCAACTTGCTGAACATATTCAAACAAATGAGTAAGGTTTAGAGACTCTTTGTCCCATGCACGGGGTATTTCTTCTTGTAATATGTTTACCCTGGGAACGCCGTGGTGAAAGGAAAGGACAGACTACTTTTTTAGAGGACACTCAATATTCATGTGTTGGGAATTTTGAACAGAGCCCAAGTCATTTGGTGGGAGAGTTCCGTTAACTCAAGGCAAAACATGACTTCCTGTTCTTGAGAAGGGAAACACACACATCCTTATCCATATATTTGAAATACATTCAAATCTCATGTGTAGCTTAAAAGCTTACATGCATATGAGTTATTATCATTGTTGTTATTGTTATTGATAAAGTTCAAGGACCTTGGACATCGAACTGGTCTCTGGATGTAGCATTTGAATGATGTAAGCACAAATGAAGCAAGAACATATGGAAGAAATTTCCCTTATCATACCTGTGGTTTAAAAAATTAAAGAGAAAAGGGGAAAAAAGAGATTGGCAAAATGGATCCAAGGTCTTCTGGCCAAGTGAAGTCACGAGGAAGGCCCCAAGATAACCTTTGCTTTGCAAATGAGAGCAAGAGGGAGGGAGAAAACAACAGGAGAGGAATTTGTCTCCTGCCAAGGGGGACCTAAAAATATCAAATACAAAATGTCTCGACACTCATTTGTTAAGATCTCTATCTTTGGCTTTCCTTTAATCTTTTTTTGTTTTGTTTTGTTTTGTTTTCACAAGGGCTCATTAGCAGCTCCCAGGCCAAGTTGAGAGAACAATAAAGAGCACCCAATGTTCCTTATTTCTTTTTTTGATAACCTTAAGTCCTCTCTCTCTACCTCTCCCTCTTCCTCTCAGTTCACCCAAGATTTGAAGTTTTGTTAGGTCATATGCCATCCACTTTGGTATATGTACTAGATTTTGCAGAGGCATTGTTCTGTTCTCTTTCACCATCAGGATTCAAGGCTATCCCAAAACTGTCCAGCAGCCTAAGATGTTGCAATGCCTTCCCAAAGAACATAAACTTCTCAAGTGGAGAAATTGTTCAATTTTAAAAAATTGTATTCTCAACTTCCTGGCACATACTAAGCCCTTAATAAGCACTATTTTAATTGACCAATTAGGTATCTTTTATAGATGTTCAGAGATCCCTATCACCTCCAGGATAAAAAATAAAATCCTTCCTAATCTTGACTCTCCCTCCTTTTTTACTTTCTAATCTTTTCTTTTTAATCAATATAGTATATGGGCTTCAAGGCTAAAGAGCAGTAAGGACTAGGCAACAAGAGGGTTAAGTGACTTGCCCAGAGTCACACAGCTAGGAAGTATCTGAGGCCATATTTGAACATTGGTCCTTCCATTTCTGGACCTACCTCTCAACCCATTGAGCCATCACTTTTCAATCTTCTAACATCTTCTTCCCCCAGCACCCATACTTTTCAACTGCTTCTGGAATAGGTCTCTCCACTGTTGCTTCCCTCAAGATATTCCAAGTCCCAATGTCAAGCATTTTCATTGACTTTGGAACTATCTCTCCTCATCTCTGCTTCATAGAGTCCCTGCTTTACTTTAAATTCTAGCTACAACCCTACCTTCCTGATCCCTTTAATTGGAATGCCTTCCTTGATTGGTTATCTCTAATTTTTCATGGATATATGTTGTTTGTACATCATTGCTTCATGTTGTCTCTTCCTTCAGACTTTGAGCTCCTTGAGAATGTTGTATTTGGGGGGGTTGCTTTTCTTTATATTCCTAGGGTTTCACACATTTCTTGCTACATAGTAGGCATTTAATAAATGCTTCTTGACTGAGAAGAAAATGAAGAGATCATGAAAGTGAAATTCCTTAGGAGACCGTCAGGAAATTCTTCCAACTTGTTTTCAGCCAGAGGTGATCTAAGAATTCTAACAATTTTATGGTGTCTTCCGCCTCTGTTTCCATTTCCTAACCATTAATCAATCAATCAGTCAACAAACATAAACTTCTACTATGGGCCAAGCATGGTGCAAAGCTTTAAGGATACAAAGATCAAAAGAGTTTACATGCTAAACCAGGGCTTTTAACCTGAGGTCCATGGTGGTAGGCACACTTCAAAGGTCTATAAACTTGGATGGGAAACAAAATTACAGCTCTCTTTTCACTTACCTCTAACGGAAAGTTAGCATTTCCATCAATTGTGAAGGGAAGCTACAAATCATTCTGAGGAGAGGCTCCATAAGCTTCACCAGACTTCCAAAGGAGACCAGGTCGCAAAAAATAAATGAATGGATATATAGATAAGTAGATAGATAACAAAATAAAACTCAGAACTTCTGGTCTAAGCCTTGGCAGAAGGGAAACAGTAGAAAAGACTAATGGGGGCTAAAAGAGGCTCTTCTTTGCTTCCAAACTGGGAGCAGAGTGCTATAATCCAAAGAACATTGGTCTTAAAATCAGAAAATATGGATTTACATCCTGAGTTCAATATTATAAGTAATCTCTCTAAGGTAATTTCTACATTTAGTAAATGAGACTTGTACTTGTGCTACCTATAACACAGAGTTGTGGTGGAAATCAAGGGCAATAATGGACACTAAGCATATAAAAAATGGTATATCTGCATCCATGAAAGCTAGTGACACGAGATCTTTTAGAAATTCCTGGAATTTATAAAAGGCTTTAAGGTTTTTAAAGCAAAGCATTCTACATATGTTAAAACTCATAATAATCCTGTTAGATAGATGTAGCTATTTTTCCCATTTTTACAGATGAGGAAACTGAGAGTGGGAGCCTCTCAGTTTCTAAGTGATTTGCTTAGTGTCACATAACTAGTCAGAATCTGAAGTAGGAAAAAAAAAAAGAATCTAAAGTAGGATTTGAATTCAGGTCTTCCTGACTCACAAGACCATATTCTATCTATCTATGCCACCTAAATGCCCAAATGACAGAGCTAGAGTTAGAAGGAAACTTTAGGTCTAAGAGTTCAAACCTTTCCTCTCACAGATGAGGCAGATTGGCCGCAGAGACTTGCCTATGGTCATACAAGTCCAAAGTGGAAGAGCCAAGATTTAAATGTGAGTCTTGTGACTATTTATTTAGCATTCTTTCCATTGTAACATACTGCCTCCCAGATGAATTGTCCACCCCAGAAATATAGTCACATTGCCACTGATAAAACCCAGGGCTAATCTATGAGGCATTCTGTGTAAGAGGTCTTCAAGACTCTTAAAAGGGAAGAAATAATTCCAAAAGTCTGTTCTCTTTCTGGAAAAGGCTGTTCTGACTCTCCAACTGCTTTACCATGAGAACATAAATATGTTAAGTAAGCAAATATACACAAAGAAACAAAACCCAGCCTAAATAGTCCCCAGCACTGAAGTAATCCTCAAGGGTCATTAAAGGACTGTGGGCAAGAAAACCCTACCTTCAGGATGCTGTATTTGCGAAAGCCAAGTTCTTTGGCCAGGGAACAGAGGGAGAAGTAAAGGATGTTGAGAAAACATTTGTGGATGTGTGTGTGTGTGTGTGTGTGTGTGTGTGTGTGTGTGTGTATGTTTCTCTCAACTCAAATGAATCTAATTTTCCTTTTAAGGTAAAGTTCTGCATTAAGAAAGTCCGTTGAAATAAAACCAAACTCCACCTCAAGCCAGTGATCAAAGGACTTTATCAAATGAAAAGGGCTTTTCTTAAGTTTGTCACTAAATAAGGTTCTCAGTTAGAAGTATCTTAATCTCCAGGGAGTTGAGCCAGATACTTTCAGTAAGAATAGAAAATGCTTTGACTAGTCAGTCTTTTTTTTTCCTTTTTGTCTAGGCAAAGGA
This sequence comes from Gracilinanus agilis, assembly GCF_016433145.1. Classification (NCBI taxonomy): domain Eukaryota; kingdom Metazoa; phylum Chordata; class Mammalia; order Didelphimorphia; family Didelphidae; genus Gracilinanus; species Gracilinanus agilis. Next base: position 74,496,512 of record NC_058134.1, on the reverse strand, counting down.
AATGAGTCAGCCGATCAGAGGCACAGAAGTGGAGTACGTTGTTGGCATTACCCTGCCCAGACCCTAGAGAGCAGTTGGGTTTCTGAGTTATCAGCACCAAACTGTGTCATCAATCTAGGTTTTAGCAGGAATCCAATGGCAAGATTGCAAGATAAAAGCAGGAATGAGACCAGGATGCCTGTGGCAGGGTCTTCACAGGGACTAGGACGAACCAGAAAGGAATGAGGCATATTGGTAATAAAAGAGCCTGGAAAAGCTGGAAACGGGCTTTTCCTACAGCATGATCTTGATAAACAACATAGATCATTGTCTCAATATCTGCCCCTGATTGATAAGTGTAGCTTGAGAATGTGTTTCAAAAGATAAAGAAGCAACTTCACTAACTACAATCTGTGAACTGTGGGTCACACCAAAGTGTCCATGAAGATATGGGTGGGTCTTTTCACACAAAGACTTTCCCAATATCCCTTCCTTCTTCCTGTGTTTTCTGGCCGAAGAACTTGTTCACAAATGTTGCCTTCTGAATGTAGGGTTCTTTCACCCACAGTCCTGTAAGAACCCTTGAGAAGCATTCCTTAAAAATAAAGGAACCAAGGGGGCAACTTGGTAGCTCAGTGGATTGAGAGTCAGGCCTAGAGACGGGAGGTCCTAGGTTCAAATCTAGCCTCAGACACTTCCCAGCTGCATAACTCTGGGCAAGTCACTTGACCCCCGTTGCCCAACCTTACCACTCTTCCATCAAGGAGCCAATACACAGAAGTTAAGGGTTTAAAAAAATCACAAAAAGAATAAATAAATGAATGAATGAAATAAAGGAACCAGAGGAAAATTCCCATCTCTAACCTATACTGAATGGGGGGGGGGGGGGTATGTTTACTAGAGAGCCAGAAACATTGGACCTCAAAGGTTATTTTATGTCTCTGTTTATAATTCTCTCTCTCTCTCTCTCTCTCTCTCTCTCTCTCTCTCTCTCTCTCTCTCTCTCTCTCCCCAAAGAAATATGTATTTCAAAGTTATAGCAAGAATAAATGTACAGGACACTAATAGACTGCTGGAGATGTGAACTGATACAACCATTCTGGAGATCATTTTGGAACTATGCCCAAAGGGCTATAAAACTGAACATACCCTTTGATCTAGCAATACCACTACTAGGTCTGTATCCCAAAAGATCAAAGACAGAAAGAAAGGACCTACTTGTACAATAACATTTCTAGCAGCTCTTTTTGTGGTGGCAAAGAACTGGAAACTGGAGGGATGTCCATCAGTTGGGGAATGGATGAATAAGCTGTTATATATGACTGTAATGGAATTCTATGATGCTTAAGAGACGATGAACAGGACTATAAAAAAAACCTGGAAAAACTTATATGAAGTGATGCAAAGTGAAGTGAGCAGAACCAGAAGAATGCCATACACAATAACAGCAATAATGCATGATGATCAACTGTGAATGATTTAACTATTATGAGCAATGCAAAGTTCCAGGGCAACTCCAAGGGACTCATGATGAGAAAACTATCTACCACCATGGAAGGAACTGATGGAGTCTGAGTGCAAATTGAAACATACCATTCTTCATTCTTTACTTTATATCCTTCATGAGTTTATTTTTTCCTGGTATAGACAATATGTATCTTCTTTTACAACATGACAGTTATAGAAATATGTATTGCCTATGTATAACATGTAAAATCTATATCATATTACCTGTCATCTAGGGGAATAGGGAGGTGAGGGAGAGAACATGGATCACAAAATGTAATAAAACAACTATTAAAAATGGTGTCTACATATAACTGGAGAAAATATAATTTTTATAAAAGAACAAATGTACAAAATTTCCCAGCATCTCTATTCTCAGGGAATACACTGAAAATTTAACTTTAATTCCTACAAAGCATTGATCCAACCAAGTCCATGTCCAGATGTAGCAGTCATGATGGATGATTCCTCATCTCCCCTTATACGGCGTAAGTCCAATAGACAACTCTCAAGGATTCTCCGGACATTGGTACTGGGTTGCTTGCAAAATCCATCCTGGACTCCGGACTCCTATAAGCCACTCCTCCAAAATTTCAAAACTCACAAGATGAGAGACTCCAATTCATTTACCTAAAACAGAAAAGAAGAAACACCGAAGTAAAAGACAGAGGTCCATTTCTTAGGGTTTCATAGCCTCTGTGGAGGCTCTTATAGCATGATTTCTCACTGGACACCATGAATGAACAAGTTCAACTACAGAGTAGCCAAAAGAACTCTCTCTTCTCTTTTTACAGATAAAGGCACAGAAGCCCAGGGAAGGTAAGTGATTTGCCAAAGGTTAATCAAAAAGTAAGTGAAGAAAGATAGGATTTGAACCCAATTCCTAAGACAACAGAGCAGGACTCTTTCCAAGGTGCAGATCCCTAGCTACACTTTTCTAGGAATAGAGATATAAGAGTTTTCAGCCTGGGAGATATATTTAAGTAGATTTCAGTGCCCCCTACCATTGTCTCTTATTCCTCTGTCAGTGCAGGAGTGAAGGAAGAATGTGGAAGAATTAAGAATTGTATAGGTGACTGGCCTCTCACATATATCATGACTTATCCTTGGGCTGGTTCCAGTCCTGGAGGAAGGTCCATATTGATGATTTAGTAACTTTGATCCAAACCAGATTTCTCTCATAGGGATTTGGCTTGGTAAGATTTATATCCTACTAGGAAGGATCTGGAGGTTTGTTTTTTTTCCTCAAGCTCAAAAAAACACAGTTTAGGACATAGGAAATAAAGTAGTAAAAAGACAATAAAATACCAAAGGTAGAAAAGGTAAGCAAAGTCATCTTAACATAATATTCAGTGAGGAGGACAGGAGAGAGGCTGTTTGTTTGAGGACTCATAGTCACATTTTCAAAACCATGGGAAAATTCATTCTCTTTCAATCTTGATATCCAGACCATCCAACAAGTTCATATTAGAGTGACAAAATAAAGTTATTCTGAGGGTTTGGCCATATAATTCAATCAAATCATCACTACATAGAACAATGGAGAGAATTCTGAATGTGGGAGCAGGTAGGTGGCTCAAGGGATAGAAGAGTGCCTGGCTGGGAGATAGGAGGTCCTGGGTTCAAATGTGGTCTCAGACACTTAGCTGTGTGACCTTGTGTAAGTTATTTAATCCCCATTACCTAGCCCTTACATCTCTTTTGCCTTAGAACTAACAAACAATATTGTTTCTAAGATGGAAGGTAAGAGTTTTTTTTTTAATAAAAAAGAATATTGAACTTAGATTCATAGGGCCTGAGTTCAAATCTTATCTCTGCCACTTAATAGCTGGATGACCTTGGGAAAATGAGTTAAACATCTAGGACTTTAATTTCCTCATCAATAAAATAAGATAATTGGACTAAATGACCTGTTAAGTCCCCATGCAACTCTACATTTCATGTTCCACAAGGATATTTTTGTTAGTCAGTAATCTTGGCAAAGATTCTGGAAAGGTTTGTCATTTCCTTCTCTAGTTCATTTTACAGATAAGGAAACTGAGGCAAACAGGGTTAAATGACTTGTCCAGGTAGTAAAGTCAATAATGTGGAATTATCAACTGTGATAAACTTAACTATTATAAACAATACAATGATCCTGGATATTCTGAGGGACTTGTGACAAAGAATGCTATCCATCTCCAAAGAAAGAACTGCTGGATTTAGAATACAGATCAGAGCATACTATTTTTCACTTTAGTTTATTTGGACTTTTATTTGGAGATTTTATTTTTTTATTTTGATTTTATATGAGTGTTTTCTTACAATAATGAACAATATGGAAATAGGTTTTGCATGGTTATACATACATACATATATATACATATACATATATATGTATATATATACATATATACATATATATATATCCCAGATCAAATTGTTTACCTTTTCTGGGGAAGGGAAGGGAGGGAGGGAGAGAGACAGTTTGGATCTTATAACTTCAGAAAAATTATATGGAAAATTATCATATGTAATTGTTAAAATAAAATATCTTTAAAATTAATTTATTAATTTTTACAAAACAAGATACACATGTATTGGTGGACCAGCTCTCTCTATATGCCATCTATCCCATTGAAGATTATTATTTGAATGACAGGCATTCTCCATTCACTTGCTTTTTTTCCCCCTGTTTGTGTAGTGAAGCCATTTTTTTGAGTAATTATAGATAGGGGGAGCAATCTGGTATAGTAGATACAGCCTTGGATTTCAATTCAGAAAGACCTGACCTTGAATCCCACCTCAGAAATAGTAGTATGAATTTGGGCCAAGTCACTTAATTGTTTTCAGTCACATTTTCCTTATCTGTAAAATGAGGATAATAATAGTACCCACCTCCCAAGGTTGTTGCAAGGATCAAATGAGGTAACAGCTGTAGAACACTTTGCAAACATTAAAGTGCCCTAAAAAATGTAGGTTGTTATTATTATCTCATTAGGAGGTCTGAAGATGTTCCACTACTTAGAGCACTAAGTACAAAGTCATCCACACACAGGAGCTTCTGGCAGCCCTCACCACCTATAGAGAATTTCTCAACTAGAATTCTCTTTTGGACCTTCTCCACGATTGTGAAAAGCACATTTAGTGTGCATGCTTCTCCCTGTTTTATGCCTCGTTTGTGATTAATAATCAGAGGGTTACTGAACAAAGTTATCTCTGTTGTTACATCTTTAAAGGAATCTTTCATGATTTTGACATATACGTAATAGATACATCGTTGGAAAAGAACCTTTAATTTGGTGTTTGCTTTATTAAATAAAATGCATTTTAACGTCAAACAATAAGTAGACTAGAATCTTGTATTCTCAACACCTTTCAGTCATCTGTGTCTGCAAAGATGGACACTGCTAGCATGTTTTGTTTTCTTTTGCTAAAACCAATGTTTCTTCCTCTAACCTTCTTGAAAGATGACTTCAAAGCATATATAGTTGAGTCATAAAGATTTTGTAGTAATGAGAAAGTAGGCATATGGGTCAGCAGTTATAGACATTTCTTCCTGGGATAGATTCAGGGCACAGAACGAGTCATAAATTTTGGGCAATGCAGGAAATTTTTGTGCTTGACTATCCATATGTTGTGAGGGTTTTGTTTTTCTTTTTGTTACTAATGGGAAAGAGAAAGTAGGAGGGAGAGAAAATAGATTTCTGTAATCTGAAAAAAAAGTTGATACAGTTTTTAAAGATTCTCTCTATTTTTTTGAGTATCACACTCTGAACTCCTTGTTGATCCAGGATATATCATCACTCTCTGTTCTTGCTTTGCTTCAACTGCTGTTCCCGTTTGAGACCAAATCATGGATCTACTTTAATTGATGGTGAAAAATGTTTATGATTAAAACAAAATCTTCACTGACTTTTTTTCCATTTTTTGTCTGATTGTTGTCCTCTGCCTAGTTTCATTCTTAAATGCCATTTGGATGACTTTCCTTGGAAGCTTAGTTTGAGTTAAGATGTATAAGACGTATCACTAGGGAATAGAACTTTGTTTCTGTCCAGAATACTGTGCTCTAGGAGGTTTGCCTTCATCTTAGATTATGCTGATAATGGATAAATATGTGCACTGAAAACTGCCTTTTCTACATATTTCCTTTGTTCCTTTTTTTTTAAAAAGGCGAATTATAGCTATCTTGTTCCAGAGTCAGATTTGGAAACGATTTCATTTTACCTGTTTCCTATGCTACAAAATCTAGGATAATGTTGAGACAGATTCTGGGATATCCATGACACTGGCAAATTTGTGCAGTTGCTCAACCCATTTCCAAGGGTCTCCAATACTAATGGATAAAGCCCAAGAGGTATTTGGGGGGGGGGGGATTCAAGCTGTACTACTACTACTATTAGAGAACTAGAACACAGAATGTCTTGCTCTAGAAAGCAATACCTGGACCCAGAAGAAAGCATACCAATTAAGCTTTAGTTTCCAATGAGCTGATCAACTTTTCAATCAGTTAAGTGAGCAGACCAGAAGTAATTTAGGCTGGAAAAAGAAGGTTTCAAGTATATGAAGCCTAACATTCACAACAGGAAGTAAGGAAGCTCCCCAGGATGAAAGTAGAAACTAAAAGAGCTGATTCTTAATTCTAATTCTCTTTCAGATAGTCCAACACACTTCACACTGCACTAAGCAAACTAACAGTTCATACTTTCATTTTTTTAATTAAAAATTTTTGTATCTACACTCATTAATGAAATTAGCCTACAATTTTCTTTCTCTGTTTTTGCTCTTTCTGGCTTAAGTAACAACCATATTTGTGTCATAAAAAGAATAGGATCCCTTCTCTGCCTATTTTCCCAAATAGTTTATATAGTACTGGGATTAATTCTTCTTTAATGTTTGATAGAATTCACTTGTATACTGTGGTAAAATAGAATGTAATGGACTTCTGTACTAGCAGCAGTGCAATGACCCTGGACAATTCTGAGGGATTTATGGAAAAGAACCCTACCCACATTCAGAGAAAGAACAGCAGGAGAGGAAACACAGAAGAAAATCAACTGCTTGAATACATGGGTTGATGAGGACATGATAGGGGATCGAAAGTACCACACCAATGCAACTATCAACAATTTGGAAATAGGTCTTGATTAATGACACATGTTAAAACTAGTGGAAATGCATATCGGCCGGGGAGGGGAGAGGTCGGGGGGTGAAGGGGAAAGTAAGAGCATGAATGATGTAACCATGTTAACTTTTCTAAAATATAAATATTAATAAATGTTTAAAATTAAAAAAAGAGAATTCACTTGGGAATCCATCTGGCCCTAGGGATTTTTTCTTAAGAAGCTCCTTGATGGCTTGTTCAATTTCTTTTTCTTAGATGGGATTATTGAAGTATTCTATTTCCTCTTTTGTTAATCTGGACAATTGATATTTCTGTAAATATCCATCCATTTCACTTAGATTGTCAGATTTTTTGGCCATATAATCAAGCAAAATAGCTCCTAATGATAGTTTCAATTTCCTCTTGATTGGAGGTGAATTCACTCTCTTCGTGTTTGATACTGGTAGTTTGATTTTCCTCTTTCCTTTTTTAAATCAAATTAACCAATGCTCTATAATTTTATTTTTTAATAAAGCCAACTCCTAGACTTATTTATTAATTCAATGGTTCTCTGACTCATTTTTTTTTAGTTTTTCCTATGATATTTAGGATGTCCAATTTAGACTTTAATTATGAATTTTTTATTTGTTCTTTCTCATTTTTTTTAGTTGCATGCCCATTTCATTAGTCTGCTTTTAGATGTAAGCATTTAGAGTTATAAATTTTCCCCTGAGTACTATGTTGGCTGTATTCCATAACTTTTGATGTGTTGTCCCCTCATTGCCATTCTTCTTTTTAAAAAACTTTAAAAAACACTTACCTTCCACCTTAGAATCAATACTATGTATTTATTCAAAGGCAGAAGAGTGGTAAGGGATAGGCAAGGGGGTTTAAATGACTTACCCAGGGTCACAGAGCTAAGAAGTGTGTGAGGCAAGATTTGAACCTAGAGACTTCCTGTCTCTAGGCTTGACTCTCAATCCACTGAGCAACTTAGATGCCCCCTGTTGTCATTCTTCTTAATGAAATTGTTTATTATTCCTATAATTTGTTCTTTGATCCACCCTTTTTGGAATTAGGTTATTTAGTTTCTGATTAATTTTTTTATGTCTTTCCATGGTCTCTTACTAATTATAATTTTTATTGTATTATTATCTGAAAAAGTTGCATTTAGTATTTCTGCTTTTCTGCATTTGGTTAAGAAGTTTTTATACCTTAATACATAGTCAATATTTGTGTAAATGCCATATACTGCAAAGAAAAAGGTATATTCCTTTATATTCCCATTCAATTTTCTCCAGAGATCTATGAGTTCTAACCTTTCTAAAATTTCATTCACTTCCTTCACTTTGTTTCTTGTTTATTTTTTGGTTAAACTTATCTAAATCTGAAAGAGAAAGTTGAAGTCCCAAACTAGTATATTTATTGACTATTTCCTCTTGGTGTTCATTTAATTTCTCCTTTAAAATTTTGAAAGCTACACCATTTGGTGAATATATGTTTAATATTGATATTACTTCATTGTCTATAGTACCTTTTATCAAGATGTAATTTTCTTCCTCATCTCTTTTAAAATTAGATCTATTTCGACTTCAGCTATGTCTGAAATTATTTTAGATTATCACAACTTCTGCTTTTTTTACTTCAAATGATTTACAATAAATTCTGCTCCAGCCTCTTATCTTGACACAATGTGCATCTCCCTAACTCCAATATGTTTTATATCAAGAGTCGGGGAGGTATGGCTCTCAAGCCATATCTGGCTCCACCTCCCAACCTGCCAGTCCCGGCAGAGCCCCAAGATGTGCCTCAGGGGACCCTTCAGCCCCAACCCCATATTCCAGCGCTTTCCACCTCCATCTTCCTCCTTCCGCAGGCGTTTATGGCTCTCACAGCCAAAAAGGTTGCCAACTGTTGTTTTATATGAACGACATATAGTAGGGCACTTTTCTTTGATAATTTCTTATCACTTGATGTATAGGCTTTTTTTCATTGTTATTGTTTTGTTTTTATTCATGGCTTTCAAGTAGTCCAATAATTTTTAAACTTTCACTTCTAGATCTCTTTTCTTAATCAGCTTTTTTCAGTGAGATATTTCATATTTTCTTTTTTTCATTCTTTGATTTTGTTTTATTGTTTCTTGATGTCTCAGAAAGTCATTATCTTCTGGTTGCCCAATTCTAATTTTTAAGAAATTGTTTTCTCCTATGATCTTTTGAACCTATTTTTCCATTTGGCCAATTCTGCTTCTTAAGCTATTATTTTCTTCTTGCTTTGCTTTCCTTTCTCTTCTCCACCTTTCTTTTGCCTCTCTTAATTGATTTTTGAAATTCTTTTTGAGTTCTTCTAGAGCCTGAGTTTGAAGTTTTACCTGCTTTGTTTTAACTGTCCCCTTTCTGAATCTGTGCCTTCCTCTTCTTTTTCTCCATAACTATTTTTTTTAATGCTTAGGTGTTTTTGATGTTTGCTCATTTTCTCCGGCCTTTTTCTTGACTTTTACTTTTATCTTAAAGGTGGGCTCTGTTCTTAGGGTAGAAAGGGCACTCTCTTTAAATTAAGTTTTTCCTTGCTGCTACCTTAACTTCTATTTCTGGATTTCTGCAAATTTCAATTCTTCCAAGGTGGTATGATAGACTGTGGGCTAGGAGCTCTAAAAGCCACTCCTCAATCACCCCTGGAACTGCTGATGGCTTGTAGAAATTGGAATTCGGTTTGGCTATTATGCAAAGGAAAAGAAGGGAAGAGTAACATAAATTTAAGAATGAAAGAGGAAAATTGGAGCCTAATTTTTTTCATCTTTGCCTTCTGCATAACACAGTAATTTTGTTCATAGTAGACACCAAATACCTATTTGTTAAATGAATAATAAATTAGTTTAAAAGAATACAGGAGAAGAAATGTGTTGCAGTAGTTAGCCAGCCTCCGCGTTAAGATGTCTAGGATTCAAGTTTGTCTCCAACACATTATCACTGTACTATCATAGGTAAGTCATTTAACTTCTTGGTTTCGTGGGCAACCCAAGATTAAAAGTTGCAAAATAGTTGCCAGTTTGCAGTGATAAGAGTTTCCTGACTAAGATTTACTTTATTTTTTTAAACCCTTACCCTACCATCTTGGAATCAATACTGTATACTGGCTCCAAGGCAGAAGGGCAGTGAGAGCTAGTCAATGGGGGTTAAGTGACTTGCCCATGGTTATACAGCTAAGAAGTGTCTAAGGTCAGATTTGAACCTAGGACTTCCTATCTCTAAGCCTGGCCCTCAATTCATTGAGCCACCTAGTTGCCCTTTACCAAGACTTTCTAACACAAATGAAATCACAAATTTGTCTGACTTGAAAAAAAAAAGACCCAAAGGAAATTTCTGATTTTCTGATGGTGATCCTAACCTTATCCCAGAGCAGTTGGTGATAAAGCAGGACTGAAAGTGCTTAGATATCCATTAGCTCAAAGTGGCTTGATATTATCAGTTGGGACCATGAATATGCAAGTAAAATCAACAAGTGGTAAAATATACATAGTCATTAGATATTATGGGATAAATGGAGCAGCCAATGGAAAGGGGAACCATGTTAGGACTCTTTGTAACAGATGGAGCCATAGCATCTATTTTTCTGCAAAAATAATACGAAGTGAATCATAGACCATAATGACATCATAGATTTGAGTTAGAAGGGACCTAAGATATCATCTGATCCAACCTCGTCCTTTTACAGGGGAAGAAACAGGCTCAGACTGGTAAATGACTAACTGATGGTCAGAGAGCTATGAAGGGGCTAGAGCCAAGATGTGACACCAAATAGAGAGGTTCCTCCACCAACACCCCACTGTCATTCTTTCAAGTCTTTCTCCTCTTCCCCATTGAGGAAGTCCTCTATCTTGACGTTAAGGAAGTCATCTGACTTAGAGAGAGAACCTGACAAATCCTTAAACTGACCTGAAGAAAGTCATCTGACTCTCTGAGAGAGAACCTGACAAGTCCTTAAGGTCCTTCTCTTGCACTGTCCTGAGGAAAGGCACCTGACTCTTAGAGAGAGAACCTGACAATCTTAACTTGCCCAGGTATAGAAACTTTGGCTATAAAATGAATGAATGAATGAATGAGTCTAGGCTGATTGCCTGCTGAAGCAATTGCTGAGAAGTGGGTCTTTTGGCTTTCAGAGTTTTCAATGTGCTTCAGATTGATTAGAGTACTTTGTCCTTAATGCTTACAACAGGACTCCAATGAATCATTTCCAAAGAGCCCCGACATGCTGTGTATTTGAACTCAGATTCTCCGGATAGCATTACTGAATGTATACTCCAAAGTGCAAGGCAAAGATGTTTCGGGGGCAAGCTAGCCTTGCCAAATCTCTGTAATGAAGGTATTGTCTGTACCAAAAAGGCTTTTCAAAATGTCTCCAGGAGAATTTTACCTTCTTGAGTGATGCCTGGAAGATCTTTGAATATTTTTTGGCTAAAATTTCAGTCCTTATCATGAGGGTCTATATAGGAATTTTGTTGATGTTGTGCTGTTTGAGCATCCCCCTCTCTCAATTACCCTGACATCTCACTGGACAGTTGCATTCCCTTTCCCTAATGAAAATATATGGAGCCAGTGTGTCCCCATGGCATCTTTTACCCCAGGGGTCTGGCTGACACAGCTGCCCCCTGCATCTTCAACCTTGGGTTTACCCCCTTTGCCCTTTGCCTCAGCACTCCACCTTGATTCTTGCTTCTAGTGTGAAGTCTGAAGGGAAAAGTCTGGTTGCATTAAGAGATCATTCTCCCAAATTCTACAGCTGCTAGCCTTCAATAAACATGTCTAGAGAACCATTTTATAATAGTGGGTCTTGGGCTTGCATGAGGCAGCCGCTAATTCTCATTCAAATTAAACAATGAGAGCAAGTCTGTTGGCTGCTTTGTTAGAAGTAGAATCACTCAGGCATGGCATTCAGCTTGGGTCCAAAATGAGCTATCTCAAATGGAGTGGCTCACTTTAGCCTGGTAAACAATGACCACCTGCTATTCTTTCAACTGCATCCAGAGGATAAGGAGCACTTTATTATTTTAACTAGCATGTAGCCCCCAATAGCTGTCCCAGCAGCTATCAATCATTGAATTTACAGCTTGTAATGATATCAAGTAGGATATGAGAATGTGGTGTCTTAAGAGTCCTTTCCATAAAATATGAAGCCAAATTGAACTTTAATCTTCAAGGCAAAGAAAATGCATCCTTGTCCCCTGGGGAATTTTTTTCTTTAATGTGAACAAATTGTAAGTGACTTTTAAAGTGTACAATACAACTGCCAGCCCTATTCATGGGGAAAAAATAATTGGCACTTTATGTCAGTATTTTCCATGAATTATTTGAAAAACAGATAAAATGTGTCATTTATATGGAGCCATGTCCCACTGTTCTTCAAAGCTCTGTTCTACTGAATAAGTAATCACCCGTCATTTGTGATTGGCAGACATGTCTAACTCTAAACTTGGGCAAAATATGTCAGAGAAGCCAGGGGCTAGTTTTGTATGTAACATATCCAAATTCCTTAGGAGAAAAGAAAGGAATTGGGAAAACAAAAGATAGATTCTAAGCCTGTTACTTTAAGGTTACAAATGGGAGTTCCTGCCATCTCTTTGAATTCTGAGTACCTGGTAAGATTACTTAAAAGTGGCTCCAACTTTTGTCTGCCTTCTTTGACTGCTCCATTCATTCCAAGATGCCTAATTGAACAAGTATGCCTTGCCTCTTATAGAGTTCTAACTACATTCTCATTGGTTGCCACTGATGGGGGCTTCTATTCTCCATTCTTTCTCGACCTGGCATTTTTGCTTATTTTAGTCTTAGGTTGTGAGATGCTTCTGAGACAATCAACCTTTTCTAAGTAGAATTTTTTTTAAATGATCTGGAAAACTTAACTTGCTAAGGATATTCATCCAACTTCTTTGTAATTTCATATTGATCTTATATCTGAAATTATTAGTTATTGTTGTTTTTTTAAGTTCCTTCTTGTCTTTGTCTCATGGGAAGTTGAAATTTTTCATCAAAAGCTTACCTTCCACCGAGGCAGGTAGGTGGTTCAGTGGATCGAGAGTAAGGTCTAGAGAGGAGAGGCCCTGGGTTCAAATATGACCTGAGATACTTCCTAGCTGTGTGACCCTGGGCAAGTCACTTGACCCCCATTGCCTAGCCCTTAACACTCTTCTGTCTTGGAGCCAATGCATAGTATTGATTCTAAGACAGAAGATAAGGGTTAAAAAATAAAAGCTTACTTTCCTGTAATAAAGAGGAATAAAGATATTGAGAGAAGTTTACCATTGTAAGTGTGGCAGATTGTATATGGAGAAGAGGTGAAATTTCTTAAGAGACACATATTGTGTAGCTTCTTGGCAGAAGTGTCAGGAGTGGGCGTGTGAAGTTAGAGCCCTGAATTCTGTTTCTAAATGTTTCCATGCCCTTCTTCTAGCTACCACGTGACATAAAAATCTTCAGCAAAACAATCAAATGCGTAAAACATGTACTACATTCATATGTTGACAGTCTTCATGTATCATCCCCTTCATTATGCATGAAAACTAGCCCAGCATGTAGACTTATGTATCTAATTCTAATTCATATGACTAATTCTAAAAATTCCTCCAAATGGATTTTTTTTTCCTTAGAACTTTTCATAGATCCTAATAATTCAGAATCTGAGATTTGCCAGTATGGGAGTCATTAACAATTTATTTAAGTTTATTTTAGAAAGAGGAGTTTTTTTTTGTTTTTATTTTAACTTTCAACTTCTGTCTTGGTATAAATTCTAATGCAGAAGGGTGGCAGGGGTGAAGCAATGGGGGTTAATGATTTGCCCGGGGTTATGTGGCCAAGAAGTATCAGAGACCAGATTTGAACTTAGGTCCTCCCTATTCTAGGCATGGCGATTTATCCACTTTGCTACCTAGCTCCCCCAAGGTAGAGGCTTAAAATTTTTACCTGCTTATCCCAATTATGATGGTATCAAGGATGGGACCTAATTGTGGTGATGTTCGATTGACTTCTAAACCTATGGAGAAAGAGAAAATAAGATGTCCCTCAAAAGAAAGCATTTAGATGATTATTGGGAGCTCCTTTTGTCTTTCATTAGATCTCTGTGCCTAGCACATAGTGGGAACTTGAAAAATGCTTGTTGACTTGATAAATATTTATTTAGCCCTTACTATCACCAAATTCTGTATTAAGTATTAGGAGATACAAGTTCCTGTGTAAAGACCTTACATTCCAATGGATAGACAAGTACAAATATATAGGAATATATATGTATATATATTTAAAGTATAAATTTAACATAAATATAATTTAATAAAAATTATTATGAAAATAATATGAAAGTAAATGAATAATTTAATATAAAAGCACATATCATGCAGCTAGATATCAGATAATTTGGAAAGAAGGTCAAAATAAAAGTTGGAGGGAACCATTTAAAAGATGATACCTGAACTACATCTTAAAGAAGGAGAGGGGCCCAAGGAGGCAGGGAAAAAAAGGGCATTTACTCCATGCATAAAGGTCAGTCAGTTCTCAGGCAGATTGTACCTCTTATCACTGAGAAATCCCATAGCCACACTCCCCTTCCTTTTCCTCACCTATAAGAAGAAGTTGGAATTAATGGTCTCTAGAGCCCCTTCCAGCTCTAAACCTATGCTCCTATAATCCAACGTACAGTATGAGAAACAGCATGGTGGATAGAAGGCTTGCTTTAGAGTCAGGGAAGATTCAAGTCCTGCTCAGACACAAACCATGCTGTGTGACCCTGGGCATGTCATTTAAGAATAAGGCACTGAGTGCTAATCAACTGTCTAGGAGTTTAAGTGGCATAAGAATCAGTCGACATTTGTTGATTGAATTTCTACACCCAAAGTTCCCCATGCAACTGGATAGGGGGCAGGGAGGGAATCCCAATCTTTGAGCAAAGACACGTTCTGCCTGATGCAGTCCCTGGAGGATGTTTGGTGAGCCTGCTTTCAGGAATGTGTCATGAAGGGTCCTCCTCTCCATTTCAGAGCATGCACAAGAATTCTATATCTGCTTACTGTTTGTCTTCTTAATTGGCTGCCAAGTTGGAATGGAGGATATAGGCAAATAAATGAGGGTAAGAGAAAGCAACTTGTTCTCTTTCCTGTCTCACTGCATTTGAGTGAAGAATATGAATTCCCAAGGGCCCCTAAAATTTGCTTTCTCCATCTTGTGTCTTATATTTAATATCCCCTAGGAAAAGTCTCCTAGTATCTCAAATATAGTAGATTTTCAATAAGTTTTCTTGCCTGATTGAAGTCCTATCTCCAATATCCTTTCATTTTTATCATTCATTCGACAAGGATTTATTAAGCAGTTGTTGTGCACCAAGCATCTTTCTTGAAACCAGGGATACAAAAACAAAAGGTGAAATCATCACTACCATCAAGAAGATTATATCCAAACCATTGTCTTCTTTCTTTCCATTGTTTTCCTTTAGTAGACTTAAGGGATATCAATGGTATCTAACTTGATAGGGATATGGAGTCATGTCTACCTCAAACCACACCTTCTGAAGAAAAATCTTTAATATCATCACAATACTCCATCTCATCATTTAACATTTTATTAGGGTACAATGATAAAAAAAAGGAGTTCATATAGCAAATACCTTTAGAAAAATTCCCAAAGTATAATATGAATAACTTGTATATTAGATATTTATTCTATAAGATCTGGGTCACTAGTTGAATTTGACAGTTTGAGGGGAGAGGGGGAGAAAGGATTTTAATATACAGATTTTTTTGTAATATTATGTGTTGCAATAGATTTTACCAATATAAGTAATTATGGGTAGTTTAGAAATAGTCCTAAATGTTTTTGGAGAAGAAAAAATGACCTAATTCAGACTATCTGATGTCTCCTTGAAAGACTAGAACCAAATTGGTATTCTGTGATTGTTGCCCCCAGTCCAGCAATTTCATTTGGAGGCTTCCCATTAGCCTTGGACTTTGGAAAAAGTTCATTATAATTGAGGTTTGAGGGTTAGTTCCTACACTTCATTAACTCCTGTGCCAAAAAATCTCTTCACGTTAATTATATCTCCACCTAAGGTATGACATTTTTTCTCTGAAAATTATTGGGCAATAAATGTATGAACATAACTCACGTGATACAATAATGAAATTAATGTAAGTAGAGATGTAATGGCTCCTCTGATGGATTCTTGGACAACTGAATCAACTGAGAATATAGTGCCTTTTAATTAGAAGAAGGAACAATATTCTCTTCCAAATATTAGTACTTCTTACTCTTGTTGTACCTAACTGCAGGTGATTATTACTTAAAGCCTAAATGGAAGGATTTATCTGGAAATCAGAAATCCGTTTTAGCTTATCCACTTTTCCCAGAAGAGGAGAGTAGCATGATATAGTGTATAGAGAACAGACCTTGGAGTCAAGAGGACTCAAATTCAAATTCTACCTCTAATATATACTTTTGCCCCTAATATGGTTACATCATCATGATCAAGAAACTTAACCTCTTCAAAACCACCAGGTAACTAGTTAAGACTATAAGCTAAGATGTCGTATTGAAGAGAGTGTTAGATATCAGGAAAACCTGGATTCAAATCCTGCTTCAGACACTTATTAACTGTGTAATTCTGGACAAGTCATTTAACTTCTCTTTACCTCAGTTTCCTCATTTGTAAAATGGAGATAATTATAATGTCTGCCGTACAGGGTTAAGCTCCTTACTAGTAGAGATTGTTTCATTTACTGTATGTTTCTTCAGTGCCTGGCACAATGCCTGGAATGTAGTAGACACTTCATAATTACTTGTTGATTGAATGTTGTGAGGATCAAATGAGATAATATAGGTATAGTGCTTTATAAACCATAAAGGTTATGTATATGTTATCTATTAATTTACAGATGAGCTGTCAATCTGCCTCAATAGAAGAGATTTCTCATACTAATGAAATCAGAAGTCTGGACCCCCAAAATTGTATAAAGACCTTTTCAAGGTATTAAATTATTCCCTGTTCACCAGATCCATTAGAGAAGAGACTCTTGCCTTTCCCTCAAAAAAAAAATCTTGAATCTATTTCTACCGAATTGTGAGTTCCAGCACTACCTTATTACTTCTCATTTAAGTCTAACTTTGATCTCCTTATCTAAATCACAATTTGAATCATAACCTATACCCTGATAACTTGGTTTTTCACTGAAACTCCTCATATCTGGCTAGTTATTCAACTCCCTCATTTTAAAATGAGATATCATATTTCTACCTTCTCAAATGTTTAAAATTTTAACATATTCTTCCTCCAGAATATCTCCATGAAATAGCATAATGATTTTATCTCTCTTTTGTAGATGGAAAAATACAAGGACTAACGGGACTGAGAGGTTAAGGGAATTTCCCAGGTCACAGAATGAACCGTTTGCAAAGGTTGGAGTAAAACTCAGTTCAATGCTTAAGTCATTCAACCATGTGTATCCTTGGTAACCTGGTGTCTGCTTGCAGCTGTGATACTAGAAATGTATTGGAAAGCAGGGAGGCAAATTCTGAGGATGCCAGGTTATTGGGAACAATGTTTGCTGAAGCCTGCGGATGATGAGTGTCTGCAAATTGGCAATGGTAGATTTAATGAGGCTGGAGTAGGGGGTTACCAGAGAAGTGGACAGGGCTGCATGTTGAGCATATTAGGTAGTGGAGAGGGTGACAATTGGAGAGATAGCATTATGGATAGAGAGATAACATAATGGAGAGAACAATAGAGTTTAAGATGAAAAAAAAAGAGTCAAATTCCAAGTCTAATGTTTACTTACCTGGGTGACCTTGGGTAAGTCACCCCTCTGACTCTGTTTCCTCATCTTTAAAATGAGAAGTTTGACTAAATGATCCCATAAAGTTCTATAGTTTTGCTTTAGACTATATATTATGTCACACACACATACACACACACCCCAATATATTACCTTCCCTCTATCCCATAGACAGTTATGTAGCACAGTTGATAGAGCACTGGACCTGGCATCAGGAAGATCTGAGTTCAAATATATTTACTTTATAGCTTTGTGACCTTGAGCAAGTTATTTAAGCTCCATCTGCCTCAATTTCCTCAATTTTTAAATTGAGATACCTAATAGCACCTAGTTCCCTACCTCCTTTACCTGGTTGTTGTGAGAATCAAATGACATAATATTTGTAAAGTTTTTAGCACAATTCTGGCACAAAGTAGGGACTTTATAAATGTTTCCTTTTCTCCTTTCTCACTTTACTAGATCTGGCATACTACTAATAATAGCTGACATAATATATAATTGTTTACAATTTTTAATTTGTTTTATACTAAATTGCTCTTTTTAAATTTTTAAGTAAAAATTTATTGACATTTTTTCTATGATATATGTATATGTTTCTCGGTGTCACTCTTCCTAGACAACTATTCTTTATCTGTTAAATAAAATATTGATATTTTTTGTCTTTTCTCTCACATATGTCTTTCAAAATACCCATTATTCCTCCCTCTTCCAGAGAACTATCCTTTATTACAAAGAATTAAAAAGAGGAAAAAATAGTTCAGAAAAATTAACCAACACTTGATAAAATGCTGCACACATAGTGTTCCATATTCATGATCCCCAACTTTTAGCAAAATTAAAAAAGGAGGCTGAGGTGGAGGGGAAGATGTTGTCACTTCTCTCTTCTTGGAGACCAAGTTTGGTCATTATAATTTTGCAGAATTCATTTTAGATTTTACATTGTCTTCCTCTATTTACATTGTTGCAGTTATTGTGTATATTGATTTCATGGTTATGCTGTCTACATTTTGCATCAATTCATATAAAGTTTCCTAAGCTTCTCTGTACTCATTGATTCAAATGTCATCTCCCATGTAAAGTTAGATCCCTAAATCAATAGTGATTATCTCCTTTCTCAGATTCCTTATCTCTTTCCTATGTATCCTATATCATTTTGTATTCTGAATACTTGTCTTTGTGGGACCTCTTTAGTAGACTATGAATTATATGAAATTAATAATTAATTAATATATGAAATTATGAAGTTCCCTCCTAAGTGAGAGGTAGAATGATCTGCCATGTTATATACTGGCTGTGTGATTCCGGGCAAGTCGCTTAACCTCTAAATGCTCCTAGGCTCTAAAGGTTATAAATTACATAAGAATCATGGTTCTGCATTAATGAAGAGAATTTTGTCTTTCTCTTTGTGAAATCATAACCCCAAAGCAAAACAAACCCAACAAAAAGAATACTATGAGCCAGCTAGATTAATTTAACTCAATACTGAGGCTTATTAGGTTCCCTTATGGTCATTTTTATCCCTGGAATTCTTTAATGGTTCTCCTGAACCCCTCACTGGTAATGGTAAGACACATGTCTCCTCTCCACCATCTTCTGAGCTTAAGCACCTGCAACTAGTGGAAGGTAGTGAGTCAAGAATTCTACTCACTTTCCAGCAGCAGGTCCTGCTGGCAAATCACACTTTTTATAAAAATTGTACCTGGCAAACACCAAGAGAGACCACCCAGCCTCTGAGCTCAGGGCAGGCAAGACCATTCCTATGCCAAGCGAAAACACAGAAGCCCCTTCATTGCCAGCTGAGGTCCCTTAATGGATTTGGCAGGATTTGTGGAAGAAATAGGAAAATGGGGCAGGGGAGTCATGTTTCTTCAAATCAATCAAAAGTGAAAAGATTGAGCTTAGTTTTGTCTCAAGATTAGGGCTTATACTTGCCTCTCCATTCTCCTCTGAACCGGGTCACCCATCCCTAATTACTTTTGAAACCTCTTCATTTGCAGACATTATAGCAGCATTTAAGCATCACTATATTTAAAGGGCTGCCATTGTCCTATAAAAATCTGCATGTAGAATCATGCTCTAAGCCACAGTTATTTGACCTCTGCTGTACCAAGGGCTTCATTTGCAACCTCCCAGAAGCCCAGTGGCTGCACTTGATTTGCATGGGTATTTGCATAAATCTACATATGATTGGTCTGCAAGCATAGAATATGAGCTGATTATGTCTTATTTGCTCTAAAAGTTCAGTCATGAAAATAATAGGTGAAAATTACATCTAACCCAAAGAGGAAAAAAAAATTAGTTGTTGTCCAGAAAGTTTTATTTAGCAGTCATCTCTTGAATATTTCTTTGACAAATGAGGTTATAGTTTAAAAAAAAACTAGGCTTTGGAATTGAGAAGTAATTCACTCTTAAAATTATCTCAGGAGGCAGGTAGGTAGCTCAGGAAATTGAAAGATCTGGGTTTTGGAGGTCCTGGGTTCAAATCTGACTTCAGACTCTTCCTAGCTGGATGAAACACGTGCATGTCATTTAATCCTCATTGCCTAGTCTTTACCCCTCTTCTGCCTTGGAACCAATTCCCAGTATTGATTCTAAGACAAAAAGTAAGGGGTAAAAAAAGTGGTAAATTGGTTCATTCCCTTCTGCCTATAGTTGGACCTTACCAAAACTCTCTTGAGAGAAATAGGAGAATCTGGCAACAGACCAGTCTCCAGGCTTGTGTCATACTATTGTCATGCAGACATCATATTGGCCAGTTCACTCTTTAGCAATCTCTTCCATTGGCAGAAATAAGAAGCTTAGAAGAACATAACTCAGATGTGTTACAGGAGATAGAATTTGGTCTCATAGATGATCATCATCCCCATTTTCTTTGCTGGCATCTTGCTGTGTCAGAGTGGAGTCCCTGGGTCTCTCTCACTTTGTACCATCTGTCTGTCTCTCTTCCTCTCTTCCCATCCCAACAACACCAAATTCTTCTTCCCTTTCCTCTCCCTCAAGTAATGCACAACTGAGTCATACTTGTCATTCATTCCCATACTGCCTTCGGTCTAACATGTAAGTTGTTCTTGTTCGGTTGTTTCAGTCATGCCTGATTCTTTAGGGCCCCATTTGGGGTTTTCTTGGCAAAGATACTAAAATGGTTTACCATTTCCTTTTCCAGCTCATTTGACAAATGAGGGAACCAAGGCAAGCAAGGTTAAGTGACGTTCACAGGATCACATAGCTAGTAAGTGTCTAAAGCCAGATTTGAACTCAGGAAGATGATTCTTCCTGACTCCAGGTCTGGCACTTTGTCCACCTTACCTGCCCCTTTCATAAGCAACTTACTGAATTCACTATCATACTGAAATCTCTCTCCTCTTTAGCTGACCTTCTCAACATTTTCCTGCTGTTTCTAATCCAGCAACTCCTATCTTCCAGGGCTCCCACCATGCTTTCCATATTCCCTCAATCACTGTGGTACATTTTCTCCACCAACATTAGCTATTATTAAACTCCTTGGATCATGACTTCCAGAACAATCTCTAACAATTCAGAAAATTGATAGAAGCCTTGAATATAGTCCTGATATTCTTGAACAGAGCCTGAGTACCATAGAAAGCTCCATTCCATGCCTTGGCTCCTACCTGCTTTTTCCTTTCCCTAGCAGCCCCAGTTCTAAACATGGTTTTTGAGATACCCACCCTACTTCCAGGTCTATTTTTCCTTCTTTGTCCTCTATACATCTTGCTGACTCTTTCTCTTCTTCCTAACTCCTCAAAATGAATGTCTTTGGAATTTCTATCTTTAGTCTTCTATTCTCTCTTTCTCTGTCTCAGTAGTTTTATTAATTCCCCAAATTTTAATCATCATCTCTTTACAGATGACTCCCAAATCTGTATCTTCAGTTCCATTTCCTGACCTTCAAGATTGTATAGTCAGATGCATTCAAGATAGCTACACTTTGATGTCCCACACATACCCCAAAACATATAATATTCTGATGATCCCAATTAAATACATCTCTCTAGCACACTGTTATGTAGTTTCTTTCTTTGAATGTAGAAACAAATGTCTTCCATTTTCTATCTTCAGTGCTTCAAATACTCCCTCACACATAGATTATGCCCCAAACCAAGTTTATTCTCCTTCAAAAAGCATTCTCTCTTCTGACCGCCCCCTATATTCTCGATCTCCGTATTGTCTTTGTCCCTTTCTCCTTCTTAATCATCTCTTATTATTAATTCCATTTCTAGCTTCAATCACTTCCTTTCCTATAATATTTCTTGTTTCTGTTCTTTCCATTTTATCTACACCATTTATACTTCCATGCAGGTTTTCGGTACTCCCAGCTGGAATGTTACAAGTCTTTCTTTTAAAAAAAATATTTAATTTATATTTTTTCCAGATTACTTGTTGAAACAAATTTTAACATTCATTTTCTGACATTTTGTAATCTGTTTTCTCTCCTCCCTCTCATCCCTCCCCTAGAGGCAAGTAATATGATATAGGTTGTACATATAATATATATTTCCATATTAACCTAGCTGTGTGAACCTGGACAAGTCTTTTAACCTCTATTGCCTAGCCCTTACCACTCTTTTGCCTTGGAACCAACACACAGTATTGATTCTAAAATGGAAGGCAAGCATTCTTACAAAATAAAATAAAAATACACATACCACCTATATTCTCTCCCTCCTACAACCCAACCAGCCTTGCAGGTTAATGTACCTTGTGAATAGATCCGGAGAAATGAGTCTTCTAAGAATGTTTCTTTGGATCCCTATTTTCTACTGAATAAGGTTCAAACTCCTTTGGTTGACATTCAAGGCTTTCTGTAATCTTTAGTCACACTGTATCTCCAGCTTTATCACATAGTATTCTTCTTCATATATTCTATGTTTCAAATTGGACTACTTACTAGCTTTGGCTCATGTTAGTTCTACCTGCTTCACACTCCTCCAAACATTACTTTACTGAATCTCTGTTCATCTTTCAAAAAGACAAGCCAATGAACAGCATCACTGGATCACATCTCAGAATCCATCTTGTTTGACCTGTACCTGTATTATACTCATCTCTACATGTCATCTGGTGATCATGGTATATTGTGGATGGGACAATGAAGAAACAGACCTCCATGGGTTTAACTAAAAGATTTTTAAAGTTGCACAAAAAATGGGAATTTTTTCCTTTGCTATTCTTATACGTTTGTACTTTTTCAATGAACATTTAAATTTAAACATGTTATTTATTCCATTTGGTTCCATTGACCTGGGATACCCTGTTGTGTTTAAAAAAAAACAATTTCCAGAAAGTTTAGTTCTTTATGACTTGAAATTTTTCTCCCAAAACTTAAAACTAACCCCAGCTAGTAACCTTCTTCCCCATGTCAGCCTTCCAAAAATATTCTTCCTAGTAGCCTCAAGTTTAATTTCCTTTTGTTCCTTTCTCAAGGCAGATGGAACGTGATCTAGGATGGTGCCTTATATGCAGTAGACATTCAATATGCCTTGTTTTATGATGGTGGTAACAGCTGGTCACCAACCTATTCATAAGTTGTTATGTTGGAAGGTCCTTATGGAGTCATCCTTCAGCCTTCTGTTCTCTAGAACACATCATCCCAATTCATTAATCTTTCTTCTTGGGTTCTATTTTCTGCCTCTAAACATACTTGATTCCAAATCAAGCTTCTTCATTTGTAGGCCTTCAAATGGCTCAAAGGTGTCTGAAACACATTCAGGGTCTTCCTTGGAAGGACATTGTGTGCATTTTATTTTTCATGTATACACATGCATGCTAGTTAAAAACCATTTTTTGTTGGCATATGGACATTTTTCTTCTGTTCCCTCTTCTCTGCCAGGGAAATTTCATTCCACAGTTAAGTGGAACAACATGGGATGGGGAGGGTGCTGGAGGATACAGAAAATTACAGATGCTTGTTAAAAGGTAAAGCCCTGTAGTGGAAAGAGCTGAAGATTGAGATTTAGATGTCCTAGGTTTGACCATTATGTAAACAAGGAAATCTCACCTAACCAATTTCTCTCCCTTTCATTGTTCTCATCTCCAAAATAGAGCCAATTCCAGTCTCTTCTCTCATTTTATAGGAATTCTCTTAAGAGGAATGAAAACATAGAAACCAAAATTACCAGACCACTCTCAAGGAACTATTCCCCATACTCTAACGAGACCTGATTCTCTCCTTAAATTTTCCTTGCTCCTCTTTTATCCCATTGTCTCCTTCATCCTCTATCACTTTGTGGATATTAATGTGTATATTTTCTTCTCAAATAAGAAAATTGATCCTTATGCTACTTTCTTTCACTTAAAGTCTTTATGGTCAACAAGGATCTCTCAGATGAATTTTAGATTCATATTTCCAAGGGTCTGCCAGCACCACAAATACAAGATATCCCCAGCTGAACTCATCCTAAGACTCCTAAATCTATCCCCTCCTCATGGCTTTTCTGTTTCTGGTAATGGTGCCTCTATTTCCTCCTGCCCAGACTTAATGTCATCTTTTATTTCTCTCTTTTCCTTACCATTGACATTTTCTTTAAATCCTATTGATTGTATCTCCAAAATATTCCTGAAATCTCATCCTCCTTCTCTATTTTCTCAAGACCTTGGTGTTTCTTTTATATTCCATTAGAACAGGGCCCTACTTGGATTCCCTGTTTCTAATATTCTCTCTCCCCAAAAAAGCATCCTATGCTCTGATTCTGGCTTAATTTTCTCAGTGCACATCTGATCCTGCCACCTATCCGCTCAATAAATGTATATAGAATTTTATGATCTAGCAAATAAAATCCAAACTCACCTAGCCTGCTAGCTAAATCTCTTATTAAAAATAAATAAATAAACTTTGTTCACTATGCACCCTTTGGTTGTAATGCCCTTTGCCCTCAGATCACCTTTATAGTTCTGACCCCTCTTTCAAATCCCTGATCCTTTGTCCTTTCTTCAAGGAAATCATCCTGATTCCACTACCTGGAAATAATGCCTCCTTCTCTGAACTCCAGTGACACCTCCTATCCCTTATTCAGCTTCCACCTTCTTCCTTACATCATAATTATTGGCTTCCATATCTTTTTCTAAGTTGTCAATTCATTGAGGGCTAGAAATAGGTCATATTGCTCTCAGCTTCACTCACACTGCCTGGCAGAATGCTATGCATACACAGTAGTAGATTCTAAATAAATATTTGTTGAATTGAACTTCTCACTGCCCATAATTGTCTTTCTCCATATGTCCTCTTTCCCCTGCTGCCTCCAGTTTTCTTTCAAAATGGAAATGTGATCTCCCTCCTCAACATTTATCTTTCAGACATAACATTAAATGAACATCCCAGAGCTATAGTAAAACTAGGCTTGATTTGGAGTGAGACGAGGAAATTCACACCTAGCCATTTGCCACATGATGGGAGACCACTCCTCCATACTAGCTCATCAAGAATCAATTACTGGCTTAGAAAGGAAGCTCATTGTGGTGTGTCTCCAGGAAAGTCTCTATTAGGGAATATCCCTTCTAATGATGCACAAAAGATAACTGTAGCAGCATTTGTTGTCCTTAATCTATTCTCCAAATAACCTCTCTGGGTTGCTTATCACCCCCTATTTATTAAGAGTCAGTGGGGAAGACATATCTTTTGGAGAAAAACCACTACTTATCCAAATCAATAAATTCTACAGGAACAGGAAACTATAATTGCAGAAATTATCCCTTCTCGTGTGGAAGCCATTAATTTTAATTAATTGAATTCATTCATTCATTCAAGAAAAAAAAATCTTCATCCAGGAAAGTAGGCTATAGGTTGGCAGTATCCTTAAAGATCATCTAATCTAAACCCTTTATTTTATAAATGAGGAAACTGAGGTCTAGCTTGGGGAAGTAATTTGTCCAAGACCTAGTCTCTTAGTCTCAGAAAACAGAATGATACCTTAAGGTGGTAGGGTGGTACAATAGAATGGGCACAAGTTATTGAGTCAGAGGACCTGGGTTGGGATTCCACCTCTAGAGGCTGCTTCTGATGGGTTCAGGAGGCAGGAAGACTGTGACTTCTGATACTAGCAGTATGACTGTGGGCAAGTCACTTAACTTCTGTTTGCCTTAGTTTCTTCAACTTTCAAATAGGGTTAGCAAGAGCACCTACCTTGTATGATTTTTGTGAGGCATAAATGAGAAAATATTAGTAAAAAGCCCACCTAGGACAGCATCTGGCATCTAGTAAATATTATATAAATGCTTATTCCTTCTCTCCCTTCCCTCCAATGAATACTACCTATGTAACCTTGGGCAAGCCACAGCTTCTCTGGACCTCAGTGTCCTTAACTATAAGAAGAGAGTTTTGGACTAGACAACCTCTAAAATCTGAGTCAACCCCAGGTCCATGATACTTAGAGCTAAAGTCATCCTATGAATATGACTTCTTCCTGATGACTACAGATTTTCTCAGATGCCCAGTCATAGGTGAAAATATTGGCAGATGTTCTTAAGAATATTTTTATAAGGAAAATCTACCTTAAATTCATTCTGAGGTCTTAATATTTCATGAGAAAGTGTTCAAATCATAAGTCTATATTTAAATATGTCATCATGGCAATTCCCATGAAGCCAGGAATCTCAGTGTGGAATGAAATGATCAAATGCCATGTAGTTACATCCTTTTCTAAAGGAAGAGAGACTAAAGCATCATACATTCAACATAGCAGCCATAATTTCCCAAATCAACCCATTCCACTCTTGAACAGCCCTGAGTCCAGGATCTTTTTACTACTCTTTCTCTTTGCAGCTTCAATACATTATTCCTTAGACCAAATAACCCCTTTAAAAAATAAAACCCCTTCAAATACTTGAAAGCTGTTATTCCACCTCTCATATGTCTTTTCAGTTCATTATTAATTCCTTTAATAGATCCTCGTGTGGCATGGGTCCCCAGTCCTCTCATTATCTTGGGTTGGCTTCCTCTTCATGAGCTCTGTCTTGCCAACAACCTTCCTAAAAAGAGAAACACTTACAACTGAACATAGGAGTCCAGATCTGGTCTGATCAGGGCAGAGTACATGAGGCTCTTCCCTCCTTTCATTCTATACAATATGCCTCTTTTAATAAAGTCTAAGTTCACATGAATTTCTTGGCTGCCGTGATTCATGTTAAATTAGCATTCAACTAATAATCTCATATCTTCGTGGGAACTATTTTCTATCCATAACACTATATCCCATGTGAGTGAGCTATTTTTGGATCCTGATTCGGTAATCAAACATAGCAGCTGTCCTTCTTCTGGCTCTACTGTCTAAAAAGTTGATAGGAACACCTTCAGCAAGGTCACTAAAAATGTCAAACAGCAAAGAACTGACTTTTAGGGTAGTTTAGAAGAGAGCTCCCTCCAAACAAACACTGACACTCTTTGACCCTGGTCATTTAATTGCTTTAATATATCTTACTGGAATGCATCTCTTCATCTTGTCTACATGAATAGCATGAGAAACTTTAACAAACACATTGCTGAAGTCTCATTCCTCCTATAACATTCTCCTTATCTGTCAGTATAGAAAACTTGTCAAAAATGAAGTTATTTTGGCAAGACTTATTCTTTTATCTCTTTAATTTATTTTAAAATATATTTTATTAATGACTTTTGTTTCTATAGACATCAGCCATTAGCCACCAAACCCCCAGATTGAAACATTCCTCATGACAAAGAAAAACAAGGAAGCCAAAGCATCCCAAAAGAGACCTTATCTAACAATGTAAACAATATTCTGTCCTACCTCTGTGCATAAGGAAGGAGATATATTGCTTTATCTCTTCTTAAAGGCCTTTGTTGGTTTTTCCATTGCTCAGATTTCAACTTCCTTTTAGTGACCTTTTCATTTTTGTTGTGGTTGTCATTGTGTATATTGTTCTCTTGGTATATGGCCTTTTCTGAATGAATAGATCCTTTTTTTTCCCAAAATTTTTACAAACAAGTCCTAGAATTTTCCCAGGAATTAAGCAAAAGATCACTATTAGTGCAAATACTCCATGGTTTTTCCATTCTTTTCAAAATTAGGCAACAACATTTGTCCATCTTAAAGAAATCAGTGGTTCAATAATCATGGGCCATTTTTTGAGTTGGTTTTATTGTTTTCCAATACCACAGGTTATCCTTTAAAAAACTGATGGTCTGAACTCAGTGAAGACAGATGGGTCCTCTTTTGCTCTCTTTTACCTTTTTTTTTATATTAAGTTTTCATGGTTCTCTAGTCACCATGTTGTTCTATTCTTCCTTGTCTAGATATCTTCTACTTTCCTTTATGCTCTTCTGACCCAGGTTATAACAAAATGGGAAATTCCATGAGTCTTACTGGTTCCTACCTCAGAGGAAGAGATGATGGTTTGTAAGTCCTCTAGTTGGCCCCTTCGAATAACCCTGGAAGCTTCGAATTGAGGCACAGAGGTGGCCTATCCCCATGGTTTTTGGAACTCTCTCTTCCTCTTGAAATCACTTTCTATGTACTTGGCGTACACATGTTGCATCCCCCAGTAGAGTGTGAGCCCCCTGAGGCCAGTTTTTTTTTTTTGTCTTTGTATTCCTAGCTCACAGGAGCACAATGCCGTGCATTTGATAAATGCTTAATAAATGTTTGTTGAAATGAATTGAATTGATTCCAAAAATTCCACAAAGCATGATGGCCTTGCATTGTCTATGCCAATAATAACATTCGTTTTGTTCGAACAAAGCCTCTCTGTGTCCTTTATCATTACAGGAGAGGCAATAAAGTCTACATACTTTTAACATTTTGCCTTCACTATGGAGGCAAAACTAGCAGTAGAAACACCAGATTCACTTCTGAGAATTAAACACATGAATAATGCTAAAACTTGTTTATAAAACTGGAAAGGCAATTTCATGCAAAGGCCTAATGGGAAAATTGGTAGCTTTCTTCCTCCCTGGAATCCCCAAACAAACTTTCTTTGATGCTTTACTCATTATTTTTATAATTAGACATAAAATGATTCACACTTTACCCGTCATTTTAACAGATCATTGTGGTTATTTCCATTTAAGATGAGTATTTCTGCATATTGCAGATAAGCAGTCAGTCATATGTGGCATAAAGCTTTTCTTAAAAAAAAAATAATTAGGCCTGCGAAATGATATTTAGAATTTTTCAAACTGTCTGATGAATAAAGGATAATCAAAAATTCATAAGAAATATAAAAATCTGTTGTCAGAGTGATGAACCTAGAGGAGTGTGAAGCTGAAATTAAAATATCTTTGTTGCAGAAAGAAGAACCTAGAAACACGTCTCTAATTGCCAGGCCTTCCAAGTTTGAAGCAACAATAGCCAGTACACTAGAGAACTTTGCTAGAAGAAACAACAACGACGACGACAACGAATCTACAACAGTTTAAGAGCTGAGCCTGAAATCATCTTTTTAAAAAATTTTTTATGTGTTATTAGACTTGCAGTTCTAAATATATTTGACCACAGGCCAGTGGAGCGGATGATAAGTATTTTAGTATGTGCAAGCTTTTCCATGCAGAACAACTAATGACTAGAAAATCATAAACTGAATAGTCAAGTGATAAAGGCTATTTGTATATTGGTTATTGAGACAGGAAGGGGACTTTTATTGCCTCTTTTCATTTTTATGACAGGAGGCAGATTCCCTTTGCATAGTGGGTTGAGGGCTGATAACCTTGTGGTGGATGGTAGAGCCAATGACCACAATACAGAAGCCAAAGGACTTCTCCTGGAGGCTTCCTGGTGGATTCAATCTTTCCCCTGCTCTACTCCTTCTGGCTCCTAATCTTTGCTTAAGAAGACCAACCTATTGTTTGGAATTATCAGTGCTTCACTTAAAGTGCCCAATTCTTACCAAATAAGTAGAAGCTGGTTATCCTTATTTCCCTGGAAATATCTGTTGCGTCTGAAAACATGCATATGGAAATGTATATCTGAATTGTAGATTCAGAGGTAGGGTTGGATATTGGGACAAGTGTCCCAAAACACTTGAAATTATTGTTTCTTTGGATCTCTGAAATTTAATTTAATTTAATTTTAATTTTATTTAAATTTTATTTTATTTTAAATTTAAATTGTGTATAATTTAAATTATATATACATATATACACACATATATAAATTATTTTATTTTAAATTTTAAAACTCTCACCTTCTGCCTTAGAATTAATATTGTGTGTTGGTTCTAAGGCAGAAGAGTGGTAAACTCTAGGCACTGGGGGTTAAGTGACTTGCTCAGGGTCACCTAGGTAGGAAATATCTGAGAACAGATTTGAACCTAAGATCTCCTATCTCTGGGTCTGGCATTCCATCTGCTGTGACACTCAGCTGCCCTCTGTTTATTGCCTTTTTGTCTTTTACTCTTCCTAGTGCTTGCACAATAATAGGGCTGGACACCTGACCAGTTTCTTCAATTTTGGAGTTCAGAGAGACAAGATTTCCTTCTTTGGAACCTGGTTTTTCCTTCGCTTCTTGCTTTAACTCTTAGAACTGAGAGAGAAAGATGGGTCCCCAGCTCAACTATGGTAATCACAGAAGGATGAAGTTTTAGATATGAAAACCAAACAATTGGCCATGTGATCTCTTCACCAGGTAGGAGCTTCTTTTATTGAGCCAAGATGCAAACAATTGATTGACTAATTAAACAAGTTAAACACATCTGGGGGAGGGGTACGCTTTAAAAAGAGGAAATTCTGCAGCTGACCATTCAAGTGAGGGCTAGTATCACACTAGAAGAATTCTCGTTCCGTTTGTCAGCTGGAGAGTTGGAGTGAGAAGTATTGAAAAAACCAGGTCTCTGAAAGGGAATAATTACCCCTCTCTGCTCCAAATCCCAGGGTACCAGCCAGTTCTCAGACCTCTATTACATTTGGCACATTGGGGCTGCTCAATAAATACTTGCTAGGCTGTTTAGACCCTAGCAAGATGCTCAGAATGGCTTTTTCTTTTTTTCCTCTCAAAGAACTGAATGAACCTCATTTCAGTCTGTCTTTTTTTTTGATAGTTCCAGTCCTGTGAAGTAATTGGTATTTAGGAACTCCTTGGCAAGAAATCTCTATCCAGCAATACACATCAGAACCTGTTCTTCAGGTTATCATCTTAATAAATTGTCTAAGTCTATAATAGCAAATTCAAAGAGAAATAGATCCCTACCTAAGGATAGTGACTTAGAAAATCACAAATTAGCATTACATATATTGTATTATATTTTTATTTATTTTGTTACACATTTTCCCAATCATACTTTAATCTGGTTCTTGCCCTAGCTGTGTTTTGCACGTTTGGTACCCATTGGCCCCAGGGTTTACCTAGAATGTAAGAGGTGGGACCCCAATCTTCATAATTATGGCAGCTCTTTATCCACTATGGCAGATTGCCTTTCACAACTATAAAAAAACCAACAATTACAATAATAATGAGTTGAAATTGCAACTCAGTTATAGAATAAATAACATAGGGAGAAAAACTAGACCTCTGATTTCAGTGATGCATGGAACTCCTAGATCCAGGAAGTCCTTATACTAATGCAGGCTGGCACTTTCTCTGGAACTTATAGAATTGGAGAGTTGTCTAGGGCAATGACAGCCTAAGGAACCTATCCAAGGTCTCACAGTCAGGATGAGTCAGAGGCAGGGTTTGGACCAAGGCTTTCTGGCTCCAAGGTCAGCTCTCTAACCACTATTCCAGGCTGCCTATCTTAAAAAAAAATCTCTATTATCTTCTTTGTTCTTCAAAATAACCTTGTTCAGGGTAGGCATGCCAGAAGTGAAGGTCACCAACTTTATCACTGGGCTAACTCCATTAACCATCTGCTTGGTTAAGTATGTACTCATGACTTGAGTTATGTTTCCTTTCATTTTTTTTTACAAGAAATTAGCTTCCCTTGGGCCCAACAGCCAACTCCCAATGATAGTGTCATAACTTTCCTGTTATGAGTTCTTCCTAGCCTACTGCATCCAATTCAAGATGACTGCAGGGGATGCCATGAGGGTGCAGCCAATATTTTTCTTTCCAGACCTCCTCCCTTACTTCATTCCCCAGAAGGCCCTGAGCACTCAGCATGAAAACTGGAGGGTCCCAACTGCTGCCTGTACCTTTTCTGGTATTATACCAATGGGACCTGCCAAGCCCAAAGTAACCCAGAAGCTATTTTCTGAGAGGTGACACATATTTATTGGTGAATCAATAGGGGATATGCTGAATCTACACTCATTAGGGAATGGGACTATAGAATGATACCTACTTCTCTACTAGCAGCAATGCGATGATCCAAGACATTTCTGAGTGACTCATGAGAAAGAACACCATCTACATCCAGAGAAAGAACTTGGGAGTAGAAACACAGAAGAAAAACAACTGCTTGGTCACATGGTCAATGGGGACATGATTGGGGATGTAGACTTTGAAAGATCACCCTAGTACAAATATCAATAATATGGAAATAGGTCTTGATCAATGACACATGTAAAATGCAGTGAAATTGCACCTATGGGAGGGGGTGGGAAGAGGGGAGAGAAAGAGCATAAATCATGGAACCATGGGAAAATTCTCTTAATCAATTAAATACAATTTTAAAAAATAAATAATAAAAAGAATGACACCTACTTCTTTGTGTCTTAATATATCTTGAATAGTCACTTCCTGTTACATCTTAATCTGAACTGAAGAAACAATTGGTTTATCCTTCTGGTGATAACACCAGGTATTATCCCCATTTTTACAGATGAGGAACCAAGATTCACAAAGTTTATGTGATTAAACCAGTCACATAGATCTCAAAGACCAGAGCTGGAAACACAGCCCAGTCATTTGATTTCATATCTAATACATTTTCTGTCATGGTCTTATACTTTCTCTCTCCATACCCTTTTCTCTCCTTTTTCTTTTTTAACTCTTTCTAATATTTCATGCTCTTTTTTCATTAGTCAAAGGGAAAGATCAGGGTCTTTCTAAAACTTATGAAGGGCATAGATTGTCACCAGTGATTAAATATCTCTGAAAAATCTTGTCTAGTGCCATCATTCTGAAAGCTTCTCTTGGATTTCAAAGAAGTCCAACTCCATTCCTTAAACTCACTGAATGGTACTATTGCTCAAGTGGCACACCCTTTGCTTTCCCACCTCATAGACTCTATTATTCGGATTTCCAAAGGACTGTCTGAATGGTTTCAGACCCCTGGGGCTTTGTAAGAGCCAATAATGCTTGAAGGAATTGGACATTCAACTGGGGACAGGAAATCTTAATTTGAAGATATTTCCATTTTAATGCTATTTTTAGGTAATATCAATAGCATTTTTTGCTAGTAGAACAAATAAAGTAGCCAACATAGTAGGGAAGAAGAGAATGGGGATGACATCAACTGGAATGCAACAGCTTAAAGGAGGAAGTAAGTATTCTGGTAGTCTCTTGTGTTGTTTTTTTGTTTGTTTGTTTTGGGGTTTTTTTCCCTATTCTTTCTGATTAAGCTCTTAGCTCATTTTGTTTAAGGCCTAAAAAGCATTTTCAGAATTCTCTAAATTTTGATGCCTAAGGCAGATCTCTAATCACCATGACCCAATTAGAGCTCTGTTTTAATATAATGAGATATGACCCACACTAGATACTTCTTGCCCTGCAGTTAACTCTAGAGCTTTGTCTCCTATATTCTAATACCTTATATTTGAATGGAAGAATCAGCTCAGTTCATCCCCTCAGATCCAACTATATCAGAAACCAGTAGGGAATGTGTCCTCTGGCCTTTGTTTTGGGATGTTCTAGGGAGAGAGTGGAAGCATCAGGAGCTCAATGACCTAGGAAACTAATGTCTGGTCACCCAGGATCATGGGAATTTATTTCATGGAGGCAGTATAAACCTGTTGTCTTTTTGCCTCTAGCCATGACTGAAATTTCTCAATGGCAATGTGGGCAAAGGCTTTACTCCCTTCCAGATTCAGAAGGAGACTTATTCTTTCCACAACTGACCTCTAATCCATGCCAATGTTGAATAAGCTATAGAGTGTTACACATTCATTTAATGGATTTTTTGGCACTGGTGGGTATAGTTCCGGCCTAATGCTATTTTATGTACATATCTTTGAGACCAGTTGTGAACTGAATCTCTAAAGAGGCAAGCAGGCTTTGGACTCATTCAGAACTCTGGATTTCAAGCTGGCTCAATAACTCAATGAGTCACCTCTGTCTGGTCCTCTGTGATGATGGTGATGGAAATACTGGCCTACATCCCAGAGATCTTTAGAGTAGTAAAAAGATGACTTTAAGAAGGTCACAAAATGTAAGCTTTTTTTTTCCCTCCTCACTCCTTTAAATGGGAGGTAGATACCGTGGAGAGAGGGAATTATTATAAAGGTGAGTCAGAAATAAATATCATTCTCATGTTTTCTAACTTATGATGAAAAGAGAGAGAATGAACAAGATTCCCAGTCCTTAGACAGAGCTCCAAACCTCCCTAAGCCACAAAAATATCATGGCTAAAGGCAGAAAGGGGATAAGCCAAAAGGTTTATAGCTGGATAAATCCCCAAATGCTTAGTGACTGTGTGACATCGCCAATGCTTCCACTATTCCCTAGAAAAGATTCCCAATTGCAAGACATTGGACCAATACCTTGATTTGTTTCTGATGTGACTGAACCTGTGTCAGGATTATTTTAGCTGATTCTCCTATTCAGTGACTTTTCTTAGTAACCCCAGTTGTTAGCACCCCACACCTTTACCACCAAAAAAAATAGAAAATGTTAGTATTTAATTCAAATATGATACATGTTAACTTGTGCTTCCTTCTTTCAACTCCCATCCTGATATTTAGTAAATGCTTTGTGGACAGGGACTATTTTCTGTTTTTCTCCTCAGAGCCTGCCTTTCCTAGCAGGAGGCCTGACACATAGTAGGTACATAATAAATGCCTGGTTGAATTGTATTTTTAAAGTGCCTTCCAAGCATGTTGAAAAAAATCTCATTAATATTTATTGAGCACTTTAAGATGGTGGGAAGATCCTGCTAGATGAGGGAGTCAGTTGCAAAGTCCCATGAATAGCAGCAAGTGGGTCCCATCTTCTTTGAGCGATGTGACCATTACAGGGCATTTGGCAAAAGCACAGAGATTTACTACTCCTGCAGGCAGAAGCCTACAGCACCAAGAACACTCAAGGTCAAATAGAAACAGCCATGGTTGATGTATTTGCATGCGGTTTCCCTTGGATCAGTAGGTGCTCATATTTCAAATGCTGTATTCTCCATATTCTGAGGATTGCTCATTACTATGTTTCAGGAAAGTAAGTAATTACTAAAAGGTTACTGGGGACCCTTCCTCATTACTAGCACCCCACAGAAGGAACAGACAACAACTAATCTTTGCTCCTTATGAAGGGCGGTGATTTGCAGCAGCTTTACCCTAAAATAGTGGCAAGATTGGGTTTTCCTTGGCAATTGTCAGGTTAATTCATAAAGAAATATATATACTACAGGAGAAAGACATTCTAAGCTATTAAGGCAAGTTATCGCCACAGCAAGGGAATATTAAATTTTTGTTTTAGAAATAAAATTAAAGGGGCATTTGGCATAATATAACCGGACATTAGGGTGGCCTCCTTTTCTTAGCATGCAAATGATTTGATTACAAAGGAATAGCCATGGATCAGAGCTAACCATTTGCAGAGACTGTGATTTTCTTGTACTGATATCTCTGAAGCCTGTGTCTATGCATGGATTAAAAGAGAGGGCCAGAAGAAATGGGAAAATATGAGGTTAAACTACATCAGAGAGTGATGCAAGTGTGAACTGTGCCCCTTGGCATCTGAAGGTTAATTTCCAAGTTTCCTAGAGAACATTCCCTTCAAAATTCTGGTAAATCACAAAACAATGTCACATACAGTACAAAATGCTTGGGAAATGAAATATTCTATGATTTATTTGTAACTCAGAGTCACAAGCCAGGATTCAGACTTTGATTCTTACTGAAGACTAAGAATTACTTTTAACTGTTATACTTCTCTTTTTCATTATCTGGCAAATATTATTTGCTTGGTTATCTCTAGAGGGGGAAAATCAGGATTAATTAGTTCATGTTTGCCAAGTAGTCTGAAGATGAAAAGGTCTGAATTAAGACCTAAGTATTATTACCATTGTCAGAAAACTCAGATCATCTCAGAAATGTATTCAATGCCTGGATTTCTACATTCTGGATTTTAATAGACTGTTAGAAAGATTCAAATAGAATGACATGCCATTGAAATGGGAGTCTGGAGATCAGAGCTCTAAGGCTGGGAGATTTTGGACAAGTCATTGCAATCTTCTAAGTCTTAATTTGCCCCTCTGTAATAAAGTAAATGAGTTGAATTAGGTATGCTCTAAGCTCCTTTCCAGCTCCAACTTTTTTTTAAATCTAACTGCAGAGTACAAAGACTTATGCAGACCGCTGCATAAACCAATGGCCAAAATGGTGGAGTGGCCAAAATGGTGGACTGGTCCCTGATAACAGCTAGAAGTGAGTAAATTAGTCCAGTTGGTTCTCCCATTCAATAACTACTTCTAATGCCCTAGTTGTTAGCATTCCCCACACCCATTTTTGTAATCCCTTTGTATGTATTTTGTATTGGTTTTTCTGTCTATATCTTGAGCTCTGGTAGAATGTAAATTTGTAATCTGTATGTATTTTGTATTGGTTTTTCTGGGTATATATTGAGTTTCTCTAGTAGAATGTAAGCTTATAATCTGTTTGTATGTATTTTGTATTGGCTTTTCTGTCTATATCTTGAATTTCTCTGGTAGAATGTAAGCTCCTTCAGGGCAGCAACTGTTTACATTTTTATACGTGTATCCCTAATGCCCAGTACCAAGTAGGTACTTAAAATGCTTGTTGAATTAAACCATGAATGACTATAAAAATAATCACTTACTCCTATAGATTATTTAACAAACAAGTTGATAAAAATATCACTTAACTGTGTTCTTGTGTTTGTCTCACTTAACATATTTAGTTACTGATTTCTCTCTTTCTAATGCCAAGTGCCATCACCGAGAGAATGCAATTTCCTTGCTGAGATAAACAGCAGGGAAGCATAGTAAACCAGTGCTAGCAGCCCAGGGACTAGCAATAGCCCAGGAGAAAATATTTAAGAAAACAA
This sequence comes from Gracilinanus agilis, assembly GCF_016433145.1. Lineage (NCBI taxonomy): Eukaryota > Metazoa > Chordata > Mammalia > Didelphimorphia > Didelphidae > Gracilinanus > Gracilinanus agilis. The sequence goes on along the minus strand of NC_058134.1, from coordinate 74,460,016 downwards.
AATGCTCCCTTTTAATGATTATGAGCATAATGTGGTAAGGGCATATATGTGTATATATCTATGTCTAAATTTGTATAGGTAAAGATATATACATATATATGCCCACCCATATGTATATGTAAGATGAATCTTATATCACCCAGCGGACCCAAAACAGTACTATTCATTTAATAACTAGCTCATATTTTTGTAGCATTTTCCTCACATTTACCAGCAAGCAAATGCAAATATTGGTATAATTCCCTCTTTGCAGAAGAGAAACAGAGGCTCAGATCTGCTTGACATTTCATCACTAATAATTGCAGGGCTGAGACTTGAACCTAGCACTTCTGGTTCTCCATCCAACCCCTATAAGAGGCACTTGATAAATACTTGCAGAGTGGATTAGAATATCTACAGAATAAGATGTCCTTTTTATCGAATTTTCATGGAGATTTATGTTTTGGAAGAAATTCCGAGTGTATGTTGTAGCCAAATGACAAAAGTTCTCTCTGAGGGAAAGAAGGGGAGGAGAAAAGACATCCAAGAGTATAAGTACCTTGAGGGCAAGTACTGGTTCATTTTCATCTTCAAATCACAAATTCCCACTCTAATGTCTGGCACATAATAGGTGATCAATTAAATGCTTATTGATTATTGATACCTCGAAGCTTCTGTTGTCAAGCACTGATAAGGTTGATATTAAATTTTTATTCATCTTCAAGAGTGAAAATTTTCTTAACTTAATACATAAGACTGGCGTATTTAAAACATTCAAGGAGTTACAATTTTGTGGGGGTGGATAGTCCCTCGACAAACTCAGATTCTAATTATTTTACTCCTTCATAGATAACTATGACCAGCTAAGTGACACAGTGAACGGAGCATCAAACCTGGGTTCTAATCCAATCTCAGATACTTACCAGCTGTGTGATGCTGGCCAAGTCACTTAACCCTGTTTGCCTCAGTTTCCTCATCTGTAAAATGAGCTGGAGAAGGAAATGGCAAAACATTCCAGTATCTTGACCAAGAAAACCCAAAATGGGATCAGAAGGAGTCAGAAATGACCAACCAATATGAAAGATAGCTTTGGTATCATAGAATTAAAAATCATCTAGTTCAAATCGTTCATTTTACAGTTAAGGAAATTAAGGACTAGACTAAGTGACTTGCCCATCAGTAAGCGACCAAATAATCTGACTCCAAACTAAGCATTCTATTGACTTTACTGTGCTGTCTCTTATTGTGGGCAACACAATTTTTCTTCCTATGACCAACCTAGTGATGAACCTCTTCAGATTTATGTAGGCTACTCCTCCTACAACAGACATAAATAGTCAGTTCATCACTGAGTCTTTAGTCTTTCCAGCTTGGTAAAATCAGCTACAATTTGTCCTCTCATGCCTTAGTCTCTCCAAATCCAAGGACAGCTCCATATCATGCTGTGAATTCAGAAATAAATATCTTTCACAGTACTAGAATGATTTAAAAAAATTTTTTCATTAATTTTGGTATTAGCTCTAAGTCACTTCACTCTCATTCGTCATAGATGTTTATAATATTATGATAAAACAAACCAGACACAAAATCACTAATTCTCTCTGTATTTAACAATCTTTCCTTGTAACAAGATAATCTTTCCCTTAAGGACTTGTGTAAGATGAATGTCCATCAAGTTCACTTCATTTCTGAGCCAAAGAGGGCACCGTGGGTTAACAATTAGGCAAGCTTCCCCTTGCTTTATCTTAATCTATAAACACAGTTATATGTTTTGACGAAAATTGCACTGAACAGAAGCCAAGATATATTGATATCATGGGCTAAGTGTTTAACATGATGCCTGGAAGATGTATACCCAAAGCTAATTAACCTAGACGTGTTTGTATCTGGAACCCTGGGCCTACCATATTGTGGCAGTCTAAAAATAGCCTCTAAGAACTCTGGAACCAATAATTTTTTTTCAAAAAGAAAAAAAATACAGGAAACCACACAAGGAATTGTACATTTCCCATATGTTGTTTTTTTTAAGAGTCTCTTTTCTTTGGTGGAATTTCTGCTGAGTTTCTGAGAGACCCTTAGCTCACATAAGCTACTTTCCCTTTCCAACCCCTTAGTCATTTCAAGAGCATTTGCTGTGGGGAATGTGGGTGACCTCCTGATTGGTATTGGTGTCTGTGCCCTAATCTACTCTAGAGGAAATTGCCAAATGAGCACCTTGTTTGTTTTCTCTGAGTCCCTCTTGATTTGTACGTGTGTCATTTTCTATTAGAACTCATCATTCAGGTCTTAATACAGGAATTTTAAAAGGAGGGGGAGGCATTAAAGAAACTTTCTTATGGTAAATTCCAAGGAGTAGTATAGAGTGTAAATTCTGAATATGGCACCATGATGTACCTATTCTTCCCTAACCTATGGACCTCTGCCTAAGCACTACTCAGTCTCTTCATGTTCTAAATCTTTCTGCAATGGCTTGGTAACAGGGAAAAATCTTCTCCATCCCTACCTATGCCATATTTTGACCCTAGAGATGGGTTCTGCAAGTCACAGAGAGTCAGAAGGCAAACAATGAGGGAGGGGAAAGAATAAAGAGAAAGATGAAAGAGAAGCAAGATTAGCAAAGACCCAGCTTCCTTTGGTTTATCCCCAGCTTGTTTTGCTCTTCCTGTTACCTTCTCTAGGAGGGAGAAGGAGGGGGTACTGAGACTGGAAGGGATGTGGGGGGGATGTAGGGGGCGGGGTTTGATTCTGGGAGAGGAAGGATGCAAAGTTGAAAAAATTCCAAAGACCCAGCAAAGAAAACAGAAATCCATTGAAAGGGATAAATGGAGGAAGAGACTGAGGGAAGATGTCTTGAATGAAAGAAGCTTATAATGATGTTAGGAAGGTAAGACAGACAGGTGTAATGAGATTCTGTCCCAGAGCCAATTCTTGTTTTCATGGACTCAGGTTTTGTCCCATATGAGTTAGTAAATTGCTGCTCTCTGCTGGGTTCTGTGAAATGCCTGGCAGTCCTTTGAAATTCTTTCGCCATCCCTGGTATTTCAGTAGATGTTTGCCATACACACAATATTTCAGTAGGGTTGCTATAAACTGCTTTCACCAAGTAAGGAAACTTCCTTACAAAACTTTCCAGGGTCCCCACTCTTCCAAGTTCTATGTATGGGAAAAGTGATAAACATGGGGACATTGTCATAAAGAAAGAAAAAAAAACTTTGCTGGGGAAGAAATCTAGATATGTTCAAAGTTTAAGCGTAGATGTTCCATCATCTTAGAATGAGACACAGTCTGAATGTAACAGCCTCTTTCACAGAGAGCTGCATGCCAGTAATAGGAAGACTCATATCCTGGTTAGTGTAAGAAATCACACATAGCAAGCCTGCTCTTGCAGTCCATATGTATGTGAAACACCCATTGGAATCATGGGAGCTCTTACAGCATGGATGCTATATTATTGAGCCCAAATGCTGTTCTTTAGCCTTCAAAACTACCACATAGTTTGCCTTGAACCTGTCATATATTCTCTGACGAATGCCTAAAACTTCTCACATTAACTCTCTCCCCTTCTCTCCTGTCAGTCACACAAAGAGGGTGGGATGACCCATCTAGGCATATGCCATGGGCAGAAGACACATTGTGTATCTCTGTTATTTATTTAAATGCTTAATTTTGGAGCACACTGCCAGATCACCATGGTATCTAGGTGCTCCTTCAATCGAAGTTATTTTCAATTCCCTTTGAAAGGGAGAAGACTATTCCTTTTTTCCTTGCCTTTCTGCTGTAGCAATTGACCAAATTGGGAAGGATACAAGCATTTATGAAGCACTTACTGGGTGCTGAGTGCCTGACAAGTCCTCTTTCATTTGAGCCTCATAACATCCCTGTGCTTTTATTATCCCTGTTTTATAGTTGAGATAACTTAGGCAGGCAGAGGTGATGTGTCTTACCCAGAGCACACAGTCCCACAGTAAGCACCTAAGACTGGATTTGAACCAGATCTTTCTGAGTGAGTCCAAAGCACCATCTACCACAACACCTCATTGCCTCACAGTAGTTGGTTTGGGAAAAAAAAAAGATAATAATTATAATATTGAGATAGGTTTCTTCTGCCTGGATAGTAGGATATATTATAAACAAGGCATTTCAGTTATTTCCATTTTAAGGGCTATGTGGGACTCTAAATTGAAAGAAAACTGGGAGATCATCTGCTATAAAATTTTCACTGTTCAAGTAAGGAAACTGATCCCCAGAGGCATGATTAGTGACTTGATTAGTCATGTAAGGAACTTGGTTGCAGTACCTGGAGGGACCCTATTGTCCAAATGCAGATTTCATACCTGGGTCCTTTTTAGAACGGAAAAGGATTTTGGAAATGATCTCCCCCAATGTCCAAATTTTGCAGATGAAGAAAGTGAAACCAACATGGCTGAAGGGATGTGTCCAAGGTCATGTTCCCAGAAGTGATACACTCACTCCCACCACACACTTTTTTTCTTTTAAAATTTAAACTCTTACCTTTTGTTCTATTATCAGTTCTAAGACAAAAGAGTGGTAAGGACTAGACAATCAAGATTAAGTGACTTGCCCAGAGTTATACAGAGAAGAAGTGTCTGAGGCAATATTTGAACCCAGATCATCCCAACTCCAGGTCTGCCATTCTATCTGATGTGCTACCTAGCTGCCCCTAGTCACACACTCTTAAGAGGAGTCCCACAACCTGATTTGTCTATGAAAATACTATGTAATGCAACCTATACATAGCAGAGCGTAATGATAGAAATAAATGGATTCTTGCTTCAGCTACTTATTAGTTGAGTGACCTTGGGCAAATCATTTAATATCTCTTGGCCTCAGTTTCCTCAATTTTAACATGGGAATATAGCACCTATCTATTTGTGGTTATTGTGGAGATCAGATGAGATAATTTATATATAGTGCTTTGAAATATTAAAGCTGAATATAAATTGTTATTATATCTTGAATGTTGTCAACACGGGTGCCATTTTTAATTTTTTTCTCTTCTCTCTTTTTTCTCATAAACCAACCTATACTGACAAGTTTGAGTGGCTCACTATCATCCCCAGAATCAAATATAACATCCTCTAGTTTAATGCCCTTTGTCACCTGACTCCATCCTGATTTTCCAGTGTTCTTATGCCTAACTTCCCCTCTCAAATCCAACCATCCACTGACTACGACCTCTTTCTATTCCTTGTGCAAGACTTTCATCTCCTGACTCTGGGCATTTTTCAGGGGCTGTCTCCCATGCTTAGAATTATTCACTTCTTCACCTTTGCCTCGTAGGTTCCTTCAAGTCTCAGCTAAAATTTGGAAGAATCCATTTCTAGTACTCCTTAATATTACTGGGTTACTTCTACTGATTGTGATTATCTCCAATATAGCTTGTCATTATAGATATTAGTGCATACATATGTAGTATATATACACACATGTAAATATATGTATAGGTAGATAAATATCTATATCTATATATGCATAAATATGTGCATATATGTGTGAGCGAGTGTGTCTATATATACATGTATATGTATTTCTGGTCCTCCTTAATACTATTGCTTTCTCTCCATTGATTATGATGATCTCAAATATATCCCATTCACACATTTTTGTAAGGATGTGGATTATACACACATATACACACATATAATATATACATATATTTGTGTATATCTGCCTATTTTTATATATGTGTGTGTATGCAATTATAGATATGTATATATTTGTATATGTGTCTATATATTGTGAGATTCATATTGCAGAGAGGGATTCAACCTGCAGAGAGAGGTTCAGGTTACATCTCAGAAGTCCATAGGGCCCCCCCCCCAAGAACTCTGAGAGAGGGGGCAGTTAAGGCAGTTAGATCCCTGAGAGGAGAGTAGGCAGGTCACTCTGCTTGCTGGGTCTTGGGTCCCGGGTTGCTCTTGGGACTGAAGACTTGAATCTGAGCAAAGACATTTTAGTTCCTAACTGCCAACCTGCTTTACCTGGGTTTGATCCAACAACACCACAGTTTACCTCTGTTTAGTTATTTAGATATAGGAGAAGATTATTTATAGGCTTAGAGAGCAGATCAGCTATTCAAGTTACCTTTCCCCTTTGTGGGGAGGGGCTGCTTGGACATATCAGTTTGAGGGCTTCCCAGACCTTATCGATCCTTATTCCATTTCCCTTCCTTCCCATTCCCACCTATTATTAAACCTGTTATCAATTGGGAGCTGTGCCTAGTTATATATTTTGGGATATACTCACAACCTCTTCAAGCTGAGTTCCTCCTGCTTTGTAGCCCAGAAGTAAAACCTATCCTCTGTGCCTGTGAGCTTCCAATACATCAAGCTTCTCCTATTCTCTCCCATTCAATCCTGTGGGGAATTAGTTTAGAGAAAATTATCATCTTTAGGAGTTCAGCCTTTCCTAACCTACTGTCTGGGCCCAGAAGATATCTAGTCAGATTGTCCACCATACTCATACTGTAACTGACTTTCTAACTGCCTAGTGCAGTGGTTCCCAAACATTTTTGGCCTTCCACCCCCTTTCCAGAAAAAAAAATATTACTTAGCCCCCTGGAAATTAATTTTTTTTATTTTAATAGCAATTAATAGGAAAGATAAATGCACCTGTGGCCATCACTGCTCTCCTGGATTGCTGCAGCACCCACCAGGGGGCAGTAGCACCCACTTTGGGAATCACTAGCCTAGTGGGATGAGGGAAGTGAAGGAGGACTTTGACAAGATCCTGCCCCTCCCTTCCAATTCAAATTTGCTTGTGGGCGTGGATGTGTATCCCTTCATAGACCAAAGAATTAGAGAGACTTGATTGCTACAGACCCCTGACATCTTACAGCTTCCCAAATACAACAATATTTGTATATATGTCTTTATATTTGTGTATAACTCTCTATATATTTGTGTATGTGTAGATGTATTTGTGCATAATTGTCTATATATTTGTATATATGTCTACATTTGTGTATGTATGTATGTATTTGTGTATAATTGTCTATATATCTGTATATATGTGTATGTGTGTATATATATTTGTATATATGTCTATATTTGTGTATAACTATATATTTGTGTATGTGTGTATGTATTTGTTTATAATTGTCTATATATTTGTATATATGTGTATCTATGTAAGTGTGTATATATATGTATAACTGTCTATATATGTATATATGTGTGTGTATATATATTTCTATATATACAAATACATAAACATTTGTATGATTATGTGTCCATAGTTATTTGCATGTCACCTTCTCCATTAGATTTCCAGCTCCTTGAAGGCAGAGCCTGTTTTTGTCTTCCCTTATATCCCCAATGTCTCACAAACAATAGGTGCTTAATAAATGTTGACTTGACTTGACTGACCCTTGAAATGCGGAGCAGAGAATAAGGCACCAAATCAGAGAAAAGAGAAGAATTTGAGAGATATCAGAGATATAGGAAACACTCAGCCTAGCTTCTATTTGGAGGCTAATGAGCTGGCTTTTAAAAGTGTCTTTACTAGACAGTTTACTCTAAGAGATGCAGCTTTAAAAGGGAAGGCTACATTATCCTTCTCCACTACTCACTCAGGTTATATGCAATTCAAAGAAGACTTAATGAACCTTAATCCATGTCTGGCATTGTAGAGGATGCAGTATCAGCATAAAATATGGCGTCCTCAAGAAACTTACAATCTATTTGGGGAGAGAAGACAGAGGGCAGACATAAAACACTTAAGATAATAACCCAAGACTATATATGGTAACAGATCGAGATGAGAGGCACTACAGGAGTGGTTTGCAAGTCCAGAGGAGAGAGACATGACCATGGGTTCAGTGGTTTAGAGAAAACTCTAAAGAGGAAGCTCTGGAATTTATTAAAGATTCAGAGGAGGAAGAGTGAAGCTTCTTGTCCTCTAGTTTTCTTCATCAGTCCAGATATGGACAATTCCAACAAAGTAAAAGCACGTAGGTAAGATGGACCAGGCCTTCTGGATCCCATGTTAGGAGAGTCCCAGCTGGGGCAATGACAATTGCTACTCAGCCTTCCTAATGTTAGAAGTCAGCTTCTCAAGTCAGATAAATAGAGTATTGGAAAGTTGTCCTGCTTCATTATCTTATACTGGGCATAAAACATGAGGGTTCCCTGAATTTAAAGAAGGCATTAGGGATCCTGGAAAGGTTTATGTGTTAAAGTGGATTATAATCAGGGGAAAGAGACATAAAAGAGCCCAACCTTCTAACTCTTAAAAAAATAAAACTGGCAGGAATTCCATATGTGCAAGGAACCAAGTCTGAAGTTTTTGTGAATTGTGATACTAGTTTATATTCTGAGCCAGCCAGAAAAACCATAGCCAAGAGGTCACTCACTGCTCAGCTTGTTTTGTACATTTGCTTTAGGTATCTGAAAGGACCTTACTGGAGGATTAGAGGCAAGAAGATTTGAGATTGGATCCTGCCTCAGACATTACTAGCTATTTGACTGTGGTCAAGTCCACTTAACCTTTTTGAGCCTGTTTCCTCATCTGTAAACTAGGGATAACAATACTTGTAATACCTACCTCACAGGGTTCTTATGAAGATCAAATGTGAAGCTCTTGGGGATCCTGTGAATGTGATATGAGTATCACTTATTATACCGCAGTAGCAAACATGAACATATGCATAAAACTAAGACTCAAGAGTCTCAGCTCACATTCTTGGCTCTTGAGACCTTAAACAATGTTTCTCCTCTTCTGGTCTCCATTTCCTCATCTGTCAGATGAGAAAGTTGGACTAGCTTAGGGCTTCTTCACCATTTTTTTTATCAGGACCCTTTGGGAAGTTTTTGAAAACTCTGGACTCCTCAGAATAATCCAAAAAATGAAATACAGAGGATCACAAAAGAATCCATTTATCATGAAAATCCAATAAAAAAGTTCAGAGACACCAGGTAGATGAGAGGCACTAAAGGAGTGGTTTGCAAGTCCAGAGGAGAGAGACATGACCATGGGTTCAGTGGTTTAGAGAAAACTTCATAGAACCATAGTCTATGATTATAGGTAAAGAACTATAGTCTATGATTATAGGACTAGCTTATGTATGCCACTTGAAGAGAGGATGTTGGCATGGCATTAACATTTTAGTTTGCCCCTATACAATAAGGAGATTCATTAAAAGAAGACAAGGCAATTCCCTGCCAAGGATTTATTTTTCTACCTTTCCATAAACAAAAAAATAGGAAGTACTTTCTGTAATGTTTGCTCCCAAGGATAGTACCCTTGACATCAAAGGATGGAATCCATCACTGGGATACAGCATGGGGCAAATGGTTTGCAAAACAAAAAAAACAGTCTCTTGGTTTCATAAGAGATTTCTTTCTAAATGCATGCCCTTTGATCCAGTAATACCACTACTGGGGTTGTATCCCAAAGAGATAAAAAATTGGGAAAGATTCTGTTTGTTCAAATATATTTGTAGATGTACTTTTTGTGGTGGCAAAAATTAGAAAATGAGGGATTGTCCTTCGACAGGGGAATAGCTGAACAGATTGTGGTATATGATGGTGATGAAATACTATTGTGCTCTAAGGAATGTAAATTGCTTGATTTCTATAAGAACTGGAAAGTCCTACATGAACTGATGCAGAGTAAAATAAGCAGAACCAGGAGAACATTATACACAGTAACTGAAACATTGCTGGCCAATCAAATGTAATAGATTTTGCTACTAACAGCAATGCAATGATCCAGGACAATCCTGAGGGAATTATGAGAAAGAATGCTATTCACATCAAGAGAAAGAACTGTGGGAGTAGAAATCCAGAAGAAAACATAGGATTTATCACTTGTTTATATGGGTATGTGTTTGGGGGTTTTTGGTTTTAAAAGTTTACTCTATTAAAAATGAATAATATAGAAGAAGTATTGGAGTGACAATAGTATAACCCAGTGAAATTGTTTGTTAACTCCAGGAGGGAGAAGGAAACAGGCAGGGAGACAATCAGAATCATGTAAAATTTTTTAAAAATGGAAAAAAAATTTTTTAAATGGGAAAAAAGAGGTTTCTTTCTGAACCAATTATATTTTGAATGAGTCACACCTTAATGTTAATTAATAATACCTGGAGACTCTTTTTATTTATAATGATTGAGAATTAATGAAAATGGTGCAATTATGAGATAAATGTTGTTCAGTCATTTCAATCATGACCCTATTTGGAGTTTTTTTGGCAAAGACACTGGAATGATTTGCCATTTCCTTCTCCAGTTCATATTACAGATGAGGAACTAAGGCAAATAGAGTTAAATGACTTGCCCTGAGTCACACAGATAGTAATTATCAGAGATAAGATTTGAATTCAAGATGAGTTTTCCTGATTCCAGTCCAGGGCTCTATCCACTGATAATGATATTTAGTGTAAAATGTAAAAGACCTAGAGTCCAATATTGTGGGCTATCATCCTAGCTTTATTGCTTCCTAGCTATTTTTAGTCTTCCCGAGTCTCAGTTTCTTCATCTTTAAAATGGTGAAAATAATACACTTTAGAGATCTAGTGGCAGAGTGGATAGAGAGACAGTCTTAGAGTCAGGAAAAACTGAATTCAAGTCTAACTCCTGCTATGTCATCCATGAGACCATGGCAAGCCATTAACTTCTCATTGCCACCAAGAAACTTCCTAAGACTATAAGTTATAGAATAATCATTGATCTGAGTTGGTAGTGGGAGTCTTCTTACTAAGAGTTCTTAATTTCAATGATCATTACCTTTCTAATGAGGTTGTTGTGGGGTTTAAATAAAATGATGTATGTAAAATGATATGTACATTTAAGTTAGTGACATTCGCTCTTAATTGAATTTCATCTTCATACTGATTCTGCCATGAATTTAAATTTACAAACATAGAAAGCTGGAGTGGGAAGGTTTTATAGAGATTGTGTAAGCCAAATACTCCCTTTGCCCCATGAAGAAAATAAGACCTACAGAAATGAGATGAGTTGTCCAAAGTTACTAATAGGGTTAGCATGAAAATCCAGATCCCCTGATTCAATACACTTCTTTCCATTCAATCCTGTTCTTTCCACTAAACCATACTTCCTCTTGCCATAACTTTTATTTTTAATATATTTTTATTTATTTCATTAAAGATTTCCCCATTACATGTAAAAATTCTTTCATATTCATTTTTTCAATTTAAGTTCCAAATTCTCTCTACTTTCTTTCCCTCTCCCACTCCTTGAGAAACCAAGCAATGTATTGATTACATATGTGAAGTCATGCAAAACATGTTTCTACATTAGCTATATTATAAAAGAAAACACACACACACACACAAAAAAAAATAAAGTAAAAACGTTTTCCTTAATATGCATTAAAAGTCCATTAGCCCCCCCCCC
>NC_058134.1:74413024-74443723 GCF_016433145.1 Gracilinanus agilis | reverse complement strand
GTTGAGGCTGCCAGATCCTGTGTGATCCTTATTGGTGCTCCTTGATATTTGAATTGTCTCTTTCTGGCTTCTTGTAAGATTTTTTTCTTTAATTTGAAAGCTCTTCAATTTCGCTATTATATTTCTGGGTGTTGACTTTTCTGGGTCCAGTGTAGAGGGTGTTCTATGGATCCTTTCAATGTCTATTTTGCTCTCTTGTTGTAGAACTTCAGGGCAATTTTGTTGAATAATTTCTTTAAGTATGGAGTCCAAGTTTCTATTAATTTCTGCCTTTTCTGGAATACCAATGATTCTCAAGCTGTCTCTTCTAGACCGGTTTTCTTGGTCTGTCACTCTCTCATTGAGATATTTCATGTTTCCTTCTATTTTATCAGTCTTTTGGCTTTGTTTTATTTGTTCTTGTTGTCTTGAGAGATCATTGGTTTCTAAATGTTCAATTCTAGCCTTTAAGGACTGGTTTTCGGCTTTAATGTTTTGGTTTTCAGCTTTAATGTTTTGGTTTTCGGCTTTAATGTTTTGGATTTCGGTTCTAATGTTTTGGTTTTCCTTTTCAATCTGGTCATTTTTGGTCTTCAGTTGTCTTGTCTCACTTTCCTTCTGCCTTTTAAACTGTTATTTTCTTGCCAGATTTCTTCCATCTTCCTCAACATTTCATTTTTAAACTCTTCCATAGCTTGTGACCAGCTTTCATTTTTTGGGGGAGGTTTGGATTTTTGTTTTCCCTCCTCTGGTGTCTGGATTTTCTCTGTGTAGAAGTTGTCGAGTGTTCCAGAGTTTCTCTTGATAGTCTTTTTCTTCTGGACTTCCTTATTGCTGGCCATTGTTAGCCCCGCCCCTTTTCCGTTTTGTCTTTGCACTCAGGGTCTGCCTGCGCCTTGCAAGCTCCCGGGGGCTCTGGTCTCCTTGTCCTTGGGGTCAGGCCTCCTGGTAGTTCCCGGTCTGCCCCTCTGCCCGAGGTTCCTTCAGCAGCCTTTGGGGCTGCTTCCACTGCCGTGCTGGGTCTGCACCCGGTCCTCACTGGAGGTCCAAGCCTGGGCTGGAGATCGTTATTCAAGCCTAGGGCACTGCCTTTGCCTGCGCAGATGCTCTTAGGGCCTGCCTTCACCTCCGCAGAAGGTAGTGAAAGTCCGTGGGCTGGAGATCTTCATTTGTACCTGAGGCGATGCCTTCAGTGCTTGGGAAAGGCCCTGTTTTAGAGGCCTTTGTCCCGGCCCCAGGCGGTGCCTTCACCCACAAGGACGCTCAGGGAAAGTCAGTGCTCGCCCTCCAGCCCCCTGGGGTCCCTCCCCTTGCAGCACACAGGTACAAGACCCGGGGCTGCCAGTGATTATCGGGTTGCCCCAGTCCTGTTTTCCCACTTGTGCGTTGGCGTTGTGCGAGGTGTGGGGGGTGGGGTTGGGGGAGGGGCTTCTTCCTCTCCCATTTTAGTGAGAGCTGTTTCATCCCTTTATAGCGTGGAAATGCCCTGATTCTGCGTACCTTCAATGCTGCGCCCTGTTGTGGGGTTCCTTCGTTCCTCTGGACTCGTTTTTATTTCCCCTTGAGGGGTCCTGTGTGGTTCGGTCAGGAGAGATCGAGCAGCTGCTCCTTACACTACTGCCATCTTAACCAGAAGTCAGTATAGATATCAATGTCACATATTCTTAAATGAATTCTACATGCTTGCATGGACCATTATGCATTATGGATAATATATATTTATATGGATAGGTATTCCAGGGTTGGGTATGCCTTATGCACTTATTCCAGCTCACTTTTTTTACTAATTTTTTACTGTTTTTTACTCTATTTACTATATATTAATTATGAGTATGTCTTATCCCTGACATTATATTATTAGTTTCCCAGGGGAAAAGTAATGTCTGATTCTATTTTCATTGCACGTTTTCCTCATAGTAAAGTTTCCATAAATGTTTGTCAAATGAATAAATGAAAAGATGACAAATGGGTATTTCTTGATTGAGGTCATTATAAGTTGTCAGATGAATCTTGTTCAAGTTATAAGAACCATGTCAGAGTCCTCAGAACTAAATGTTTTATCAAGGCATTTCGAAAGAGGAATATGATACCATAGAATGCCAAGAATACCTTTCTTTTTCTTATTTTTTTTTTTTGCATTCTATCCCCAAGTAACTCATTGGGTGATCTGGGATAAATTGATTGATCTGTAAGCCACAGTTTCCTTATCTGTGAGATATGAATATTCTCTTATAACAAAAACCCACCTGGAAATATGTTTTGCATAATAATATGGATAACCCAGATCAAATTGTTTGCCATCTCCAAGAGGGGGGAGAAATGTAGGGAGGGAGATAATCTGTATCTTATAAATTCAGAAAACATGTTGAAAATTATTATTTCATGTATTAGGGAAAATTATTTTTTAAAATTAAAAAATAAAAACAGAGAAAAAATGAAGGATGAAATGAAGGGTACTAAACCAGACTTATGGGATTCATTTCACTTATAAACTTCTGTGACTAACTAAATGCAAATGAAAATTTCATGTTATCACTGACATAAAATAAATAATAAACAAAACAAAGTGTATGTATTTTCAGGTTTTAAGAATTATTCTTTAAGGAGTTCGAAAGAAAAAGAAAATCTAATGAACTGGTTGTTACTTGTTTGTTTTATATTTTTTTTTACTTAAATTAAAGTAAGTAGTCATTCTGAATTATCCTAAATGGTTCTCATGACCTAGAAAGGGTCATCTGGAAATGAGTAGTCTTCTGGATCTTGGCCATGACATTGAAAAGATCCCAAAATCAATGAGCTGTGGCTTGGTCAGCTTGGCATTTTCTAATATCTTAAAGGTCAATTGGACAGCAATTCTCAAACTTAATCTTCTAAAATTTTATCTTCATGTAATACATGATTTGTATCATTATAGAGAAATTGAAGTCAAGCTATCCGTCAGCGAAAAGGTATCTTAAAGCAGAGTCAAATAGTGATTTAACCTTATCAGGAAAGAGGTGATATGAAAATTAACTTATTCAAGGGGCATACTAAGATATCTATTTGATGACAGGAAAATGAAGTCGATAAGAGAATACCTTAAGTCTTTTTAAAGATAAATTAGAGAAGAGGGAAGAAGCTAGCTAGATATAGGAAAGAATGGGAAACTGACTAAGCTACGAAACATACTGATTTTTCACTTGTTATGACTATATATATGGTCTTTGAGATCCCATAAAATTTGAAAATGCCTAGTCGGTATTTAGATTAAATCATTTGATAGACATTTATTAAGTGCCTACTGTGTGCAAGTCATTGAATTTATAGGATCATGGACATGGGGCTGAAAAGGACTTCAGAAGCCATCTAGACAATCCCCATCATTTTACAGATGAGGAAGCCCAGTGTGGTTAAGTGACTTGCCCAAAGTCACTTTGGTAGTTAGCATAAGAAGCAGGTTATAAACTCTGGTCCTTTGACTACAGAGCCAATGTTCCTTCCAGTGTACCATCCTAGTTCCCAAGAAATTATACAGTTGTTTTTTTTAAATGCTTCCTACCCTAATGGAGTATAGAAAGGAAATGAAGCAGGTACACACGTACACATACAATTTAATACACAAAATTGCTAGATTCCTTCATTTAAGGATTAAACAAAAAAGAGAGGATTATAGAAGATTTGAGGATTTGAGGCAGAAAGTCCCCGATGACTGAAATTGGGAAGTCAAGAAATGCCCTTTAGGAAATTAACTATCTGAGTTGGACTTTAAAGAATGGTAAACAGGATATTTATGACGGGAAATTGTGTGGGCAAATGCAGTGAGACCAAAGAGTGATAATGAAAGTATCTATCTTAAAGGATTATATGAAGGATTATATGAGATAGCATGGGTCAGGCACTTTGCAAATCTTAAGCTCTATATGAAAGCTAGCTATCATTATTATTATTTATGAAGACCAGTGCTTTGTTGATGCCTCCTCCATAATATCCCTTGATATATTATAATATCACTCCTCTTTGTTCCCATTTCTACCTTCTTCAGATATAGACCTTCCTGGAAAGTTTGTTAGAAGGATTTTTTTAAACAATTGGGATGGAGGAATAAAAGGAAGAGAGGAGAGGTTTTCTTTAACTGAAAATTTTTAATTGAATTTACATTTTAATTCAGTTAAAAATAATAGTTTGCATTTAGATGACTGCTAAAAAGCTTTATTACCCTAGCTTATTTCACAAAATTACAGAACTGGATTTAGAAGGAGCCTCCGTGCTCTTCTAGCTTATCCCATTCCAGAGAAAAAAAAATCCATTTTCCATTACCCACAGGTGGTCATGCAGATAAGCTTTGTCTGAAGACCGGCAGGTACAAAATTCCTATGACCTCTTGAGACAACTCATTCCACTTTTGGATAGCTTTCCTTGAGGATGTTTGAATGGATTTTATTTATTTTGTAACGTCTAACTTGGGGCAGCAAGCTGGCACAGTGGATAGAACACAGGACCTGGAGTCACAAAAGGCCTGAGTATCCAGTCTCAGATACTTACTAGCTACAATACCCTGGGCAAGTCACTTAACCCTATTTGCCTCAGTTTCTTCATCTGTAAAGTAAGCTGGAGAAGGAAGTAGCAAACTACTTCAATGTCTTTGCCAAAAAACAACAACAAAAATCCAAAAAGTCATAAAGAGCCAAATGCAACTGAAACACCTAATCAGCAACAACAATAACTAACTCCTGTGCAAGTGGTCACATTGGACTTGTTCTATGCCCATGAGGGAGAGAAAAGAATCCTGGACATTGAGCCAGAAATCCAAGTTTGATTCTCTACCTATTCTGTGAGGTTGGCCAAGGTTATCCTCTGCATCTCAAACCATCATAAGTCAACTTGACTTTTGTCTTGACATTAAACTTCAATGACTCTGGAAGAGAAGTGAGGCTGACACTTTATACTACTCTGTCTCACTTAAATCCTATTTAGGCAGGAATCAAAAGACATCAACATTGATGTCATTTTGGTCCTCTTCAACCAGAAAGGACAGCAACCAACTCTGTGGGATAAGGAGTAAAAGTATAATCTCTATTTTCAGTTAAGGAAATTGAGGTTGCCCAAGGACACACAGGTAATAAGAGGGAGAGCTGGGATTAGAAAGCAGGACTTCTGGCTCCTGAGTCCAGCAATCTTTCTACAGGAACAAATTGCTTCATATAGGACCAATCTACAGGACTGAGCTGGTCGATTGTACAGAAGTTAGTTGTTAAAATGGCAAGCAAATAAAATAAAATTGACCCAACACCATTGATTTAGTGTCTGGATTTAGACATGGCTTTATTAGAGATTGCTTCTAAGTTATTTAGCTGATAAATGTGGAGCATAGAGACATTTCATCTCAAAAATGTCCCTTCATTCTTTATGCAAAATTATACGATGCTCCCAGGAGAATTTGGATTAAAGTAACCCAGAAAATATATAACTACTTTCATGATTATTCTATGACAAGGATGCTTTATTAAGTTCTTGTGTGCCATCTTGGAGGTTATTTAAAGTGAAGAAAAAAGTTTGGTTAGATGAAGGAAATACCTCATTGACTGATAAAAATCTTAAGGATACCCAAGGGATGCTATGAACTCTAATCCTGGAGACCTTTCAAAATGAGATAATCATATCTATATGGCAGTTGAGGTGTTGACATGTAAGGAGGAAGGGGAGCAGAGCAGATGAATTTCAAGATTCATTTCTAGTTCTATGGTTGAATGAATCATCATTTCTTTTGTGACAATATTTTCCTGTATAGTTCAATGCTTGATATATGGGCTCATAAAGGTGGAAATTCTTTCCTTTGAAGGCAGCTCACAACCAATCTGTGTACTCTTACATATACCTCGCCCTATATTCCCCATAGGAGGTTATCACATATGCCAAGAGTCTTCCTCCCACTCTCATCAAACTGTAAGTATGAATGCAAGAAATGCACTGTCCATTCATTATCTCATTCATGCATCTCTTTGGTGGCTTCTTTTATGTCACTTCTTGCATATAATCTTTGTTGGTTATATGCTGTGGCCCATAGACACCTACCACATCCCTCTCCTTGAATATTGGATGACCTAGGACTTCAGTTCTTTGGAGAATGTGTTATCAGTCTCACGGTATCACTGGAAGAATATTGGTGTTAAAAGAAGGGGGGGCCGAGTTTGTTTCAAAGAGAAGCACTGCACAATTTTCCAAGTGCAATCCAGCTTATTCTCTTTCTCCTCTTCAATACTGGGTCCAGCAGCTTATTTTCCATCTAAAGAATCTGCCTAAGATATGTGTCCTAATACATCATGTTATAACTTCTTAGCATGGCCCAAAAAATAAGCATTTGTGTTATTAATCTGAATATTTATGGGATTCAGTTATTTAAAATGGTTTGTACAACTTGAAGGACTATATAAAAGTCATATATCATCATCATCATCATCATTGTTAAGATTCCTCCAATTTTTTTTAAAGTCTAGATAACTATTTGTTAGATAAGTTATGGGAAAACTCTTATGAGTTGAATGAGATAGCCTTCAAGGTCCTTTCCAATTCTCTGGGGTTTTTTATTTGTTTGTTTTGTTTTGTTATTCGCTAACTTTAGAGGGCTTTAAGAATCAGGAAAGCAATGCCATCATCACAAACAGTCAGAATCCATAAAAGAAAAGCTAAGGAAGTCAATAGATAACAAAAGCTTGTAATATACTGAACATGTGATATAATATTAGAAAAGAAAGAAGGAAATATGGCAAGCTACAACAGTATAGATATTTTACTACTTTGTGCACAATTACCAACACAAAGAAAAATAGAACTAAGTGACTCTAGTTTGCTTTCTTTCATACCATACAGAACAGAATAATGGTCAATTACTATCCCAAGGTTTTAACCTCAAAAAGAATAATTGGGGGGGTGGAGATTTAGTAACATCCATTTATAAGACCATATACCTGGCAAAAAATAAATAAGGTATCAGAGTCTAATAAATGATATAACATGGGCAACTAATTCTGCAAAAAGAAGATTCTCCATTGTCAGCATGGACTTTGGGAAGCAGAAGACCAGAAATAATAAATGCCCACCAGGCAGAGCAGCAAAAAATAAATAAATAAACAAACAAACAAACAAACAAATAAATAAATAAAAAGTAAATAAATTGAATGACAAGGTGGCCTTTCTTTGTATCTGTAGCACCTTAGGAACTACTAGAAACAACTCCTTTGCAAAGGAACAGATTGATGGAGAATCACTAGGAATGGGAAGTTGGGATACATAAAAAGACAAATTTGTTGTAAAAAAGAATGGCAAAAGAAGACAAAAGCAGAGTCCTGAAGGCTAGTGTTATCATCTTCTTCCTTGCAACCAATCTCCAAATCTGTTCTTTCTCAATACTATTTCTTTGATTCAAGGAGAGACATTTGGCAGTTGTCTATAGACAACACCAACAGAAAAAGAATCATTCAAAGGGATTCCTACCTCATTCATTATTGCTGAAGAGCTGAAGGAAAATTAGAAAATTGGGGGATTTTAGAAGGGAATATTTTAGAGAAATGGGGAGGGGAAGCTCCAAGAAGGCAGGAACTTGTTTTTGTGTTTCAACCACCTATCCCAGTGCCTATACATCAAATATGCCTGTTGAATTAGAAAAACATTAGGGTTAAAATGAAGAAGAAAATCAACGTAAAATGTGCTGTTAGCAGACTACTAAATTGAAATTTTGAATAATTTTAATAAAACTAAACATTGGCAAATTGTTGAATGAAATTTAATAATCTATTGAGGCAACAGGATTTCTCTTCATGTACTATGTATAAGTGAAAAGTTTTGTAGGTAAATCATTTCATTCAAATCCTTTTAAAAGTCCTTCTAAATACCATGAGAGATTTTTCAGTTCTATACGGGGAAAACTGGTGAGATAATATTATTCTGGCAATTTTAAAAATCATCTACCAATAAAACTATTAAAAAATAATTTTCAGGTCATGAAAATGAATAATTTAAAGGCATAAAGGAACGCTTTTGCTTTAATAAGTTCACAAGGTGTCAGATTTTACAATTTATTATAGTTTCTTTAGCTAATTTGCTATAATTAATTTGAATAAAGACTATTTCATTGCCTAAATATCCTGTTTATGTATTCTTTTTAAATGATGAAACAAAGACTAATTTGTTAAAGAAGCTTTTTAATTGATTCCAAAGGGAATACTTTGGAAGTAATACACTAACTGGTTGTGTACGTATGAGTCTAGTTTCCCCTAACTGAATGACTTTTATCATTTTGTTATGACAAGACAGTGCAAAAACTGAATGTGTTTCCTTTTGCTAAGCCCCACCTTTATATACTCAATGATTTACCTTCTGGTGGACGAGATAGATAAGTAAGGAGGATATGTCCTAGTCCTTACTCCATCACCTAGGAGCAATATGACCTTGATCATTTTCCTTCTCTCAACCTCAAGTTTCTGACATGACAAAGCCCTCCTAGCTCCATCAAAAGGCTATTGCCAGAATAAAATGCAATCTTGAAAGCGAAAGCCCCTTGAAGAGCTATATAATGCTGGAGTGATGCGGGATAATATTAGCACTGATGAATTTTGAGTTTTAAATGAAAATCCTAATGGTATTTGGCACTTGTAGTCTCTTTCATTGGGGTAAAACATGACATTTTACTATAAGGGCCATTACCATGTCCAGAAAAAAGTACATCTCTTGACTTCCAATTATGTTCTATATAAAATGCTAATCCAAAAAGCATACTTGAATTTGTACTATTCAAAGTTATAATTATGTAAAACACAGTCACAATGGAAATATGCAGTGAGAATTTGAATAATGGGACCACTTAAGGGGATTTATTTTTTGCACTAATTGGAACCAAACTGTATTCCTATCAAGGTGGCATACCCAAGACTGGAAGGTCTTAGACAAGATATGTAGCAACAACAATAATATTGAGAGCACTTCTATAAAACTTTAAGGTTTGCAAAGCATTTTATATATTATCTCATCTGATCTTCACAACAAACATTGTAAGGTAGGTATTATTATCAGCCCCATTTTATAGCTGGGAAACCTGATGCCAAGAGAAATGGAGTATCTTTCCCAGAGTCACATACCTAATAAATATATCTGAAGAATTTCAATTTAGCTCATTCTTTCTCCAAGTAAAGGAAAGCCACTCCAAAATAGTAGCAGCTGAATTAATCAGTAGAACAAAGAGCAATATCTATCTAGAGTACTATTGAGTCACAGAATGTAGACTTTATTAGCCATTGGATTATTCAAGAATGACCTGTAGATCTGAGAGTAGTGGTGAGTTATACAAATGTCTTATATTTAGAAAAGAGTTAATATAGATAAGAAGAATAAAGCAAAAGGCTGGCTAAGTCATTCTTTGACCCTACCTAACCTAAAACACGTATCAATATGTCCTTTCAAGTTAGGAACTTCCCAACTCAAAAGCTATGGATCAAAAATAAAAAAGTCTATAAGCTAAAAAAATCTATGGAGAATTAGATACAGAGGACAAAAAAAGGAAATCATTAATGACTCAAAAAATAAGACGTACGAAGAAAAATTTGGAGAAAATAAAGTATATAATTCTGGAAAGAGAATGCTTAGAATCTTTAGGTAGGTGATTTCACTGAGGAAGAACTGTAACAGACTCTCTCTCTGGAGAGAGTGAGAGAGAGGACAAGGAAATTGTAAGCCATCCCAGCATCTTTGCCAAGAAAACCTCAAATGGGGTCACAAACAGTTATAAAACAACTGAAAAAGAACAAATATGTATTAATATACATATTGTTAGCATGGAACTCAGAAATTTATTTTGAGGATTAAAAGAAACAATAAATGTGAAGTGCTTTCTAATCTTCAAAACACTGTATATATCACTCTTTAAGAAGACATTAGAAAAAAATAAAAATTTTAAAGAAATTTTAAAAGGTAAGAAAAGACACTAGGAAAAACTTCTTGGTTACTAAATTGTTATGAATTAGAATAATTAGAATAATTTACCAAGAAACTTCATGATAGAAATCATTTTTATAAAAATTGACTTGGCAGCCATCTTCCTGGAAGGTCTCAGAACTTTCTTATCTCCACTCTGGAGGCTGGGACTTGATGGCTTTCAAACCTCTAAATCTTGTTCTATTGCATAAACTATGCCAGTTCACTTAACTGGGCAGTAGCCAGGAGTGTCGTGAAGTTCAAATGAGATAATGGATGGGTATGAAACATTAGCAAATATCAAAGTATCAAATAAATAAAGCATTACTATTATTAGTTTTTTTAATTATTAGCTTTTTTATAAACTTTATTTCAAGTCTTGTGATAACTTCATTCCCTGAGCCCTTCTGTGGCACTCCTGTTGAGCACAAGTGATGTTTATAAACCAATCCTGGGGTGTCCTGGTAAGTGATTAACAACTGGGCTCTCTGGGGGGAAATGAAATGTTTATACACATACTTTTAATTCAATCTGCATTATTAAAGCTTTTTTTTTAACCTTTACCTTCTCTCTTAGTAGTCTAAGGCAGAAGAGTGGCAAGAGCTGGGCAAGGGTTAAATGTCTTGCTTGGGACACAGCTAGGAAATATCTGAGGTCAAAATTTGAACTCAGATCTTGCAGTATCCAAGCTTGGCACTCTATCCACTGTGCAACCTAGTTCTGCCCCATTAACGCTTACTTAAGACTAGACTAGTGGTTCCCAAACTTTTTTGGCCTACCGCCCCCTTTCCAGAAATAATATTACTTAGCGCCCCCTGGAAATTTTGAAACTATTTATTAAACTCAGAATAACATGTAATACAAAAAAAGTGTGATCATCACCGGTCTTCTGGATTGCTGCAGCACCACCTGGGAGCGGTAGCGCCCACTTTGGGAATCACTGGTCTAGACAATCAACAAAGGGAAAAATTAAGTCTTGATATGTTGCATTTGCTGCTACCTGAAGTGTATAAAGACTGAAAATTTAGCAATTGACTCTTATGAGCTCCAGCACCCGTTGGTATGGATGTCTAAATGCTATATCTATTCTATCTATTCTAACCATTATTTGTCTTTGAGATATAAAGAGATTGAAAAGAGATTCCAATATTCTAGCCAAATAACCAAACTGTCCTTACCTGAATTTGTTGCAAATAAAATCTTCTTGGCACAAATGAGCTCCTTTTGACAGGCCTATGTTAAAAAAAAATTCAATTAGTTTTACCCAAAACCTTTTGAAAACTTCAAATGGAAGTCACAGAAGACATCTCCAAATCAGTATGTCCAAAACAGAATTCATCATCTTTTCCCCACAAACCCTCACTTGCTCAGAACTTCCCTGTTACTTTCAAAGACATCCTCAGGCATATTTCTCCTCTCCCCTGTTCATCGAGCTCCAATAGTTCCATGTTCTTTCCAAGATCAAATTTGATCCCCTTCCTACCTTTCCCATCATAACATTCTATTGCCTTCCATGAACATTATGATCTAGCTACACTAGCTTGATCACTAGATACACTATGATCTAGATACACTAGCTTAATTCCTTGAACAGAACATTCTAGCTCCGTTCCAAATGTAAATTTGCCCATAAGACTATTTCGCAGAGAATTCACATGAGGCAAGTGCTCACATGGCAATTAGAGGAAGCAATACAAAGTCACTCGAAAGGTCTCTCTAAAGAACTTTGGTATTGATTGTGAGTCACTGGCACAGGACCGCCCAGCATGGCATGCCCATGTCAAAGAAGGTGCTGAACTCTATAAGCAAAGCAGATGTGCAAATTTAGAGACCTCTCCACTCCAAATGTACAAATTTGTGCCTGCCCAATGGTAAAGCCTTCTGAGCTTAGTGATCTGATCATTCCATAGTTGGACATACTGTACATTGACCCCAATGAGGTGCTGTCATTTTGGTCATCTTTGAGTACAAAGGACAACAAATGACATTAGTTCCCCATACCTGTATCCCTTATCTTTTCTTCTTAATTTTGATGATTTCCTCTAAAACTCAGCTCAGATTCTACCTTCTGTAGGTGGCCTTTCCTTATCTGTTCTCATCCCTCCCCAGATGTTAATACCTTCCTCTCTCAGGTGGGTGACGTCTCTTTATATAATATACATCTTCTATGTACCTAGTTATTGATATGTGATCTTCAATAAACTCCTTGAGGACAAGGACTATTTTTGCCTCTCTATATATCCCTAGAACTTACCATAGTACATGGTACAAATGAAGGATTTATGAATGCTTGTTGAATTGTTGACTGACTGGCAGGTAGCCTGCTTGCTATCTCCTCTTCCTTCTAAAGTCATTGAATATTCTATTTCCTCTTGCTTTACTCTTTGTCCCTCTTCTTTTGTTAGGAATAGTCTTCCCTTTAAAAATTCTATTTAGGTTTAACATAGTTACGACAATAACTCTAGTATTTAGCCTTCCCCATCCTTCATCCTTTATGTTGAACGTTTCCCTAAATCTCAGTATTGTCCAATTGAGATTAAATAAAATAATGTATGTAAAAGTACTTTCAGAACTACAAAGCACTATATACATGCAAGGTAATATTATTTCTACAACTGAAGTTGGCTTGAATTTTAATATCCCTTCTCATATGTGTTTGAGACAATGAGATAATATACATGAAAGCTCCTTGAAAATTAAAGTATTGTATAAATGTCAAGTATAATTATTATCCTTGTATTTATTCTGCTTTATAATTCCTTAGATAGTAAGCTCTTCATGATTAAAGACAATCTCTTCTTTGGCTCCTAAGTTCATAAATGTAGAGTCTGAAGAGATTTTAGATGCCATCTGGTCCAAATGTCTGATTGAATAAATGGGGAAACCAAGTCTGGTGACTTTCTCCATGGTCATACAGATGGCAAGGAGTAGAGCTGGCATCCAAACCAAGGTTTGTTGTTTGTTTTTTTTTTTTTACTCCAAATTCAATACCCTCTTCTTTCTTTATAATTTTATTCAATGTATAGGTTCATTGACTAACTGAATTAGAAATCACTTTCCCTCTAGATAGACATGAAACACGAAGGAGCTAAGAGCAACTGGGAGAGCTCAAGGTAGGTGAGCAGCAGGCTAACTTCTTACCTATTGGGGAGAGGCAGTTCAGTGCAAAATCTCTAAGGAACTAAACATTCCATATCTGCAAGGTCCAATGAGGTGTGCACAGCTATTGATGGTCATCCATCTATAACTGGCTATGGAGCCCACTTTCATGTATATTATCTACTCCAAATAATTAAATCCTGATCAAACCACTAACATAGAGGCCAGGAATCCATTACCATCCTTTCTCCCCTCCTTCCTTGTTACCTTAAAATCTTGAGATAAAACAGAATGCCACCATAGTTATCCATTATTTTCTATCTAGTCATAAGTAAAGAGGAGGTCTGATGTCATCGTGCTTCCAGCAAGAGTCTGGAGGCCAAGACTCATCACATCCCCCCATCACTGACTCTACTCACAGTGGAAACAGCTCACAAGCATGTGTCAGCCCATGTCAAACAGTGAGGCTCCATCATTGGAGCCTGTTCTTTGAGTTATGTGGACAATCCAACTCTTACCCCTTAATTCAGTAAGCAAAGCCACTGAGCTAGTGAGTAACAAGAAATTCACTCCAAAGGAAGACACAGTGAATCGATCACAGTTTTAAGGGTGTACTTACTGTCTTGATGGACAATCACATTCATTGCCAAGACACCAGATAACTTCAAAAGGCACATATGTGGAGATAATAGCTAGCAAGCAACAAATAGGATCCATTTGTTGAATCTTAAAGACAGATGAAAGAATAGTCCCTGGTCTTATAGTCAATCTAGTAAGTGTCCTACCTCTGTGAGACATAGCCTCAACCTCTGTGGCTGTATGGATGGTTCACGGCTCCCACCAGTTTCCAAGTGATCGGTGGAGTGGTTGGGGCCATTAATACGATGGCTCTAGCCATTACCAGAGTCTAATAAAATAGTAGTTGCTCTCATCTATCTTTAAGAATTGGTATATAGGCTATACCTTTTGCTGGTTATCTCCACATATCTGTCTTCTAAAGCTATCTAGTATCAACTCTTCTGGCGTACTTACTTCATTGGTGATTTGCTAATATTTGGGGGAAATTAAATATCAGAACTGGGTGACCGTCCCTGGTAAATAAAACAACAGCAGATCAAGTAGAGGGTTTGGGTGGCTGGGAATTGTGCCCTGAAACATTCAACTGAAAGTCAAAATGGGTATTTCAGCCAACCAGGATGTTGATGGAACCATGACCAACTGTCCAAAGACAGCTGATTTTTTTTCATCTCTTATTCCTCAAAGTACAGCATTAATAAATTGTTCTGGAAAACATCAAAGTTATTTGAAAAGGTCCATAATGGCATATTATTTCTCTATGCAAAATGGCTGTTTAACAAGATTGCCTCCTTGAACTTTTCACATGAATAGGAAAGCCAATCTCATTTACTAATGGAGGCTTTATGGCAGATCCTTTCTTTGCCCTTGTCTCGCTTTACCATTATTTTATGGAGAATAATTTATAATTTGTGTAAGCTAAAGAAAAAAAAAGGTCTATAACACTGGGTGACATTCTCCTAGCTGCCATATGGTACATGTATCCCCGAGGTGCATTTTAAGAAGTCCAGCTCCTCCTTTCCCTCCTGAAGCATAGCAGAGCCTTGAGGTTTGGGAGGTAGCATCTCCCAGTGTGGTATGCATGAAAATTAATTTAATAAGCACTACGGCCTTTGCTCAGAAATGATTTTCTCGGTGACCGTGTTTACATCATTCGTGTAAGGAGAGCGATGAATTCATAAGGAAGCGACTCTCCCTCCCTGCACCACCCCCAACTCCTTTGCTCATGATGTCTGTTCAGAAAAGATGATCTGGGTAATTAGGCTTTGCTGCTGCTGGTGATTATTCAAGTGAGATAAGGAGATCCAAGAGAGGAAGGAGCTCACAGTCGGAAGTGTCTGAGGAAGGGAAGAGTGCCCTGAATGGGAAGCACACACATAGCACAGAGCCTTCTATAATTGATGAGAGTTTGGGCACTGGTCAAAATTGGCTGCCATTTCCTGAGCTTGCCATCCATGGAAACCATTCACTTGACATCATAGGAAATGTTTCATGTTCTCTGTTTGGGGAATTCCTGTGTAATTTTATGTTAAATGGATGAATTCCCTTAGGGTATCAAGCAAAGATGTTTTCAATTGCTTTACAAGGATGGAAGTGGGGGCAGGGGGTGGGGAGGGAAGAGGAGGCCTGGACTCCCTGGAGAAGGAAGAAAAATACAAGGAAAGAGGGTTGGACTAACTACAGGGAAGGAGGGAGAAGGGAAGTTGGCCAGGGGAGGGAGATGGAAATTAACTTTTTTTCCCAAAAGTTAATTGTTAGTGGTGTTTAAATGATCCTTGGAATAGTTTAACCCTGAGGTAGGTTTTTATAATACAAAAGGAAAATTAGAGAGGTTTTGTTCTTAAGGTCCACTTTTATACAATTCCCCATCCACATATTCAGAGTGACTGAAAACTGAACTCTAGGGAGAAAAATATTTCCAGTTTTAACGGAACATCATGATTTTTTATGAGGAAAAAAATCAGTTACACATGTGGGGAAAGTTTGCCTGTTTCCTAGTCAGTAAAATACGGAGGTTGGACCAAAGGATCTTGAAGGGACTTTCCACCTTTCGGTCCTATGATGCCATGATCTTGAGAAGGAATGGATTTTTATTTAAAGAAAAAAAAGGATCTTTCTTGAATTAAAAAAAAAATTATAGATTGCATATTTTGCTCTGATTATGAGAATCATTAGTGAGCTTCTCAGAGACTCTGTAAAAGTTGTGTCCTAGAGTACAACCAGGGAAAAGAATCTGACCCTGAGTTCCTAGACCTGCCTATTTAGTAGACCAAACTTTTACTTTGGATGCTGCAAAGAGATCAAGTCTTTCCCAAATCAAAGAATAGCACCTGACCTTGGATACAGAAAAAGCACCACCTTTACTACACCAACCACTCCAGACACAACTGGACCAAAGGAAATTTTTATTAAGGCTCAGGTGAAATACACACAAAAATAAATAAATTCGGCAAAGCAAGGTATTGATCTTAGGTGCAAAGTCACCATCTGCATTAGCCATTATCACAGGACCCTGTTATCACTTCCATGTGCCTGTCGGCTTCTTCCTCTTACTTCAGACTGAGAGATTGCAAGGGTGGTAGGTCCCCTCCTTTCAACCATCCATAGTTCCCCTCTCAGTAACAAAATAAATTATTAAGTTTGATCTTTCTCTTTCCTGGTGGCTCTGAAACTGACCTCCCACCCACCAAGCACAGAAGGGTAGCATAAACAGAAAAAAGACATCCAGGCACCAAAACCTTGGTCTCTGAAACCTATTTCCTTATGGCCTCAGTTTCCTCAAGTGTAAAATGAGTGCAATAACATAGAAAAATCTTCAAGGAGTCCTCTAGCTCTGAAAGTTCTATAACTTAATAAACCTTTTCCTTTATATCAGGCAAAGGGTATACGAGGAAGATATCATTTCTTAGTAATTTAATTATTTTAGAGAATTCCGATGCCTTCTGAAGCCTTGTATTCTTGTTAAAATGGGAGAAAGATTTTTCCCCTTTTTATTAGAAGTTTTTAGATGTATTAGGCTATAACCCAAGATCGATAAAATAAAATTTATCAGAAGTCTTAGAGCTATGAAGGGTGATAGGATCCTTCTAGTTCTCAGACTCTTGTACTTAAGGAAAAGGATCTTAGAGCAAAAGTATTGTGTGATGGGCTATATCTGGCACCTGGTGATTAGCATCTGGTGAACCTATGGGCACCTTCACAGAATAAGATTTTTAGATCCATAAAATAAAATATATTGGTTTATAAAGGAAATAAAGTATATTGAATTAGTTACCAAAATATAATACAAAAATAGGTTCACACACCCCAGGTGAAGAATGCCTGCCTTAGATGGAAGCCATCCAATTCAAAAGTCCTGATTTTATAAGAGGGGAAACCGAGACCCAGGAAAAATGAGAAATTTGCACAATATTATACAAGTAGTGAATAGCATGGTCAAGACTTGAATCTAAGGCCTCTTTCTCTAAAGCATTCTGTCCACTCTCCTCAAAAGATCATTTTCTCCAGTCTTCCACTTTCAGTCATACATAGAAGTTATAATAAGACATAACATCATCTCTATTTTGCAGATTAAGAGGCATCAAACCGGAGAGGCCACAGAATTTGTCGACATCTTTTGCCACTTGTCTGTGGGAATAATTTTAAGAAAACAGCTAATGGGACACATAAGTCATCACTTAATAAACCTTATTAAAAGGACAAGAAGAATATAGCAATGTATAAAAAGACTAGATTAAGTAAGTTCTTTGTAATAATCTTGAGACAAAAACAGTTCCTGAAGTCTCTATATGTAGAAAATATATAAGGATTAGTAAGAAGGAAGAGAAGGGAATAAATATTTATATAGCACATATTTCATGCCAGGGCAGTTAGCAGATTGGTGTTCAAATCTGACCTCAGACACTTAATACCTGTGAGGTCTTAGCCAATTTACTTAACCTCTTTTGCCTCAGTTTCATTGTCTGTAAAATGAGCTGGAGAAGGAAATGGCAAATCACTTCGGTATCTTTGCTAAGAAAACCCCAAATGGAGTCACAAAGAGTTGGACCAGATTGAAAACGACTGAACGACAACAATTTCTATTTGAGTTGGACACCACTAACCGGGAACACTAAATTAAACAATTTGTGAAGCGTGACAGGACATGTCAAAGGCAGGAACTGAATCCAGTTCTTCCTGGCTTAAGAGCCCTCTCTTTATCCATGATGCCATTTAAGTAAAAGTTGAGAAATAATAGGGCAGTAGAAGACAGCCAAAAGAACTGAATTTGGAGTAAGAAAAAGATAAAAGTATTATAGAAGTATAAGATATTATTTCTATTAAATTATAAAAAAGAAATTTTCTTTCCTTTCCTGGCAGGACTTACTTCCTGGAATTCCTTTAATTATCTTTGACCCTTCCCCTCTGAATGTTTTCTAAAAGTTCCACCATTTTTTATATGTATTGGCTACAAATCCTGGATGAAAATCTAAGTAAAGCAGGACATAACAGAGTTATTATTTCTTGGCCCTTACATATCACATGGCTTTAACATTTCAGTCAAGGGTCTATAATTTCATCCCTCTATTGATGTAGGTTACAGACTTTTTTGCCTTAACTCTTCTTTGATTTCTCTGGCAGAGAAAGTTAGCCAGTTGATGGCCAACTTGCTGGTCATGAACCTCTTTGAATGAAGCTTGGGGAGTTCATAGACAAATTCATGACATAAGATACATTGTTGGGCCCATATTCAAGTTTTTCTAAGTTTTATTGGATCTGTTAGACTTTATGTTCCAATGCTTTCTACTCTGAGACCCCAAGATTATCTTCTCACATAAATGAGGCATTGCAATACTAAATTTGAGGGACATTTGAATTCATCAAAATGACATTTACTTTTCCCTCCACTAGTAAATTACAGTGGATTTTTATTCAGACAGATGTTGACCATATATGACTTCATTCCTTACTGATGTCAGTAGGTATGCAATTTAATTGAATGCCATTTAATTTAGACAGAGTATAGCATTAAAGCCAGTTATGGAGGTCATGGAGAGTCTCCAGGTGAGGGAAAAGGGAGCTGAGGAAAAGAGCCTTGAGCCATGATAATTTTATGGTTCTACGTAGGTGGATAATATGGCAATGAGTTGAGAAAGAGTAAAGTAGATAAAGGTAATAAATACTATGTGTTCTCCCATGGAAGTGTAACTATTACCTCCTGATGATAAAGTCCAAGATGTGTTTTGGTGATGAGAACCTAATAAGGAAGAAACCAAAATTAACACTTGGGCTGACTAATAGAGAAAATGTTCTATTACAATGTATAAATACAACTTTATGGATTCTGAGTCAACCAGATGGATGAACAACATGAATCTAAGCTCTGATATTTTACTCTGAATTTTTATCATGTTAACCATTGTCTGTTTCCTATCAGATAAAAGGTGGAACTAGGAAATATGATGTCAGTTCAATGGGGCTTAGGGTGATGTAGTATCCATTTGAGAAAAGCTTAACCTCTCAAAAACACATTATGGATCTATAATTTATAATTCATTTAAGTATTTATAATTGATTTATAATTCATTACATGTAATATAGTTATAATTCAAACACTTATTAAGTACTCATCATTTTAGAGCACTGTGCTCATGGGTGGGAGGGAGAAAATGTCAAAGATTAATAAAACACTGCCTTCCCTGCCTTCATGGAACTTATAGTCCACTGAGAAATAATAATTTATATATAAGAAGTATATAAGAAAGATACAAACCAAAGTTCTATATAAGATCCAAAGAGGATAAGTTGTAACTGATTAGAAGAACTGAGGAATATTTCATGTAGTTGATGGTATTTAGGTTAGGCTTTAAAAGGAATTCAATAATGAAAAGGGAGATGAATGAAATTCAAGGAATTAGAAAGGATGGAAAATGGAACAGAGGATAGGAAAAGAACAGGATATATTTAGAGATTAAAGGTGTCCAGTTTGGCTAAAAAGTAGTATGGATGAAGATGCTTAAAACAAGGTAAGTTTGAAAAGGAGACTGGGACCATATTGCAGCGAGTCTTAAATTTCAATTCAAAGGGGTCTGAATGTTATTGAATGAGCAATGGGGAACTACTGAAAATCTCTGAGCAGAAAAGAGTGACAAGACAAGATCAATGAATAAAAACACAAATTTGTTAATAATATGCAAGATCAATTGGAGGAGAAAGTCAGGGAAGGTGGAAAGACCTGTTAAAAGGCTTTTGCAGTACTCCAGGTGAAAGATAATGAGGACCTATGCCAAAATGTAGAATCAATGGAAGTTGGTAACTTATTGAGTGGATATGAAAAGAGGTAGGCAGGGAATTAAAAAAATATCAAAATTTTAAATATGGTTGACTGGATAAATGACTGGATAAAAAAAATCATTAAGGGAAATCAGAAGGGGGAACAGTTTTAGAGGAAAAGTAATAAGCTTCCTTTTAGAAAAAGGCAGAATCAGGGAGCTGATCCCCCAAATAGAAATATGCAGAATCAAATTCATCTGTTAACACAGTAAGAACCTATGAATCAAGACAATGAGTTTAACTTAATTTTACAAGGGAAACAATCATAATATGCAGTCACAGATTGTTGCTCCTGTTATCTTAACATTTTTTTGGTCCAAATTAACTATCTCATTCATAGCTGAGCATTCACTCAAATAATAGAAGGAATCAAAAAAAGTCCTGGTATAATAGAAAAAAAAACTGAATTTGAAATTAGGAGATCTGGATCCAAATCCCATCTTTCATACATATTGTTTAGAGTTTAAGACTCTGGGACACATTGTGATACAAGTGTTACTAGTCCTACAGAAAATCTCCTCACCTATTTCTTCCCTTTTGTGTCTGTTTTTTGTGTGTGTGGTAGCTAGATTGCACAGTGGGTAGATCCCTAGGCCTGGTGTCAGAAAGATTTGAGTTGAAATCCAGACTTAGATACATACTGACTCTATCTTGTACAAGTCACCCTGTTTGCCTCCATTTCCTTATCTATAAAATACGTATAACAGTACCAGCCCTCTCAGGGTTACTGTGAAGATCAAATTAAATAATAATTATAAATATCTTAGCACATGTTGTTGTTCAGTCATTTCAGTCATGTCCAACTCTTTGTGACACCATTTGGGGTTTTCTGTGTAAAGAGATAATAGAGAGATTTTCCATTTCCTTCTCCAGCTCTTTTTACAGATGAGGAAACTGAGGCAAACAAGATGAAGTGACTTGCTCAAGGTCAAACAGAGAGACAGAGTCTGGGAGCTTGAGTCTGAAGTATTGTGCTATAGGCATGGCCAAAGATTGGACACTGAGAATGGAACATGAAGAAGCTTAAAGCCTTTAGTGCTTTCCATTGGGCTCCTTCCCACAAAGAATCATCTTGGCAAATAGGAGGGTCTACCTGGGGATAGTATGTCTAGGCTGGCCCCAGCACAGCCTATACCAATATGGTGGCAAACAATAATGAGGGTTATACAATTTAAATTTTCTCTACTGCAAATTGCCTAAAACCTAGATAAAAGGGAGATCACCTCTGGATTCCTCTTTCTGGAAGACTGAGTAGGCAATGATCAACCAACCTAAAAGAATCACCATATACCATCTGGGTGAACAGGGGCAAATCACTTAATCCCTTTGAGTCTCAGGTCTCTCATCTATAAAATGAAGGGGTTTGAACTAGAGGACCTCAAAGTTCTCTTATCTCTAAATCTATTATCCTATACCTAGTTTCCTCATCTGTAAAATGGGAACCATCTATCTTACAAAGGTCATCATGAAGAACTTGCTTTGTAAACCTTATATACATGTAAGTTGGCCTAGGGCCTAATATTAATGAAGCTCAGTTTCTCCAGTAGATGAGCCACTGAAAAAAGTTGTTTATAAACTAATATTTTAATTGAATTGTATTTTAAAGTCACTCAGCAAGTTAGATGCGTGTAGTGTTCCCTATCATGTAGCCTTTTGCAATTACAAATAATTATTGTTTTCTGAGTTAGGATTTGCATATATTCGGTTTTTATATGCTTTTAAAATCATTTACATTTATATTATCATGTAGTTGAATAATGACTTAAGCAGATTTTTTATAAAGGAACACCATAATGCATTCAAACATTTTATCTTAATAACACAGATACTTTCTTGAAACAAATAATACCATGCTCCCTCAGACTGTTAATCTCAGGGACACCTTATAAGCAGCAAGAATAGTAGTTTCTGCATTCCTTTCTTTCCCAGGAAACATAATCTGTCATGTTTTGGGGTGAAAGAAAAGATCTGACTAGTCTTTGATTCATCATGTCTGACAGGACTTTCATTCTAAAACTGTAAAGATGATAAAGACATCCAAATACATTTAAATTGTTATCTTAATAAATGCTAAGGGAGGCTCAGTAAAAGGAAAAGTCTGACTTTTTTCCATTTAGGTCTATGTAAAAACATTTATTTTAATTCAGAAGAATATTATTGTAAACTGATTCTTTGACATAATGTTCATGATGCTATTAAGACTTAAATAACTGTACAGTATAACTCAATATTTGCTGTGTTTGGGGATAGAGATGTAATATCCAGATAGAAATATGTGTAGTATTTTTACAGTGGGGTAAGAGGTATCAGAATGCTTTTCTTTCATTTATACTGATGGACTGTGAAGGTCAAAAAGAGATTGATCCACAGAGGCTAGTAAAAGTTAGGAGTAATTTAATTAGAGTTGTCGAGATCTGAAATATCTTCTAATCCACTTATTGCTATTGGGGAAATACGTGTATCTATATTTGTCAGAAGCAATTATGTGTCTTCATAACCTACAAAGAATTCCACCAGAACTCTTTTTCTATAAAATCTGTCCCAGTATTTACCAGAAAATGAAGAGAAAGGGAAATGTAGTGAGAAGACTTCACAAAAAGTCCACTGATGCATATAGAAAAAAAACCTGTTACTATTCACAAAAGGGAATCTTGAGTTGTAAAGGAAAGCATCCAGGAACAGGAGCATTGGGGAGCAGAGGTGAGAAGGAAAGGATAGAACCAGAACAGTCTCTGGGCCTCATGTGGGCTGGTCCTCAGGCTACAGCAGGAAGAGGAAGAAGAGAATGAACAGTGGTCCTTCAGAGTGGCTGCCTTGAACTTGGAACATCTCTCTCCCTGGGGCTTTCTATCTTCCAACTATTGGATTGGAAGATAACCTGAGCTGCAACCCATGGCATGCCATGACAGCAGCTTGAAGCAACCAAAGGTCATAGGTTTTATAAGGAGGGGAAAGGATCTCCCTGAAGAAAGTCTGGTTCATTTCACATTTTTGTAGTCACAGGGAGGGAAATGCTAGGTCTTGGTTGAAGGAGGCTGGAATGAATCCAACAGGGAATTCAAGCATGGACATTTTTCAGGAAGTAAGGACATGACAAGACCCAAAGTAGACCCTGCTTGTCA
The DNA here is from genome assembly GCF_016433145.1 of Gracilinanus agilis. NCBI lineage: Eukaryota > Metazoa > Chordata > Mammalia > Didelphimorphia > Didelphidae > Gracilinanus > Gracilinanus agilis. The sequence goes on along the minus strand of NC_058134.1, from coordinate 74,420,693 downwards.
CATGTGAGTCTTATGAGTCTCAACCACCCAAAACTGTGGGTCTTTCAGAACAATCATAAACACACTCCGTCTTGTTTCTTTTTTATAAAAATGAAAATGGCAGCAATAAATGTTGTGTTGTTGGGAAATTTCTGTATAGAAAAGTCCAGGTCATCGGAGTAAATATATATCTGTGCGTAGCTGTGTGTTTTCTTTCTTGTAACCTAAAGAAAACAGACTTGTTAAACCCATATAGAAGACACTGTATAGTCTTTCAGTCACTCTCAGCAGGTTGCTTTCTAATGTCCTGTTTCTTACTGGTGGAATGGAAACCACTCTGTTGGACTAGGGCCAAAGTGATCCATCATTCTTGAGGACAGTGCAAGGGACATTTAAAGAGATGGCATTTTCAGACCCACAGTTTATAGGCTAAAAGCCTGAAAACAAAACTTGGGTCACCTGGCAAAGATTTTTATCCTGCATTCACCACTGCAGGGTCCAGGAGAGGTGACAAAAAGGTCAAGTAAAATAAAACCCTCATTACCCATTTCCTGGGACAGAAGCAGAGTGGCAGCTCTAAATGACCAGAACAGTCAATCGAGTAACATCTAGGGGAATAGGGGGCACGGGGGCAGGGAGGGGAGAATGTTCTACAAACCTGGCAAAAAAAAATTCTCTCCCTCTTCCTGCTCTGTTTTTTAGTCTCTTGAACCATCCAAGTTGTGTCTTTGGGCATTATTAGACAGCCTGTACTTCTGTTCTACAAAGAAGCACTTTGTCTTCAAGACTTTTTTTTTCCCAGACTCTAATATCACTGAGAAGCTGATAGAAGGGACCATAATTAACAATTAATAAATAAGACTCCCTGGCAAGGAAGACTCTCTTTTCCCAAAGGTTTCTGGATGAATTTCATGACTAATTGCACAAGCAGTTCTGTCACCTGTAACCTTGAAACCAGGGCTTTCATTAGCAAAAGAGTTTCACAGAGTTCGGCAGTTTGCTCCATGAAAAAGATGACATTCAACCTCAGCCCAGGCTCTCAGAGTTTCCAAGGTGTCTGCCAACACTGCCCAGAGATCAGCCCTACTGAGATTTACTTTACTAGAAACCACCTTTATTGAATTTTTGCCAGGGGCTCTTACACCTTTCACCATAATTGGGAATCCAGGTGAACTGAACTGAATTGGAAGGCAATCAGGTCTCAGCCCAATTGTAGATTTGGTTGTATGGGGAGAATGGCTAGCCCATCTTCTGGAGAGTCCAGCTCTTGTTCCAGTGGGGATTGGAGAGGAAGACAATCCCCAAGAGAAGGGTGCCGTGGTAGCAGGACTCAAAAGGTGGTGACTTTGGGGAAGGGGGTTACATCATTTGCCCCCATGTCCTAGAATAGAAAAGCAAAGCTTCAAGACAAAAATGGATTATCTCCAAACACCATGGAGCAAAGTCCTAGAGCCTGGTATATTGTAAATGCTTAATAAAAGAAAATGTTTCTTGAATGAATGTCATATACTACCTGGGTAGCCTTGGGTAAGTAACTTAATTTCTCTATGTCTCAGATTCTTCATCCATAAAGCAAAGGGTTGGGGCTGAATGGCCCCTGAGGTCCCTTTCAGTTCTGGATCTATGATCAATCCCAGCAATTTCCCTCGTAGTAGTAATTGCTTTATTCACATTTCATATTGAATCTTTTCCCTGGGCATCAATCTTCGGCTGAGTTGGAGGTAGAGCGATGGTTTAGGCTTATTTGACAAACTTCTCAATAAATGGTCTTTCTGTGGAGGTTTTCTTCTCAGACTAACCGTCTCTGATGATTGTCTAACCTTTCCTGAATCCTAGGAAGCACCTAAACTGGATAGCTTCCAAATCTCTAGATCTAAAAGTCTAAGAAAGTTAAGTTGTGCTTAGGAACCAACTTGCAGACCAAGCCACCACTAACTTGATTTAGTCACAACAGAAGAAGACTTGAAAGCTGATCCCAATTTTGTTTCGAGGGGCAACATCAACAGTTAAGAAGAGCAACGCTCAGGTATATTGTCATTTGGATTCAGTTAAGTGCAAGTCAGTGAGTAGATTATGTTTTGGGTCAGATGGAGTAAAAGTTAGAGGTTAAGTAAAGGAGGGTGTTTTCTTTTGATTTTGCTTGTTTATAGTGTGGTATGATATTGTGTAGAGCATTTAGATTTGTCATGAAAGTTTGAATCTTGGCTCTTTTGCTTACTATTTATGTGACTTTGGGGAAGACATTTTCCCTTGATCAGTCCCAATTTCCTCATCTGTAGAATCAAAAGATAGGCTTAGAGGATCTCTAAGGCTACATGTAGCTCTAGTGCTATGATCGAAGGACTAGAAAAAGAAAAGTACATTGACAGATCTTATCATTTTAGATTGCTGCATCTTCTGTGATGAATGTGGGCTGAAAAAAGAGTGCATAGTTCTGTGATATTTGCCATCTACATGGAGGGGTCTAGTTATGACTTGCCTGCATCCAAGTCTTAGGGCCCTAATAAATGACCAATATTTTTGGGGGGGGGGCGTGTCATGTGTGACAACAAATTTAACAAAAATAAAAATTATTACCTACCACCACTATGCAAGCACTGAAGAAACAAAGATGATAAACTGCTTTGTTCTTTCCTCCCAGGGGTTTACACTCGATAAGGCAGGGAGAAATAAAAGGAAAAGATAAGCCCCAAAATACGCATGGTACTAGGTACATGTAGACAGTATAAAGAATAAGTCTAGGCAAGTTGCCAATAGAAAATATAGGTGAGATCAAGTTCAACTGGGGAAATTAAGAAAGACTTCATGAGAAAAGTGCAGCAGCATACTTATGGATCTGTGCTCATTCTAGGTATTATCATCAATATTACTTACATGCAATAAAGGTTTGTTATTAATCACTATAACACTAATCCTACTCAATACTGGCTAAGGAAAGAGATCCTTACATAGCATTCTCATATCAGTCTCATTCCACCCTACTTAACCCATGATTTAGGCAAAGGGAATAATGGTTGGGGGGGGGGAGGGCTTCTTCTTTGGACTTTTTTTTTGTCTTTTTCTTCCCGAGTCTCCATGTTGGTTTATGAAAAAAAGATATTACTTGGACCAAAGAACTCTCAATGTAAGGGCTCAGAGAATTCTGATTAAGTTCTGGGTTCAACATGCAATATTAATATATTAGAACTATGTAACCATTAAACCATAGGTAACCATTTTCTAAAGCACTAGGGATTTCAAATTTTTCCATGGTCAACATTTACTGACCTGTCTCAATATCCCACTCCATTCTATCTCGCCAGCCCCAGACCATGCTTCATATGCCATCCACCCTGAGAATCTTGCCATCTTCCCTGATGCTACTCCACTTTTCTAGACTAGCACCCTCTGGATGAAATCTTTAGAGACCATGCTCTAACCCAGCATGCTTAGTGAGCCCTAGACCATGTTTCATATCCACCCATGGCCCTGACAACTAAACATCTGCCCCACTTCCCAGCCTCATCCCCAAGATGCTCTGAGTAATCAAATAAATACTATCCTTGCTTCTGGAAAGGGCGCGACACTTAACTATTCTATGACTACTTACAGAACATGTGATTCACTAAACCAAAGCTCCTCTCTCTGATCACCATGTGTTATTTCTGTGTTTAGAATGAAAGCACTTTGAAGACAGGAGATGTCTTACTTTTGTATTTGAATCCCTAGCACCTAATATAGAACCCACAGTAGGAACTGTAAAAATGTTTTTTTTTTAAATTATCCTTTCATGATATTCCAAATCCACATCTATTTGGGATCACATAAATTGGCGGAAAGAGATATCAGGCTGGCCCAATTGAGTTTGCACAGCTGTGAGCAATAAAATAGACACCATGGCAACCCTTTCCAGTATCCTGATAACACATCACAAAGAAGCTTATTAGAATTATTAATTCACATTAGTAGCTATTAAAATGACTACCTGAAGATCTAAAGCTTGAAAAACCTTTTTTATTCTCTCCATTTCAGAGCCCAGGTTTATCTCCCAAGGGAACTGGATGTTTAAATAGTTGCTATCTATTGTTTAGAAGATATTAGAAGATGGCCAACAGATTTTACCACTCACATTGAGATTGGGACAGCCACTTTGTGGTGCAAGGGAAGCAGATGTAAGACTCTTATTCTTTTAAGAGTGGCAAAGAACCAATATGTTCTCCCCACACTCGTGATAACTGGACTCTGCTGAATTCCCTGGGAGGTGTCCTAAAAACACAACTTGGTGTCGGCTATTTCATACAGTACCAATGGGCAAATGAAACTCTACCTTGGTGAGTAATAAACAAAAACCAAAAGAAATCAGTTGAGAATATGAGCCAACCTCATAAGGAGGGGTTTTGTGAAGACTCTCAGGGAGTCCTGTAGAGATTTGGCTACCTCTCTTCCATCCCCCATTAACTTAACTTGAGATGCAATTGCCTGCTGTTTTAAGTAAAAGAAGAAACACCATTACAGAGAGGCCACAGTAGGAATTAATCAGGGGAAGCAGCAACACAGCTGAGAAGGAACATTTTATTTATGGAAATGAGCAGCAAAAGGAACATGCCATGGAAAGAAAACAACCTATAGGTACAGGAAGAAGCAACAAACAGGGGAAAGGAGTCATGAGTACGCTAATCAGGGGAAGGAATCCCCTTGTTTATCCGTTTATCACCCTCTGCTTAGCACAGGTGTTGGGAGATGTTCTTAGAGCTAAAGGACATGATTTCTCTGAATCTAGTCAGGCCAGAGGCCAGGAAATGAGGTCCAAAAAGTGGGGACCCAAAATTACAGAAATGAAAAACTTCTTAAAATACAGTTTGTACAGCATATACAACAATCCCCATATCTTTGCACTCCTTTGAGACACCATCATCACCATCACCGTCATCATCATCATCATCAAAGCATTTAGGTACTTACTATGTGTCAAACACTGTGCTAAATACTGGGATACAAAGAAAGACAAAAATCACAGTTTCAGCCCTAAAAGAATTCATCTTTCAATGGTGGAACAACCTATAAACTATGTATAATGTCAATAGAAGGTAATTACAGAGGAAAGGTGATAGCGGGGTTGGTGGAGTCCTAGAAAAGGCCTCTTGTGGAAGGTAAGATTTGAGCTGTATCGAAGAAACCAGGGAGCAGAGAGGAAGAGGAAGAGCCTTACAGACACAGGGGATGGCCAATGAAGAGGAATGGAATCAGTTGCTCTGAACAGGGAGCAGCAAGAAGGCAACTTCTCTTGGTTCTTTACTACCTCCCTTAATTATGTGCCCATCATCTTGCCCTCCCCACATCCCCAACCTCACCAGGAAATAATCATGTAATATTAATCAGCAGCCTGATGGAAGAGAAACAGTACTATATTTGGAGTCACAGGTCCTGGATTCAAATTATAGTTCTGAAACTCTATTTATGACCTTGGTCAAGTCAATTCTCCCTGGGTCTCAGTTTCTTCTGTTAAAAGAGTAAGTTGAACTAGAAGATATCTACGGTGCCTTTCAACTTAAGGTTATTATCCTATGAAACTAAAAATCCTTCTTGAGTAAGTATTAGGTTTTGTGGTGCAGTTTCCATAATGAATTACAGCTTCCAAGAAGAGGAGAGAGAGAGTCCCTATACATTCTCCAATATACTTAATATTCTTCTGATGATTAGAACCGTTGCTGGACCCAAAAGAAGTCCTCTATTCTGGACCCACACATTCAGTTCAATACTAGGGAAGTCAGACTTTCATTAAAAGCATCAGATTATTTTTCTTAGATTCTATGTTTCTTAACATCCTCATCTCAGAGGATGAAGGAAGGGAAGAAAAAAACAGTTAAAGCTTAGGTTTCGGCTCATGTTTAGGATCTCCTCAAAGCGAAGAGTAGAAAAGTATTCAATGTTCAGTATCAGCAAGGCATAGGGCAGTTATTTACTTTCTCCACATGAAATTTGGCTTAAACAGCAAAGATTCTAAAAAGCATGTAGTAACAAAGGATGTGGTAACTTTTTATTATTGTTATATTCCCTCAGGAAACTGAAATTTAAAACTATAGAAAACATAAAGTATTTTGCAGAACTACAAAATTGGAACTTCTCATTTCACTCAGCTCTGAACCATCCAAATCCAAAAAATTACCTTCATGTAGTACATAAGTTCTCTCAAGTCGGGGAGGGAGGTGGGCTCATTCTCTATCAAGTAGCCACCTTCTCCGTGAAGCACTGTAGCAGCCACTGTAATGGATTCATACAAGATCACAGAACACAGAGCTGGAAGAAACCTTAGGGATCATCTAATCCAACCACTTCCTTTTATAGATGAAGAAACGGATTTTGGGGAGATTCAGTAACTTGCCTTAGGTTACACAGGTGGTCAGTAACAAAGATAGGATTAGAATTTAAATCTTTTGATTCCAAAACCAGTGTTCTTTCCCTACCTCGTATTTGTTTTGAAGTAGAAATTTCTCTGAAAGTTCATTTCTTATAATTCATGCTCATATTGAATTCCCTCTCTGATCCCCTTATCTAGAAAGCTTGCATCTATTTTATTGAATAAGATTCAGCGGAACAGAAAACCTTAATGACCTCCTGCTGACATTATCAACAAGGGCTTGGATTGGGTAAAGCAAAACAAACAAACAAACAAACAAAAAACAACAACCAGTTCCTGCCCTCAAAGTGCTCTCATTCTAATGGAGGAAACAAAATACAAATAGTTGTGTACAAACATGATCTTTACAGGGTAGACTGCAAGTAATCTCAAAGGGAAGGCACTATCATTAAGGGAAGCCAGGAAAGACTGGTTCTCATAGAAAGTGATTTGGCTGTTGTTCATTTTCAGTTGAGAAAGAAAACCAGCAAATCTTTTTGGAAGTGCTGAGCCCTAAAATGTGATTTTTTAAAATAAATCTATGGAGAATTCCAAAGCCAAAGAATTGCTAGTGTGTTGTGGTATTTTGTCCCAAGGCAGTGTACCCAACAATGTCAGAGAATGCTACATGGTGTTTAGAACACATCAATCCATCTACTACCCCAAAGAAAAACTTTACTAATAAGCACCCAGGCTATTTTAATTCAATTTAACTTCCCTATAGATAGGATAAGCTATCAAATTCCACTGGATATGATTAGTGTTTATTGAGCACCTAATATGTACCTAGCACTACTTTTGATTCCTTTGAGGACACAAAAGAAATGCATTTCCTGCCCTCAGTATTTTAAAAGTTGTGGTATCTTTATAGTTCTTACCCAGATGAGGGTACTGGGCTAGATGACCTTGAAGATCCCTTTGAACTCTAAATCTATGAGCCTATGATCATCTTTGAAAAGATATCATACTCCCTGGTGGGTGCTATGTATGAAAAAAAATTTTAATTGGCTTTCCAAAAGGACTGACTGCTTTCATGCTCAGTTCATCCTTCATTTGACTCAATCTTCAAAATTAGCTTACATTCTCAATGACTTTTTAACTTAATTTTGAAATCTATCTTTTTAAGTATGGTCAGTGATGTGGTTTTAAATCCCAGACCTCCCCACCCCATGAGCAAAATTTTCTTATCAAAAAAATGTATCATGCCCCTTGAACCTCAGGTGCTACTTAGCTATAGTAGCTATTGTACCTTCTCTCTCTCTCTCTCTCTCTCTCTCTCTCTCTCTCTCTCTCTCTCTCTCTCTCTCTCTCTCT
>NC_058134.1:74318148-74412713 GCF_016433145.1 Gracilinanus agilis | reverse complement strand
CTCTTTCTCTCTCTCTCTCTTTCTTCCTCCACTACTACATATACCTAATGACTTACAGGTCACACACACACACACACACACACACACACACACACACACACACACACACAAATTCCTTCATCCTTTCTCCTTCTGTTCACGTCCAAGTTCCCTCTCCAGTACTGGAACTACAATATGTTACTTCTTCCAGCTAGACTGCATCATTGATCTCATCTGATAGTTCTACCTTCCTATGAAGATGAAAATAAGATTGAAATGAGGGATCCCTCTCTAACGAAAGAATCAGAACCACATCAGTCCTGATCAGCTACCTGTCTCTCATCTCAACCCCTTCCTCCCTCTCTGTTTCTACTCTCCTAAAACCTTCTTGGCTAAACCTCATTGCTCCCACTTAATGCATGGGACCACCTGCATTTATATGGTTCTGATACTCTGCCCTTTAAATGCCAATCACTCTGTTTCTTCCCTTTCTCCTCCTTTCATCTATACTCCCTCCAGCTAAGCAATAATGATCACTAGCACTTATAGTATTTTAAAGTTTGCAAAGTGCTTTACATATATTATCTCATTATTCCCTGCTATTCATTCAAACTCAACCTTATGGTTTATCTTCCAAAAAACTTTCAAGCCCTTTCCTTCTCTGTCTGCCTCTGCTTTATCTTTCATTTCTACCTTTTCCTCAAACCTCTTTTACTGTATTAGCTGCCTATTCCCATCTTTTCATCTATTGATTTTTTTAGTGAGTTCCCTCCCTCCTTCTGTGCCTAAACTACAGTATTTTTTTCTTAACTCTCTTGTAGTGACTCTCATCCACTTCACTTGAGGCAGTTCTCCCTGATCAGTCTGCTGCCTGTGCTATATTCCTTTTCTTCTTTTAGAACTTGAGGTTTCCAGGGCCCCTCTTGTTCCTGGAGTCACTTAGTACACATTAAGTGTTCACATATCTACTATGAAGTGCAGGTTAAATAGTCATTGGGAATGTAAAGCAGACTAGGAAAGTGTTGAGAGGTACAGGTGATATAGAGGCAATAACACAAACATTAGAAAATACATCTATTTGAGGGGGCAGCTAGGTGGCTCAGAGGACTGAGAGATGGAAAGTCCTGGGTTCAAATCTGCCTTAGATATTTCCTAGGAGTCTGAGCCTAGGCAAGTCACTTAACCCCCATTATCCAGTCCTTACTGGTCTTCTGCCTTGGAACCAGTACACAGTATTGATTCTAAGATGGAAGGTAAAGGTTTAAAACATTTTTAAGATGTTTTAAATAATAATACAAAATAAGAATACAATATAAATACAATACATAAGAATACAAATAAGAATACAAAAATAAAATGCATATGTTTTAAATAATTCTAGGCAACTGCATGAGTATTTTTCTTGCTGGCTTCTCCTGCTTAGTTTAGTCTTTAAAGACTATTTATGGTAAGGAATAGTGAGGAGGTGCAATGGAAAAAGTGGAATTAGGACGACCTCAGTTCAAATCCAAACTCAAACATTAACTAATTGTGTGACCCATCACATAACCCTTTCTGCCTCAGTTTCCTTATCTGTAAAATGAGCTAGAGAAGAAAATGGCAAAGTACTCCATTACCCTTACCAAAAAAATACCCAAAAGAGGTCACAAAGTGTCAGACATGACCAAAACAAATGAACAATATTCATAGTAAGCTCAGTCTTTCTCCTGAGTCTATCTGCTTTCTCTGTCTCTCTGTCTCTCTGTCTCTGTGTCTCTCTGTGTCTCTCTCTGTCTCTCTCTCTGTGTCTCTCTGTCTCTATCACTCTATCTATCTCTGTGTTTCTCTCTGTCTCTGTGTGTGTGTGTGTCTCTCTCTTTCTCTCTCCCTTTCATTGTCTCTCTATCTCTGTGTCTGCCTCTGTCTCTTTCTAATCATATAATCTCCTTCTGGTAGCCTTTGAGCCTTTCAAATATCCCTGCTTGGCCAAAACACATTGAATTTGGATCCTTAACGTAGCTTACTTGGCTTTTAAAGGGTCTCTCTAACCTTCTCCATTGTGGATAACATCTCTAGCTCAGCCTGTATTTCCTTCTTCTGCTGAATCTAGGCTCCTGAGACTCAATCACAGCTTCCTGTACAGAAATCTTACAAATTGTTCTCTTGTTTTTTCTTACCACCAACACTTAATCCAAACTGAGATTCTTTCCTGCTGTGGCCACTATAACTCTTACCTTCTACAATCCTACCCACTCCCCCCCCCCACTATTCTTTCTGAATTTCCATTTTGCCCATAACAATTGCACCTAAAATGTTATTTTGATTACTCTTGTTTTGCTGTTTCTTGAATCTTCAAGATGACTTTTCTAATTCGCATTTCTCTCAAATCAAATTCATTTTTTTCCTTAGGACCGAAATGGCCTTTCCTTCATATTTCTTCTTCCTCCACCCACTCCCCACTGCTCCTTACTCTTAGCAGTCACCATATTGCATCCTTCAACATCAACAACAGAATAGCTTTCAATGTCTTTAACATGTTTTACCAATGATCTAAGGCAATTGTTATATGGTATATGCTGTCAATTATCCAAACTCACATAATAGTATACTTTAGTATACAAATTGTATACAATAGTATACATTAATAGTTTGCATTATGGATGGTTATGATGTGGTTGGTGGCTACAAAAACGTTTCTTATTTGGGGTGGTTGCATCCCTATAACTGTTTCTTTAAGAAGACTCCATGACCTTGGACAGGAAATAGGAAGCCGGACAGCACAGGAATAGAAGTGGAGGAAATGTTGGTTGTGTTGTGTACTATGAGAACATCACAAGAGGTTTCCTGAGACTCCAGTGAAGACAGAAGTCAGGGAGATAATGTCTCAGTTGTTTCCCTAGGACTTCTCATTCATACACAAATCTTTTAACTGGATAAAGGGCTTCTTAACCTTTTGTGGGTCAGGGACACCTTTGGCAATCAATGGAATCCTGTGAACTTTACAGAAAGATGTTTTTAAATGCCCAAAATAAATATGCTTAGGATTACAAAGGAACCAAATCATTTTAAAATTAAGTTATCAAAATATTAATTATCAAGCTCATGGAGCCTAGATTAAGAAACCTTGTTTAGTGCCTACTCAATGGAAGAAGTAGAGACCCTCTTAAGGATGATTCCACTTGATATGGTCAGAATTTAAGAAGTATGATGCTGCAAATGAGTAGAACTTGCCAGAGAATAGTGGGAGAATGAATCCAGTGACCTACATTATATGTCAATTGCTTCTTCATGCAGAGGTCTTTTGAGTATCACCACTGATGGATAACTATAAAAACTGTACTCTTCTGTTAGAGGCGAGTCATAAAGTATCATGGCAAAAGCAATGTGTGACCATGCCAACATGTCAGAGGCAAAAATATATATGGTTGCCATAAACATTTTGGAGAGAAGGTTGAGTCCAACCGTCAACACCCTAATACTTTGTATCTAGTACTTGATCCAATATCTAGTGACCTGTCCAAATACAGGACAGGTTTAATATCTAGTTTAATACCTAGTGACCTTGGACCTAGTCCAAATCTCCTCTCTTGCACCCATTTTCCCACTTCTGGCTTAAAACATTGGATTTTGACATGACAAAGACTTGTACTTTTCTTAGCCTACCATTTTGGTTTATGCCCACTACCTAGTTTCAGTATTTACCCTAATCACTGGCATTCTGCCCTCTCACCAGGAAGGATAGAAGAAAGAGCCCCTTGGTCCTATGTTCATGAGAACAGTCCAAACTGACTGTCTAATGGCAATCAAAGCATCTGAGCTGTGCTCTCTTTAACCAACAGGTGTATCCACAGCATAAATCTACATCAAGAAATCATTCAGGGGCAGCAAGATAAGGTAGTAAAGTGCTAGGCCTGGAGATGGGGTGTCCCAGGTTCAAATTTGACCTCAGACACTTCCTAGCTGTGTGACTCTGGGCAAATCACTTAACCTCAATTGCTTAGCCCTTACTGCTCTTCTGCCTTGGAACCAATGCACAGTATTGATTCTAAAATAGAAGGTAAGATTTTAAAGAAAAAAAAAGATAGAGTATCCACAACAGAAACCTACATCAGGAAATCATTTAGGGACAACTAGTTTGCACAGTGGCTAGAGCTCCAGTCCTGGAAAAAGAAGGTCCTGGTTTCAAATTTAGTTTCAGACACTTCCTAGCTATGTGACCAGGGGAAAGTCACTCAACCCCCATTGCCTAGCCTTTACTGCAATTCTTGCTTGAAATTGATACTTAGCATTGATTCTAAGACAAAGGAGAAGGGTTAAAAAAAAGAGAAGAAGAAATCATTCAGCGGTAGATCTCACTTCTTTTGCCATTCATTTCAGCATTAGAATTATATCTCTCTAGTCAGGAATTGTCCTGAGTGGGACACAGCAAGCTGGTCTCCCCCAGACCTCTCCTGAGGGTCTGGTCACAGTTGTTCTCACTGGCTCTGCTCAGAGCTTTTTAATACATATTAACAAAATCTAAATGAGATTTTTCACCGAGGCAATTTCCATTTCTTCCCAAAGATAGAAAGGGAAAAGCAGCGTGACATTGTACCAGCTGCAGCCTCAGAGCCCTGATGGAAGATGCAAGCATGCTCTTTATCTCTTTATGGATCACAAAGGCCTGAACTAATTAGTACTTATTAGAAAGCCAATTAGAAATACATTTTATTTCTCCATGTGGCGTAAATAGAATATACCAATGCTGGCTGTGGACAGAGAGATACTCAGCCCCAATGTGACTATTTTTTCCTGGAAAATGCCATGCACAGTTTATGAAGCTCCCCAAAGTTGAAGAAACTTGCAAAACTTTCCCCTAACCACCTATGGGTCTAGGAATATAATTTTCTGTGTCAATTACTGCTGTGTGGACAGTTAGTCTAATGTTTACAAATGTTATTTGTAAAGGAAGCAGCTTAGAAAATTTGGGAAGAGTGCTTATTGCCTCTTTTGCTCTTTTTTGTCATAAATTAGATATTTGAGGGTCTATCTTTCACCAAACCTTCCCCCATTTATTTTTTTTATTTGCCTTTGTCTTTGCCTATCCTTTTCATTCAGTTTCTTTTTTTAAACCCTTACCTCTGATCTTAGAATCAATATTCTGTATTAGTTCCAAGGCAAAAGCGCAATAAGGGATAGATAATTGGGGTTAAGTGACTTGCCCAGGGTAACATAGCTAGGAAGTCTCTGAGGCTAAATTTGAACCCAGAACCTCCCATCTCTAAACAGCTCTCTCTTTCTCTGCAGGAAAATATAAGTAATGGGGTCACCAGGGATATTAAAATTCAACTATGGGGTTTGTGGGAACACTCTCTGGGATGTAAGAGAGACTATAACTGAACACTGAAGTCTTGTACAGCTACACCACTGGAAAAATAACAGCCAACTGTCACTCTGGCCAGAGGCCTTGAATTAACTGACAAGGTAACAAGGTGAAATTGGGTTTTAATTAGAAACAACTAAAAGGAGGGATAGGAATGACTACTCTAAAATCTTAGCACCTAATAACAAAACCCAAAGGGACAGGGAAGGACTTATTCAACTACACTAATTTAAGCTATCTAACTAACAGGGCACAAGGAGCTATACTGGAGTCTCTGGGTTTCTGCCTCAAACCTGGAACCTGCCAGGCTTGAGTACAGCTGGGGGCTTTTGTGGCTTTGGGATTTTCACTGCAATCCACTGATGATGTCTGGATGCCAGGAGCTACAGTTGTCTCAGGAACCAAGTAGTAAGGGGTTTGCTTGAAGCACTTTCCTCTTCTCTTCTTCTTTCCTTAAATGCCACACCACACAGGATCCAGGGGAAAACAGGATGCAAGGTGTCCTTTGCTCTGAGGTCTCCCAGGCTGGCAACAGTTTTTGCCTACCACTAATGGAGTCCACACACAGAACACACATAGACTTCCTCCTCCTTCATTCCAACCTGGAATTCCCAGCTCCAGCTCCTTCCTGCTAGGTACTTCCTAATCAATATATAATCAATACCTAATAACCAGCTAATCTAATCTTACTCATAACATCTCCCTCTCCTGAGTTACATAGCTGCCCTCTCCCCACCCTGTTCATTCAGTTTTACTGATGTTAAATCCCTTCACCCAGGATGTTTGTCATTCATTTGTAATAATCCTAAAGGAAACCACATATATGTTGGAAAGAGAGCCTGATATATGGAGTTGGAAGACTTGGGACCAAATCCTGACTCTGCCAATTTACTACCTTTGTGACCTGGGATATGTCACGTTTCATTTCTTGGGGCTTCAGTTTTCTCAGCTATAAAATAAGAGGTTTTAACCTTTTGAAATGGCCTTGAGGATCCCTTTTAATTAACCAAACAACAAGCATTTACTGAATACTTAGTCTATACAAGGCAAGTTACCTAAAGCTCCAGAAATATAAATGTAAGAAAAGACATTTTTATTTTGTTTTATTTTTTGTTTTATTTTTTATTTTTATTTTATTAATTATAAAAATTTTCCATGGTTACATGACTCATGTTCTTTTCCTCCCCTCCTCCCACCCCCTTCCCATAGCCAATGTACAATTCCACTGGGTTTTACATGTGTCATTGATCAAGACCTATTCCCATATTATTGGTATTTGCACTTGGGTGATCAGTTAGAGTCTACATCCCCAATCATGTCCCCATCAAACAATGTGGTCAAGTAGTTGTTTTTCTTCTGTGTTTCTACTTCCACAGTTCTTCCTCTGGATGTGGATAGCGTTCTTTCTCATAAGTCCCTCAGCATTGTCCTGCATTGCTGCTAGTAAAGAGGTTCATTACATTCTGTTGTACCACAGTGTATCAGTCTGTCTACAATGTTCTCCTGGTTCTGCTCCTTTTGCTCTGCATCAATTCCTGGAGATCATTCCAGTCCACATGGAATTCCTCTAGTTCATTATTCCTTTTAGCACAATAGTATTCCATCATCAACAGATACCACAATTTGTTCAACCATTCCCCAATCAAAGGGCAGCCCCTCATTTTCCAATAGAAAAGACATTTTAGCAAAGCTGAAAGTTAGAAGGGAGAAAACTGAGATAGTCATACAGGGAAGCTCTTTCATGGGCAAAGGAAGGATTCCACATCTCACATGTTTTGGGATTTTTTTTGAGTCTTGAATAGCTCAGTTGCATATGAAGCAACCAGTATGACAATGAACTTGCCTCACTGAACTAAATTTGTACTTCCATATTTTATTACAAGCCACCCATTTGTGTATGACTTCAATAGGAACCTGGGAAGTACCGCTGGATGATCACTATAGTTAAGGACAAGAGACATTTTACAGGCAGCTTCTCCCTATGTATCATTGATACTTTCAATATGAAGAGAGTAAAAAAAGGGTAGCCATATCAAGCACCAAGTAGCATCACTAGTAAATGAAATCAGTACTTTCAAAATGGAAGAAGGATTTTCTGTGGATAGTTGGATCTTTAAGATATTCCTGTTTGCAAGTTAATTATATTGGGTTGAGAACATTGAAAAGCCTCATTAATAAAATCCATAATCACTTAAAAGAGTTTCAAAATGGCTAATCTGATGGGGGATGGAAGCACATCTATGAAGGACATTTATTATCTAAACTCTAAGTATAAATTATGATGATGATTATACTATATGCAGTTAGTTGAACAAACCATAGATCTGTCCATCAGTACATCCATCTTGGATCATTATATATTTCAGATAGACAAAAATCTGGGGATAGAATTTAAGATAAAGAGTATAAATTGTCCTCCATTTGGAAGTTTTATAGGGCTTTTAGCGGCAAAGTTTCATATTTTTAACACCAATAATGTTTTTTCAATTGATGTATATTGGTGAATCATGGAAAGAATGAAAAATAATTGATTGCATTTACTATGTGTTAAACATTGCTAAGTCCCAAGGATGGTAATATAAAAACAAATATATATTAATAAATGCTAAAAAATAAAAAAAAATAAAAAAAAACAAATATAGTCCCTGCTCACAAGGAGCTAACATTGTAATGAGGAAAACAACAAGAGTAGGTTGGCCAGGGAAGACAAATAGAACCATTGACAAATCCCATCCAGGAACAGTGACAGAGTTGATTTTACCATAGTTCATGGATCCAGACCTGGAGATAGGAGGGAAGAACAGGGCAATAGAGAAGAAGGAAAGGCAACAAGATAATTGACTGTGGAGAAAATGGCCAAAGAGTACTCAGTGAAGTGATGAATGGTGCCCTTCTGAAGTCATGGATAAATACTACAGTATCCAAGGAATTAAAGTTAATGGTGAACTAAAGAAAAAGGATAAATGTGTGGTAAGTAGAAAGAAGCTGTAGAGTTTTATTTATGAATAACTGTGTATCATAAGCAAGAAAAAAGATTGTCATAGACATGTCAGAGGGAAAAAGGTAATAACCCAAGCATTAGAGGTGGTATGATACTGTGAAAAAAAAAAACTCTGGCTCTAGAGTCAGAAGACTTTGGTTCAAGTTATGTCTCTGGCACTTGTAGAACTACCTCTTTGACCTTGGACAATTCATTCAGTTCTAGGAATTTTTTTAGTTTCTTCTTATTCTCTTCTATTCCCTTAAATAACATTTCATTCTTCTTTTACCTCTATAACTGCATAAAATGTCCTATTAAGTGTAAACATTGCCACTCTTGCCTCCTTAATTAGATGCTTGGTTAATTCCTGAGTCTCCCTGGTTAGCATCAAGAATAGAGGAGGAGGTGGTTCTGTTATATTCTGCTATGATTAGACCACATAAGCAGTATTTATATCCAGTTTTGTATACCTACATCTTTTAAGGGATACTGACAAGCTAGAACGAGTTGGGAGTGAAAGGAAGTTGGGATGACCAAGCTGGTAAAGTGACTCAAAATTAGGCCATATGACAGCATGAATAAAGACAAAACTGAGAAAAATTTAATATGGAGGAGAAGATGATAGATGGTATAGAATACACATATGTTCTCTGATTTCCAATATAACATGTAGTGACCTGCTCTCTATCTTCTAAATATGAAGGATTATCATATAAATGAAGAGTCAGACAACATGGTACCATGGAAGAAGTGTTGGATGAGAAAACAGAGGACCTCGGGTGTAATCTTATTTTTGCATAGCTTCCAGCAAGTTATTTAAGTTCTCTAGCCCTCAGTTTCCTCATATATAAAA
The DNA here is from genome assembly GCF_016433145.1 of Gracilinanus agilis. Classification (NCBI taxonomy): domain Eukaryota; kingdom Metazoa; phylum Chordata; class Mammalia; order Didelphimorphia; family Didelphidae; genus Gracilinanus; species Gracilinanus agilis. Next base: position 74,403,560 of record NC_058134.1, on the reverse strand, counting down.
TGAAATAAGGGACTACATTTTTGAGAGTAGATCTCATATTGCCCAGGCTAGAAATACTGCAGACATCCATGGACCCAATCCTACTTCTAATTGGGCTAGAAGTTTTGACCTGACCTGTTTCCACCTGTACCAGTCTACCTCTCCTCAGACAACTGGTTCCTACCCCCTTTCTGAAAGTACATCATATTGGTGCTGGACTTGGTGAGGACATCAAATTGTGCTTTAGTCCTATTGCAACTCAAAACTGCCAAGCTCAAGAAAGCCACCAACCTCAACCTCCCAAGAAGCAAAGATCGTAGCTATGTGTCACCTCACTCAGTTAGAAGGCCTTCTAAGATCACTTTGATCTATGATCAAATGGACCTTTGATGTGTCCAATTATTCTGTTTTGACCTTAAGGACAGAGCTAGGGTTAATGGGTAGAAGCTAAAGGAAAGCAGAAATCTTTTTTAATATAAAGAGCTTCAAAATAATTTGAAAACTCCAAAAAAGTGAGATGGTGCTGCCTCATGAGGTAGTGTGTTCCCTAACAATGAAAGCCTTCAGACAGAGGCTTAAAAGATTCTGAGGAAATTCATACTCCAGCATAAGGTTTGAAAGAGAGGACTTTCTTGCCCTGGGATTCTAGTTTTTCTGTCCTACCTTGGACTGCCTTACATGACTAGGAAGGTAGAAAATGACATGATTTAGTAATTATAGAGGGTGTAGTGGTTAACTTCTGCTATATCCCTGACAATATGCTAAATTCTCTTAGACAGAGAGCTAAAGGTCATAGAAAGACTGAAGGCTAAAGGAATTTTTATCATAGCAAGAATATGGATTGGACTTGTGATTTCTTGGGATTGGGAACTTGCATGAAGAAACTCCCTCTACTATCATTGGTCAGTACCTTCTCAACCACATATAGTCTTAAGGGTTTCCAAAACACCAAAAAGTTAAGTGATTTCCCCAGAGTAACAGCCAGTATGAGTCAGAACTCAGACTTGAACTTAGATCTTCCTGGTTCCTAGGCTAGTTCCCTATCCACTACCATTTCATGTGGCTTTTTGCTTTTGTCATTTTGTTGATTTTGTTTCAAAATATGTTTTATCTATATGACATGGTCAAATATCCCAGGATTAGTTATTTGATATGCACTTACACAAGGGATTTTGTTGTAGGGACTTCAATTGATTCTAGGGGATTGTAGGGAATTCAAATGATGTCTGGAAATTAAATTGAATTTTCACAAAATTTTGTCCAATGTGTTTTTCCTTGGTATATATACTCTTTACAGCCTGGAAGCCCCAAGGTATAAAGTATTATAGCAAGTTCTGAAAAAAAGTCCAAATTGGTTGCTTCTGCTTCCACTCTGTTCTTCTCCACATGCCTACTCTAGTTTATCCCCAGGGTACTGGTGCCAACATTTCTTTTCTTGACATACAACAAGTTACACAAGACATAATTTCCTTAGGATGTGTCACAGGGACCCTGTTCCTGATTCCTACAATCCTGAAAAAACCCCACACCACAAAGAGGGCAGGTGTAAGGCTGAGGAACATATCTGTAGTGGTCTGTCTCTACTGACATAAAAATGATTCCATATAGATGATTTAATCTAGTCTCTTCCTGCCTTCTTCTACATCACACTTATACAGTCCAAATCAGTTGAGTCTCTCAGCCAGCTAACTCATAGCATTTCAAGGTTTCTCTGCCATCCAGCTATGTCATCTCTAGCAACCATCATAGCTAACTAATGTGTAAATAGTTCTTATCCTTGGCCTACTTAACATTGTTATTGCCAAGTCAAAGGCTCATTCGTTTCTCTTCTTTTTTCCTTCCAGAATAAACCATAAATTGCCCTATTCCTAAAGTTTACAACATGCTTTTGCACCTCTGGTGTGTGAATCATAGTAAAACAAAAATGTCTCTGAGTCATGTCCAGTGATTCAGTGATTTCATAATTGAAGTCCCTTAAACAAAATCCCTTGCGTAAGTGCTTACTGGCTTCTCCTTTGAATCTGGTCCTGATGAATCAGATTTGAAGTTATTTCACGATCTACCCTCTTCCCTTTTGTTGATAGCTTGGAACAATTTATCATTCTCTTGCTCTGTTTTCTTCTTGAAATCTTAAAGAAAGCAACATATTCCTCAAGCTAGCACCAATAACATCTTTTATGAGAAGTTTTTCCTTTCAGAGTTGATATCGTTTCATTTCTTCAGCTTTGCCAAGCATTTGTGACCAGGAGAAAAGTTTGCCTAACTACAACCTTTTTGACTGATGACCTTCATGTTAGCACTTCTCCACTTTCTACATCGCAGACGGCAACATTTTGCCCTTCTTCATAATGTCACCCTTCTATTTTCCCTCTGTTGCCTTTTGCTCTTCTAACTCAATCCCTCCTCTTCCTCATAAGTGGCTTTTTTCATTGTAAGGGAAGGGCTCTACCTTCATCTCAGTTAATGTAATCATAGAAAACCAAGATACTTCAAATTAATTAATCAATGAATGTAATTGTCAGTGAATAAACAAATGTAGCTATGCCCCAAAATATTTATCTGATACAAAGGTCTCTGAATGAGTCACAAAATAGATCAGATATTAGGAGTTCACATGAAGAATTTCCCTCCAAGTATGTGACTAAATCCTTAAACAATTAGAGAAGATATTAGGAGTTTGTAGGAAGGCATATGATAGATACCACATGAGAAATATCTTGTGAATGGCCAAAAGAAATAGTTGTGTTCCTTGGAGCGATATAAAAACAGCAAGGTCAGTCCAAAAGTGGGAGTTCCAGTTTGTAGAATTCCAGTATGAGAGCTAGATTCTTGTGCCTGAGAGGGAATTGTTGTTGACGTGATTCTCTCTGGCTTTCTTCTCCTACTTCTCCTTCTCCTCCTTCTCCTTGCTCCCTCCCTTTCTCCTCTTCTTCTTCCTCTCCCTCTCCCTTTCCTCCTCCCTCTCCCTCTCCTCCTTCTCCTCCTTTTTCTTCTTCTTCTCTTTCTCCTCCTCCTCCTCCTATCCCTCTCCTGTAGCCAAAGAGCAATTACGCTGGGTTTTACATGTGTCATTGATCAAGACATATTTCCATATTATTGATATTTGCACTAGAGTGATTGTCTAGAGTCTACATCCCCAGTCATATCCCATCAACCCATGTGATCAAGCAGTTGTTTTTCTTCCATGTTTCTGCTCCCACAGTTCTTTCTCTGGATGTGGATAGCATTCTTTCTCATAAGTCCCTCAGAGTTGTCCTGGATTATTATATTGCTGCTAGTAGAGAAGTCCATTATATTCAATTGTGCCACAGTATATCAGACTCTGTGTATAAGGTTCTCCTGGTTCTGCTCCTTTCACTCTGCATCAATTCCTGGAGGTAGTTCCAGTTCACAGGGAATTCCTCCAGTTCATTATTCCTTTTAGCACAATAATATTCCATTACCAGCATTTTGTTCAGCCATTCTCCAATCGAAGAGCATCCCCTCCGAATTACTGTCAATGAAGAGCACCCTAAAGGCGATTCAGTGGCTAAAATGTTAGAAGAAAAGCCCCCATAGGATTGTCACCACCACCCCATGCCTTGCAAGAGCCTGAGAGTAGAAGTTGCAGCTCTGGGGACACAACCTATGAGTGCAAGTGTAGATAGCCTCAAAGAGAAGCCACATTATGAATGAGTCAATGAACAAGTATTTATTAAATAGGTACTATACTCTCCTTGGTGTTAGATATGAATGTGAAACAATCCCTCAGCACAAGGAAAATCCCTTAGTTTTTTTGTTTTTTTTTTTTTTAATAACACGAAATCTGTCTTGTCCTGGTTATTAGAGTCCAGTGAATGAGGCAATCACTTGAACATTAGGGCAGGAGAGTGGAGAGGGCAACAGAAGCAACTCATACAACAATAACAGAACTGGCAGAATCATAATCTCAGTATGATGCTGAATCTCAAAGAGTCATAGGTTCTGAAAGCAATTGCATCATCCCAAAGGGAAAAATAGAAACAAGAGCATTAAAAGAGGAAAGGCAAAACAAAAAGTATTTATTTAATATATAATATATACATAGCAGTGTGCTAAGCACAGGAGTACAAATAGAAGCAAAAAGATAGGCAGTCTGTAGACCCAATAAGCTTGATTCCAGTCTAATGGAGGAAGACAACACATAAAAAGTTAACTGAAATGTTGGGCAAGGAGGGGTAGGTAGGTGAATCAGTGGACAGAGAACAAAGCCTGTAGTCAGGAGGACCTGGGTTCCAATGGTCTCAGGCACTTCTTAGTTATGTGACCCTGGGCAAGTCATTTAACTCTTTCTAGCCCTTACCTTAGAACCAATATGATTCTAATACAGAAAAGGTAAAGGTTTAAAAAAAAAGTTAGGTGGGGGATGGAAGGAAGCAAATATTTGTGCAGGGACATGATGTCCAAGTACAGAGTCAGAAGCACAAGCAGGAGAGGAATGGAGCATGGTTGTCCAGTGTCTATATTGGACAGTTGTGTCCCACCCAGAAGGAGCTCAAATTGGGAAAGGGACCAGCGTGACAGAATGATATTACAGGATTAGAAGGCCTCTGAATCATGGTGGTAAAGTCTAGAGTCAGAAGCACAGCTGGAAACCAAGCCTAAATCAACCTCGCACAAATGTGAATTGCAAGCAATTCAATTTAACAAATATTAATTATGCCAACTATTTGGCAGACACTATGGTAGACACTGGGATGGAATAACGAGAAAGACACAGATGTTGTTCTCAAGAAGCTTAATATAAGCTGGGAAGAGTGGACACAGAATCTGTAAGTACAAATTAGACCTAATGTTAAAGGGACAAAGGAAAGATCTGGATAGCATACTCTAAAAAAAACTAAAGAGAGATTTTTTTTCAACTGGGGAGACTAGAGAAGGGAAGTGACAGTTGAGCTGGGTCTTTCTTGATGTAAGACAAAAGAAAGAGCATTCTCAAATTGTCAGGAGAGAGCAGTTTGTGCAATGCATGACCGTAGGAAAATAAAATGTCATATGGAGGGTGTAGGGGGAGAACTAGTTGGATCATAAAACATATGATAGGGAGCACCTCAAAATAATGTTGGAAAGGTATGTTGGAGTTAGATTTTGGAAGACTTTAAATGCCAGGATAAAAGATTGGAGGCATGATCATCCCTAGAGTCATATAATCCAAGGGCCAATAGAGGTCAAATATAAAAGAAGTCAAGGGAGAAAATAATAATTGACTATCATACTGACTGCAGTATCTAAGAATCTCAGAGTTGGAATTCTATCCACAAAATACCTGCCAATTGCCAATCAGCCTTTGTTTGAAGATCTCCAGGAAGAGAACTGGCTGTAGAGAAAACCAATTCCACTTTTGAAGAGTTCTAATTATTAAGAAAGAACTTATATCAAACCCAAATCATGTTCTCATCAAATTCCATCCATTCCTAGTTCTTCCCTCAAAGGCCAAGCAGAACAATTTATATGATTCCTCTTCCACTTGAAAGCTCTTCAAAAGACACTTGCAAAAAGCTATCATGCCTTCTGTTGTTGTCTCTTTTCTAGCCTAAACATCTCCTTTTCTTTAATTCAACCAGACCTTGTATGTCACAACCTTGAGGCCCTTCACCATTTCTGAATATACTCCAGCTTAAGAACACCCTTACTAAAATGAGGTACTCAAACCTGTCAGCAAGTCAATCATTTAATAAGTGCCTACTGTATGCTAAGGATTGTTCTAATTTCTGGAGTTACAGAGGCAAAAAGCAGTCCTTGCCCTCAAAGAACTCACAACTTAAGTGGGGGGACATAAATGTGTACAAACAAGTTATTTAGAGGATAAATAAGAAATAATCAATGGAAGGAAGGTACTAGAAAAAGAGTTTAGGAAAAATTTCTTGTAGAAGGATAGATGTTAGCTGGGACTAGGAAAGAAAAGAATCCAAGAGGTAGAGAAAAAGAGGGAAAGAATTCTAGGCATGGAGGACAGCCAGAGCTAGGAGATGGAGTCTCTTGTTCAATAGACAGCAAGGAAGCCAATGTCACTGGATCAGAGTATGTATTCCAGATGGGGTTTAAGGAAGGACGAGTACACAGAAACTCATGCCTCCTTCCTTCCAGCTCTAAACCTTTCAATGTAGCCCTTTGATGATATTAGCTTTTTTGGCTGTCATATCACTCCTCTTACACTGAACTTACAATCTACAGAAAACCTGTCATCTTTTTACAGATGAACTGTTTTCTAGCTATACTTCTCTAGTCTTGTAGCACCATTCCATGACATTTCAAAAGGCACTAATGATGGGCCCCCAGTCATCTCCATCAATTCTTTCAGTCCCTTAGAAAGTAGTTTCTCTGGGCCTGGTGATTTAAACTCATCAAGTACAGTGAGATTTTTCTCTTTTTTTTTTCTTCTTTACTTCTCTTGAGTTTCAATTCTATTATTCTCTTCTCTCCAGTTCAAAAACCATTCTCCTTAGGAAAAAAATGCAGAAGTGAAAGAGTAATGCTGTTTTCTCTTTGTCCATTATCATTGACCCATCCATCATTAGCATCAGTCTTCCTCTATCTTTGATATGATTTTTCTTCCAATGCTAAGAATAATAATTTTTAAAAATCATTTTCATTTTCCTTAGTATTTTTACCAGTATAAGCTTACTCATTCCTGTCATTTAAGTCACACTTTTATATTCATCTTCAGTTATTTACTGTTGTTTCCATCGTATTTGTATCTTTCTAAAATCCTAATTGGTCAATGAGTCTCACATGCTTGGGCCCTAACTATATATCCTTTCAAACTAAATTTGTATAGACCAATCAATTATTTTGCCTTTTTAAAGGAAAAGTTCTGTTAAATCCTAGGACTCCAGTTAGGTTAAATTCATCCCTGTAAAATTGGGAAGGGAAAATATTATTTGATAGATAGAGAAACACTAGGACTTGATAATCAATGACTACACAAAAATTACATAGTGGCAAGACTAGGACTACACCTAAAATAGACCTCATCCTTCCCAAGTTCAGCCCCCTATGTCCTGAATTGCACTACCTTCTACAAATAGACGAGGAAGAAGAGGAAAAATGACTCTCCAATAATAAAAATTCAAAATACAGTCTCTTTCCAGGAACTGAAGACAAGTTCATGGCAGTTAGGATATGAAAAGCCAATAATATTTTGAGAACAAAAGACATGAAAATTCAAAAATAGTTAACGTGTGGCCAATTCAAGAAGGCCAACCATGCGTGATGCAAGAAACTACAAAAGCATCTTGAAACTTAATTGGAAGCAAGGTAACAACACTGATGTTTGAGAAATGAAAGCAACAGAAAGATCCCACTGATGCAGAACAGTGAGTCAAGCAGGGACAAAATTACTTCTCTAATCAAAAAGATTCAGCAGGATAATCCATTCTATGTGAAACAATTGCATGCTAGCTTAGTCTAATTATGGCATCCAAACATCATAGACCTTCCCCTCACCCCCACTCCTAGAACCTTCTGAAGGCTGTATGTCACCCCTGTTGTAAGAAGGAAAGCGGATTCACTGCCAATCTTCTTGCTGCCATCTTCAAGGACCCAGACCTCTCCAAGGTCTCTATCATATTCTGCCAAAGCAAGCATCAATCTTCCCCTACCTCTGATCTTATTCTTTCTTCCAATACTATTTCCAATATTAAAATAATAATTTTTAAAAGTCATTTTCATTCTCCTTAGCATTCTTTCATATTCTACAGAAGCAAGAGAAAGCTCATTATAGTTGCTTCACCATTATGTTTTTAAAAGTTCCTTACAATGAGTGTGAGAGTGGGAATAACTGCACCCCTAAATTAGAATGTCTTTACTGTCTCCATAGGCAAAGTCAGGGAAAAAGAAAATCAAGTTGTTGCTAGTTACTGTGAGGTGTGTGTTTCCAATGTCTGATGTATATGAGTACAATGGTTATCTAAATGTTGTTCAGAGGAACGAAAAAAAGCAAACAAAGCTGGCCTTGCCCTCAAGAACCTTATATTCCGGGGAAGAGGGAAAAGAATCAATATGAACACAAAAAATTAAATACAAAATATATGCTAAGTAGATACAAAGTCATTTCTAAGGAGGAAAGGCTTCTATAAAGTGGGATGTTGAGGACTAGTTTCCAATAGGAAGGAGAACCTCAGGCTTATCTATACCTTGACTTACAAGGCATCCTTCCTCCTCAATCCTAGTTCCTGAGCCCAGCTCAAATGCCACTCCTTTTGTCATCAATTAACTTTCCCCAATCTTGCCAAGTCATACAGATCTCATCCTACTCTCCTATTATTCTTAGGGTACCAAACCACACCATGGAACACCTCATTATTCCGTAAGAGAGTTAGCTTCGCCACTCCACTAGATTTCAAATTCCTAAAGGTCAGGAACCTTGTCTCATAGCCATTTTTATTCTCTAAAGCCCTTAGTCTCAGGCTAGACACAGACCTCCATACTTGGTTTATTTATTGATGTCACTTTGCCCACAGCAGCCTTACCAGGAATGGCCCATAACTATTCACAGGGTCCGGCACATAGTAGCACAAGTAAGTGTTGGTTGATTAAACTCTTCATTCATAGGTGGGGCATCAGATGAAAACCAGAAACAACAATGGGCTTTCCACACCCAGGAAGCAATGGCACAACATAGATGATGAGTTATCATGGTGGAGATTATTGCAGAGGACTTCCTGGAAGCTTTTCCTAGAAATCTGCTTGTTCAAGTAGAAGATAGACTTATTCTGTTTATTTAAAAGCATTGCCTTTAAGCCAAAATGATATTGTGCTTCATGGAATAGCTCAGCTGGCAGCTTCATTCTGAGTAATCAAGGTAATGTTATTGTTGTATTACAATAAAATCTTATTCTGTTATATGCTCTTATTAGCTTGGACCCCAATGACCTAAGAGGTTTAAAAAACTGCCTATTTACACACAGTAATTGGGACTCATTCTTCACTCAGCCCAAGAATCATTGATAAAAGTGAGAAGGAATCTTGGGTACCAGGCAGTCCAATTCCTTCAATGTATCCTACTCCTTCAATGTACAGATGAAGAAACTGAGACACTGAAAATTGCATTGCACTGTGGATTTAAGAAAGGTAAAAAAGGGCATTCTGTCAAGTTTTTCATACAAAATTCACTATCTTTCTGATCTCTTAGTTCTCAAGGTAGTGACTTGCCCAAGGTCAAATGGATAGTAAGTGACAAACAATTCATCTCAAGGTCTTTCAGTTCCAGGGCTCTCTGTCCTGGAACCACAGATACTACTGCATCTCCATTATCTCTCTCACCAATCCCAGCCCAGTCCCCCTTACATTTAGATAAGCCTATCTCTTTACTTGAGGCATCAAGATGACTCAGTGGATGGAGTGCTGGGCCTGGAATCAGGAAGACCTAATTTCAAATCTGGCCTCAGACATTTACTAACTATGTGGCCCTGGTCAAGTCACTTAGCCTCTGCCTTAATCCACTGGAAAAGGAAATGGCAAACCAGGCTAGTATCTTTGCCAAGAAAACTCCTTGGATGGTGTGGTTCATGGGGTCATGAAGAGTTGGGCAAGGCTGAACAACAAATTTCTTTTTTTGTCCTTTTATATATGTGTTTATTTCCATGTGTTTATCTGTTCCTTCTTCCCAGAATGACATCTCCCTATACTATTCACCAAGCTTGGACCATCATCACTTCCTTCAAGAACCTAGACAAACTCACCTCCTTTGAAAAGCTTTCCTTCACCAAGAAGCCAATTAAAAAGCATTTATTAAGTACTTAACTGGGTACCACTCGCTGTGCTAAGGGCTGATATACAAAGAAATGCAAAACACAGACTCTGCCCATAAGGAGGAGTTCATAGTCTAAGGTGGGAGCCATCCATAAATATTCATGTAGTTCTAAGACATATACAGATATGTACATTATGTTGATATATAACACCTAAATGCACAGATTTATTTCAACTGTATATGTATATCTAGTAAATGAGAGGTAATCTCAGAAGGAAGGCACTAATGGGAAGGATGGATTGCACTGGGAAAGTCCTCCTGGAGAAGGTGAGATGTGAGCTGAATCTTGAAGAAAACGAGGAAGTCAGGCGGTAGAGATGAGGAAAAAGAATATTCTAGGCATGATGAATAGTTAGTTCAGGGGTTATAAATTTATGTGTACAAAACAGCAAGAAGACCAGTATAGGTGGATCTTAGAGTTCATGGAGAGGGAGCCTGGAAAGGTAGGAAGTAAAGCAGGTTGTGAAAGGTTTTAATGCCTTACAGAGGATTAATTTTCTATTCAAACAGAATTGTGTTTTATTTTTCTTCAGAATTCATCAGACTTCTTTTAATATTCCCCTTGAAGTCATTTTTATATTAATTTTTGTAATTTATTTTATTAACCTAGAATATTTTCCATGGTTACATGATTCATATTCTTCCCTTCCCCTCTTCTCTCCCCCTCCCATAGCCAACAAGCAATTCCACTGGGTTTTGTATGTGTTGTTGATCAAGACCTATTTCCATATTATTAATATTTGCATTAGAGTGAGCATTTCGAGTCTATATCTCCAATCATATCCCCATCAAACCATGTGATCAAGGAAATGTTTTTTCTTCTGTGTTTCTGCTCCCACAGTTCTTTCTCTGGATGTGGATAGTGTTCTTTCTCATGAGCCCTCAGAATTGTCCTGGATCATTGTATTGCTGCTATTAGAGAAGTCCATTATATTTGACTGGGCCACAGTATATCAGGCTCCTTACAGAATATTTTATATATTTAGTCCCGGAGATAACAGGAAGCAGCTGCAGCCTATTAAGTTTGGTGTAGGAAGGAAGTGCTATTAGTGTTCAAGGATAGCTGAGTGATCTGCCATTTCCTTCTCTAGTGGATCTAGTAGATCCTTTTTGATATAGTCATTTTCTGTCCTTTAAGAAAATCACTTGGCCAGGGGGGTAATTAGGTGGTTCAGTGAATGGAAAGCCAGAGCTGACATCAGAAGGACCTGGGTTCAAATATGACCTCAGATACTTCCTAGATGTCTGGCCCTGAGCAAGTCATTTAATCCCAATTGCCTAGACCTTATCACTCTTCTACTTTGGGACCAATATTTGGTATCATTTCTAAGACAGAAGAAAAGGATTTAAATAAATTTTTAAAAAGAAAGAGAAAGTCACTTTGGCAACCTAGTGGAGAATAGATTGGAGTAGAAAGAGACTCAAGCAGGGAGACCAATTAGAAGACTATTGCAATAGTCCAGGAAAATGGTAATAAGGGACCGAAGTAGGATAGGACTATATGTGGGAAGAGAAATGGATATACGAGAGAGGTTGTCATTTACCACATCAATCAGCCCCTTCATATTCAATTTGCATTTTCTTACTTTCATATCCTTTTTTATGTATTTAGAGTGTATGTCTATCTCCATAAATCTTTTCCCAATTTGGACATCAGCACTCAGGACAGTTCTTGGCACATAGTAGGTGCTTAATAACTTCTTATTGACTAATTAACTGACCTTTTCAGTTTTATTTCAACTTACACACTCTAGCTTTCTGCTAAGGTAGAATACTAGCTGCTATCCTAATTCAGTATCCATCTCAATTTTCCCACATTTTCCCAAGCTATACCTGTCCTAGAATACACTTTCTCCATAACTCCACCTCTCCAATCTATAAGATTAAGCACAGGGGTCACCTCTGACATGAAGCCTTCCCTGATGCCCCTCCTACTAGTTGATAATGTTCTGTCCCTCCTCATTTACCTTCTATTATACTTGTGCTACATTTCTCCAGTAGAATACAAACGTATAAAAGCTTCATTTATGTCTTTGGAATCTCTGTGCCTAACCCAGTTTATTTCCCATTGTAAGCACTTAATAATTGCTTGTTGCCTTGAATTGAGTGAGAACTGTCCTTTACTTCTTACCTCCCTCAATAGCTGATGCCCTAATGAGTACCCAGCAGGTATTCAACAAACCCTCACTGAATTAATGCTACTACTACAGATCATTGCATTGCAAATTTGAGAATAGGGAAAAGGGCATCCTCTGTCAAGTTTTAATATAAAATTCACCATCTCTCTGATCCCTTGGTCCCCAAAGCACGATATCTTATTGACCATAAATGATGTAAGACAATTGCTATCTTTGGTCCTTCACTGATTTGTAGGGTTTTCGTTTTTCTTTTTTTTTTACCTCTTAGTTTTTCTTGGTTATTTTATACGTTAGTATTTCATGTGCCTCATGAGACTTTGATGCTGGGCACATTTTTTATTCTTCTGAATTTTAAAATGCCACCATCCTTTGTAAGAAAAAAGATAAGTACATGTGCTTTTCTTCCATCCCCAGCGGAAACACTCTTTGTTTTTTATCAGTGATATCTGTTCCAGGGTAAAAGAGAACACCTTTAATAGGATCCATTCTCTGTCTGAAGGACAAATGTAGATTTCATTTTAATCTTGGAGGCTGTGTCCCTCCAAGTCTGGGAAGCTCTTAGTGTCCCTTACTATGTACACTTTATTGCTCACTGTGATCTTTAGAGCTTCATAATTCCTTCAGCCCTCCACAGATCAGAAACATCCAAAATTCTTTCAAGTTATAGCAAGGGCAACTTATTGGAGAATTCAGAGGTCACCTTGATTTTCTGGCCTTAGGAGGGCAATAAAAAGCCTCCATGTGAAGTCAAGAATCTCATCTGAGCTTTGTTCCTGGCATTCTGTGAATGACTTCAACTAGTCCCTGAGAATATGGTACACCATGTCAATATAGTATTCACAAGGACTGTCCCAACTCTAAACGAAGCCTATTTTTGTTCAGACATTTTAGCCATGTCCAAGTCTTTGTGACCCCATTTGAGATTCTCTTGGCAAAGTTACTAGAGTAGTTTGCCAGTTCCTTCTCCAGCTCATTTTACAGATGAGAAAACTGAGGCAAACAAGATTAAGTGATTCACCTAGGGTGACACAGCTAGTTAAGTGTCTGAGTCCAGCCTAAAGCCAGAAAGGTAAGTTTTCCTGACTTCAGATCTGGCACTCTATCCACTGTGCTACCTAGTTACCCTTGAGACCTATTTTCCATACATAACTCAGTGGGCATGGGACTTCTTAGAATCCAGAATCTGGTACCAGTAATATGGCACCTCTTGGAGTCCAGAATCTGGTTGGAATACTTTCTCTGGAACCACATGTAAATAGATTCCTCATCTATAAAATGAGAGGATTGAACTAGATGATCTTTGAATCATATGCCCCATCTTTAAATTCTATTATGTGATCCCATAAAGTGTTTTCTTGTATCTACTGACATAATCTTGAGGGTTCAAGGCACTACTTTGCAAATTCTGAAGCATTGTACAAATATCGGCTGTTAAAATATGAAACTTCCTTCCCTCACTCCTTCTCTCGCTGTCTGTCTATCTCTCTCTCTCATTCCCTCTCCCCTCCTTCTTCCCTCCATTCTCCCCACTCCTCTATCTCTATCTCTATCTCTCCTCTCCCCATCTTTGGCCTATTTTACAATATTATCAATTTGGGATTACTGTTTATTTACCAACACTATCTATAAATTGAAGCCATAGCATCCTGGGTTTCTCCTCTTTCCTTTGCCAATTTTTGATAATTTTGAAAATAATGGAGGTAGAAGCAGAAAGGATGGTTATCATAAACTATGAATGTACATAGTAGGGAAAGAGTAGAGTAGATGCACATATGAACTGGACAGATACTAAAGGTGGAAGAAGGGTCAAGAGAAAGGTTTAGGCTATTTGACTTGTATATCTCTCCCAAGATCATAGGCTGAAAAGCTCTAGGAAACCCTAAAATACAGGAGCCTTAAATTCTTATTGAAGAGAAATCTATGACTTCAGAGAATATAGACCTTACAAAACTGCCAGAAAAGGCTGTTTCAAATGTTCTCTTTTCTCAAATCTTCCATAGCACTTCTTAACTCATGCTTCTCAGCTGAAGTCTTTGCCTCATACTTTACTCTCCCCAATCAAGCCTATTCACTGAGATTATCTCTCTTCTGGTCTCCCTCTCATGTCACAATCACTTGACTCTAATCCTTACTCTACCTACCTTGTTCTAGTGTCTGACAAAGAGGTGGTGATTAGGGCCAATTCCTCTACATACATCCTTGATCATACCGTCTTCTCCAGAAAAGCCAGTACTATTAACCTCCACTAATTTTGAATCTTTCCCTATTTATTGGTTCCTTCCCAATTCACTTTCTTCCTCCTATTCAATTCTGGACCAAACTTATTATCTATCTGTAGCATCTGTCCAAGAGAGTTATAATGAGGGACTGATTTCCTTTGGATGTCCGTCCAATGGTCTAACATGGTCAAGAAAATTTGCCATATGTGTTCAGTAGGAAGAAATGTCCATTTATTGATAGTTGGGAATAGGCTAATTGAGAGGTGTGTGAAGTGATTGTAGACTGTGGAAAAAAAAACATGAGCAAAAGCTAAGAGATAGGAATAAGTTTAGAGAAAGGACTAATGGAGGAGAGAAGGAATACAGTGAGCCTGAGGGCTCTGGCAGAAACTGGAAACACAGTGTACTAAATAAAACGCTAAACTTGGAATCAAAGCAAAGCTCTGTAACCACAACTTCTTCAAATATGAAATGGAGGTAATAACATCCAGGGTTGTTCTGGTAAATGTTTAATATGCATTATTACCATTTTCTCCATCACTTTCTTATTGTTGTTTGGTTGCGTCTGATGCTTCATGATTCCATTTAGGATTTTCTAGGCAAAGATATTGAAGAGGTTGGCCATTTCCTTCTCCAGCTCATTTGACAGATGAAGAAACTGAGGCAAATGAGGTTCAGTGATTTGCCAAGAGTCGCACAGCTAATAAGTGACTGAGGCTAGATTTGAACTCAAGAAAAGTCTTCTTGATTCCAAGCTCAGTATTCTCTACCTAGCTGCCCTTGAACCCAAGTTCCCTGATGTCAGATTTTTTCATGGCATCCATGGCAAAATATCTCTAAGATATTTTCCCTTTTCTTAATGCAAATGGTTCCTGAGCTACCAGCCAAGTTTTACATCTCCATTTTCCCAATGCCCCAGTGTTCTTTGCAAAGGTTGGTGGAACTCAAAGTATTTTACTAAACCTTTGAAATCTAATTTACAAACCGAGCCCATTGCCTTTCAGCATCCCTTCTGAAGAATGTCTCTAAATGAGACTCTTAGTTGAAAGACTCCCCTTACCACTCACCTTGTTCCTGTTTGCCTATAGAAGAAGCTTCCCATTTGCGAGTGCCTTTGTACCCGCTGTTTTTACAATAATATTTTTTGGATTCAGTGTTTAGTTTTCTCTTTGTAGATTCTAGTCAGACAGAAATTGTCTGAACTCAGTGTGAGGGGATGGGTAGGAGATCTGTAATCTTCCTTAAAATGTTTCTTGGCCAGAACCCCTATCTAATTTGTATGATGTATTACCCCACAATGTTCTGAAACACCACGCTGGCCTCCGCCCCTAATTTATGCAAATTGCAAGCATACATGGACAGAACCTTTGATATTGTAAGAAAGTCGATTTGTTTTGTTTTGGTTTGTTTGGGGATATTGCTCTGTTGGTCTCTCTGAGGAATCCGCAAATCCAGACACTTCCTAGAGGTCACCTACACCTCCTCCCATTACCAGGTGTTTGGCTAATCTGATGGTTGTATGTAAGCGCCTTAGCATCTTTGAAGATGTTACCTAGGTTCAGCTCCACATTCAGAGCTGCATTTCAAAGTGTCATTTTGATCCATTTTATCCTTGTGATAACCTAGAAATTCTGTTTGTGGGGTGGCTGCTTGCCTCCCTTTGCTTCATATTTCAGCAAAGTCTCAGTAGAGAAAATGCTTTAGGCGGAGTGAACCTTGAACTCATGTCACTAAGATCCTTAATGTAAGCACACTGAATGCATCCTGCCAGGTTTGACCTAAATCATTAAAAAACACATTGATATTATTCTCTTTAAGTCAAAAATTGAAAAGACTCTCCTCTTTTTTTCCCTAAAAGATGCCATCAAATCTGACCTTGGTGACTCAAGGCTTCTCATTTCACTAGGTGTAACATTATCTCCATAACAAAATGGAGAGCCAGTGATTTATTTCATTTCGGTTATAAACATCCTCATCCCTCTGCTCAGGATGAACTAATAAGGAATTGGTCATTAAAAGTAAGGATGTTACAATGACATTGTCTTCATCTGGGACATGCATATTCATGAATCAGGGCGATAACATAAAAATTAACTCTCTTATTTAAATGAAATAGCATTTATTAAATACCTATTACGTACCAAGCAACGCATTTGATCTTATATAACCCTCACTCAAGTGGAAGGGGATCTCTCTCTTAAATCATGGTTAAAATTAAGAAGATATTAAAATTTGTTCAAATAACATTTTCTTAACTCTTTTTCACTGTCCTTGCCCTTTCTCCAAAATAGAGGAATCATAAAAAACATTTCAGATCTCCACTCCTGCCCTCCTCACAAAAAGAGAAAATTACACTGCCTATCTTCCGTATGCATCACTCTAGTGATTAAGTTCTTAAATCTCTACTTTTCCCCATGGATTTTTTCCTTACTCTTCATCTTTGCCTTCAGCTAGTATAACTGCTGTTTAAATCTATCCAGAACAATTTCTCACAGTTTAATACTCAGACATCTAAATGCTAAAAAGACATGGACATGGTGCCTTGGTTATTTTCTTCTGTTTCTAAATCATAAGCATTAATTTATTTTAAATTCTCATTATTGTTTTTATGATATTTATTTCTATTTGGTATACCAGGGAAAGAGGGAAAAATAATATTGGGGGTGTTGAGGGGGGTTTCCCCCTTCCCAATAATTTTTAGAAAATAACTTCACTAAAATACCTCAAAACATTGTTTTTACCTTTCTATTTTGTGAGATCCATGTGTCTTATATTATTTCATATAGATTCCCTATTACCTTATCCTAGTTTTCATATCCTACTTGTAATGTATAAACCAATAAGTAACTCAGTGGATAGAGGCAACTAGGAGACTCTGTAGATAGAACTCTGAGCCTGGAATCAGAAAGACCTGAGTTCAGATCATGTCTCAGCTGTGTAACCTTGGACAAGTCACTTAAGCACAGTCTATTACAGATTCCTCAATTCTAAAAATGAGGATATTAATTGCACCTACCTTCCAGTGATATCATAAGGATGAAATGAGAGAAGAGATGCTTAATAAATATTTGTTTCCTTCCTTCCAAAATAGAATCAAATTAGAAATTCTTTAATCCTATTTTGCCCAGAAAGACCATAGTCATGCAAGTTTAATGGGAACATAAGAGTTATGATGATCATTTTCTAGGAATAAAGCACCTTTGTTGAATTCAGATCTCTACTCCTACCCCCAAAAGGAAATGATAATGCTCATCTTTCATATGTATCACCTTAATGATGAAGTTCTTAAATCTCTTAACTTCTCTGACTTCTTTTCTAGTCTATAAAGTGAGAGGATTGAATTTCATGATTCCTTAGGTCCCTTCTAACTCTAAACCCAGGAGTCTTTTAATCTTCCTCTCCAGTTCTCCTCCCTAACCCTATGCCTACCAACATACTAGAAGAAAAGCACAAGTTTTGTCCTTTTGTGAGCTAACTCATAGAAAGAAAGAATTGATTTATATCAACTGAGCAAATGTTTAAGTACCTACTATGTGCAAAACACTAGGTTAATTAATAGGAATTATCAGGATTTACTGTTTGGTTCTACCCAAATTGAGTATTATCAACTAGAATATCAATTATTCTATTATCAACTAGAATAATACATGGGATATAATAGGTCCTTAATAAATATTTCTTGGGTCCTTGATCCTGAACTAAGTACATTTTAGCCATGCAAAACTCAACCCATGATCATAGCACCAAGCTTCATAATCCAGTAGAGACAAATTCAGGGAGCCCCAAGCTAATATGTCAAACACTGATTACCTCAAGATAGGACCTCTCTTTCCTGTACCCCACAGCCAGACTAAGCAAAAACAAAGCAAAACCAAGTCTTGTAAAACTATATAGCCTTGCCTATTCTCTGCTCTGCTTTTTTTCTTTGGTTCCTTCAGCTACCTTTAACCTGCACCTATCCAAACCCCTCAGTAGCCTTTCCAATTTCTTAGAGTCCTAGAATGTCAAAGTGGAAGGAGCCTTAGGGATCATGGATTATCAGAGTGAGAAAAGAACAGAACTCACCCAGACCCATCAGTTCTTTAGTAAATATTTTCTTTACAACATGGCAAGTGACTGGTCATCTAGCCTTTAGAGAAAAATCTACAGTGATGGAGACCTGGCTCCTTCACTAAGCAATACAATACATTTTTTAACAGTTATGATTTTAAGTTTTGGGGAGAAATAACTACAGAATCTCAGAGTAGAGAGGAATTTTAGCATTTAAATAGAGATCCAACCTGAACAAGAATCATTTCTATAACATAGACAGCCAATAATTATTCAGTTTTTGCTTGAAGAATTCAAGTTAGGGAAAACCCATTATCCTCCTGATATCTAGCTAGGTGGCCCAAGGGATCAAGTGCCAGGTATGGAGACAGGAAGCATCTTCCTAAATTCACATCTGGTATCAGACACTTCCTAGCTATGTGACCCTGGGTAAATCACTTAACTCTGTTTGCCTCAGTTTCCTCATCTATAAAAGGAGGTAGAGAAGGAAATGGCAAACCACTCCAGGATCTTGGCAAAAACATACACACACACACACACACACACACACACACACACACACACACACACACAATGGGTTCCANACACACACACACACACACACACACACACACACACACACACACACACAAAATGGGTTCCATGAAGAGTTGGACATGTTTGAAATGACAGAATAACCACAATGACAACAAATTACCCTCCTGACATACCCCATTTTTTAATAAACCAATTTTAAGAAATGACTCCTTACAGAGAGCCTTCAATGATCCTAAACTTCCACTCGTTCAAGTAAACGAATGTGTTAAACACTAATTATATGCAATTATCTGTACTGTCCTAAGTGTTGGACTCCTTATTGCCTCCAGGATGAAATATAAAATGCTTGAGTCCCACTTCAATGTGTTTTGTCCTTCAAATACTTGAAAGTATCTAACATATTTAGGAAGCCTCTTCAAACCTTTCATCCATTTGTCATACCTGACCAAGATGGGGACATGGAAAGGGACAATCTTATGTCTCTTCTACATAAGATGTCATTATATATTTGAAGACAACCTTCATGGTGCCCCCAAACCTCCTTTCTTTCAGGCTCAACATCCTTAGTTTCTTCAACTGATACTCATAGGATGCAACTTCAAGTCACTTCACCATTATTGTTATGGATGCAGTCTAATTTGTCCTTCTTAAAATGTGTTTTTCAGAATTGGAGAGAGAACTCCAGAGATAGTCTAACCAAATCAGAAGACACTGGGAATATAAACACACCTCATTTAATCTACTCTGCTCCTGTCAATGATATCTAAGACAGTGTCAGCCTTTTTTGGCTATTTCACTCTGTTGACTCCCATTAATCTCTAAGTGCACTAAAGTTCATATGTTACATGATGTATTTATAGCCAAATTAACATCATCCAGTCCTTGAGCTGTTGACTTTTTGAACTTAATGCAGGATTTTGTATATATGCCCCTTAAATATCACTTTATTAGATTTGGTCCATTTTTCAGGTCTGGCAAGACTTTGTTTGGATTCTGTTTCTAAGATGCAAGTGTATTTGCTCTTCCTTCCAGCCTTGTATCAACAGAAAAATTAATAAGTATACCATCAGTGGTTAATGCAACTCATTGGTAAGGAGAAAAAAATCAATAAAAGATGACCAGGGGGTCAGCTGGGTAGCTCAGTGGATTGAGAGCCAGGCCTAGAGACTAGAGACGGGAGGTCCTAGGTTCAAATCCGGCCTCAGACACTTCCCAGCTGTGTGATCCTGGGCAAGTCACTTGACCCCCATTGCCTACCCTTGCCAATCTTCCACCTATAAGTCAATACACAGAAGTTAAGGGTTTAAAATTAAAAAAAAAATTAGGAAAAAAAAGATGACCAAAAGTAGAGGTCTAGGACATTCTACTGGCAACCACCTGACCAAATGATTTCATTTCATTAATTAACACTCTTTGGTTTCAGGTAATAAAAATCAGTTCCCCAATTTCACCAACTATATTCTCACTAGTTTGCATTCTATATATCCTCATGTATTCCATGTTGTTCTATCTTTTGCCCAAGGGTCTCATGAGGAATTTAGTTAAATATCTTGCTGAAATCCAAATATAATGTTTATAGTATTCCCCAGATCTATGTCTAATGAGGCCAACAAAAAAGGAAATGAAATACATCTTAAGTGAACTCATACTGGTTATCATTTCCCTCTTCTAAGAGCTCACAAACCACATCTTTAATAAAGCACTCTAGATATTTTCTAGGAATCTATGTCACCCTCACAGATTTTATTATTTAAAAACTCAGGATTTTTCCCCTATTTTTGATAATAGAACATTTTCCTGTCTCTAGGTATCAGATACATGGCATCTGCCCCATTCATTTAGATCATTCATTTTAAAACTGAAGGAATGAGGCTCAAAGAGAATTTGTGTGACTTACCCAATGCAGATCACTTAATAGAATCCCCTCATTTTTATAGTGGAAGAATTAAGCATAGAAAGTAATGTGTTCAAAGCTACACAAGTGGTCATTGGCAGAAGTGGAATTCCAACCCAAGTCTTCTGATTTCAAATCCAACATACTTTTCTTTGGTACCATGCCAGGTCAGATCTCCTGACTGCCTAAATATTTCTCCTTCCACCATGTTATATTTCTGTGTGCTGTTCCTTTTTTTAAGTGCTAGATTCAACAGAGGAAATGAAATCACTCAAACTTAGAAGAGGTCACTGTTGACTATAGCTATTAATTACCCTCTCTCCAAACCCCCCACAACTGTAAAGGGATGATTAAGAAGTTCTCCTGATGCTGATAATTACTTGAGCAGGAATGGTTAAGAAAGCAACATTTGGGTCTATAAAATATGAAATGTGGACAGAGAGTGAGATAATGTGATTGGAGTGATTCAATCCAATAAACATTTAGTAAACACCTGTGATGTACAAGATGTAGGCTACTCTTAATATAAGTAAAAAGAAAACTACTACTCTCTTTCTTTGTCTACCTTGAGTTTGCTAAAATATAGTATAGCCAAACAACAAAAGGAGAAGTATGGGCAGAATGGTTAGAACTATCAATTGGAGATCTATTGGTTCAGATGCTGGCTCCCTCTTGTGTGACATTTTTCTAGTCTTTGACACACAGATCTATCCCACCATTTGGTTGTATGCCAAACTATAGTTCAAGTGGACATAATAAACTCTTCTGCCAACACAGTGACATCCCCACAGCCACCTGGGCAGCCAGAAGATAACACCATTAGTTTTCCTAACCTTAAGCCATCTGCATTTCTCAGCAAAGATTGTTCCACTCATGGCTATTATCAGAAGCATACAGCACATTCCTCTCTATTTAGGGCTGAGCCAGTCATCATTGGAAGCAAGTTAAATAGGCATTCTGTGTTACCTTCAGCAAATTACTGAAAGGTATCTCCAAGGTATGGTGGCATAAATCATCTTACTTTTAAAAAAACCACTGGGAGATGTGTAACCAGCCTTTTTGCTTAAAGCTTGATCTTCAGAGGCACCACTATAGACCTGTGTAATCACATGGTCATATGAGAAAGATTTCCCTACCTAGAGTTAGTCAGTAATACCTGGCAAAGAGGCAAAACTGCCTTGTTGCAGTTGCCTGCTTTTGAGAGTGGGAATAGTAGGTCCTTGCCCCAGTGGATTTTCCCTTTTTACTCTATTGAGCTTTGAAATGGGTTATCCAGGTGAAAACCCATTCACATCATTCCCTCTCCTTCCAGAAATTGCATAATTATGTGTCCCCTTGACCACCAATAGCTAGGGGAAATGAAGGCCAGTATGTTTTCCACAGCCTTTTCTCAATGGCACTCTAAAGAGAGTGAAACTTCTCAAAAAAGAAGAAGAAGAAGAAGCCCAATTTGGCATTCAATAGCACAAAGATTTTACGTTCTTTCCTACCATCCGGGTTTCTTAATAGCTGTAAAGGACAAGAGCATTCACTAACTACCAAGGCTAAATAAGTCAGCCATAGGGGAAATCAAAGTGGAACTATCAAATTCGTGGTCCAGAAGCAGAGGTCATTGTAAATGGCTGATCTCATGGCCTATTAACTGATGAAAAAGCTACACCACTTGGCACAGACCCATGTCTCCAAACAAACTAATCTTCAATGAAAAAGTCTTCTATAAGAAAATAATAATTTTAATAAAAATGGAAATTAGTTCTGGCATTAGTTCTGGACTTCTTTAGGCTCCCAGTGACTAAAGGTTCAGCCAATGCACCATTACTGGGGCAGGGAGAAGCATGGGAAAGGCTAGTGAAACCATTTTTAATCACATAATGTTTCGATTCAGTTTGCAAGAAGAGTGCTTTAAAGTGGATATTCCTCAATATTCTAAGCTAATGGCGTCATTTTTAAGATACTATTAATCATGGACAAAAATAATGTGACTGGAATAAGAAAGGCTAGAGACCATGAGGGGGGGAAACTTACATCAAAGATCTGAATATTGTCCTAATTGGTGAGAGCCTGCAATGTGCAGCTAGTTCCAGATTAGATCATGCTGCTTTTTCCCCCATCAATCATTTTTCCTCCTTTTTGCCACACATATCCCCCAGGCCCTCCCAACACCGACACACTTTTATTCACACTCACCCCAAATAGCCAATCTGTTGTTGTCATTCTAACTTTTACAACAGTTCCCTTCTCTTCACTCACATAACCACCATCTTGCTGCAAGCCTGTATCACTTCACTTATCACCTGAACTGTTGTAGTAGCCTCTTTCTTCATCAAGATTCTCTACAAACTCATTTTCCTAAAATACAATTCTACGCACGTCACAGTTCCAATTCAAAAAGCTCCAGTGGCTCCCTGTTACCTCTAAGAACAAATAAAAATGTTCTGTTTGGCTTTTGGAGTGTCCTTCATAATTTTGCCTTTCCTAATTTCCAGTCTTCCTATACTTCTCTCTCTTCTTTATACACTATGATCCTACTACATGCATTTTTATGAACTGAAATTCTTTTATCTACTTATAAAGTATTGTTATTCCATCTCTCCCTCTTTCTTGCAACTCTATTTACCCTGCTCTGCTCTCATTATAATCTCCAATCCCTCATTTCTCTCCCCAGCCATCAATCCTGAAATGACTACATCCTTCTCCAGATATTGACCCTTTGTTGAGCCAATACAACTCAAAACCGTTGTATTCTTGCCTTTTTCCTCTTCATCCTATTGAATATCTTGTCTTTCCAAAAGCCAGCATTAAATTACTCCCACTACCCACTGTGTTTGCTCCTACTTACATGCTGTTTAACAAAGATGTAGGAAATCATGGGAAACCATGCCAAATCGACCCTTCTAAATTAAAATTATACATTTCAACTGATTATTCATTGAAGCAAGGCAATTCTTGTACACCTCCCTACTTGATTCACCAGAATTCATTAGAAACTCACTTTTATGTCTTTTCCATACTTTTTCATCTCTCTTCAAATGCCCATAGTTCTTCCTCCCTCCTTTTCATGACTCTCAGTTGAGAATCTTGCCTCATATTTCTCTGAAAAATCTCAGGCCATTTCCAAGAGCTCCCTTTTATTCCCTATTCTTCATCTCACTTCACTTAAAGGCCTCCCAATATGATTTCCCTCACTAATTTCACATGAAGGGGCCTTTCTCTTTTCCAAAGCAAATCTTTCTACAAGCACAAGTATTCCATTCCGTCCATATTGCTCCCTCTATTATACCTACTCCCTCACTTACCTTCAGTCTCTCTCTGTTTGCTGACTGCTTCCCTAACTGCCTACAAATATGTTTGCATCTCCCCCATCTTCAAAAAACTCTCACCTGATTAGTCCATCCCTGCTAACTATCATCCTATTATCTCTTCTCTTTTCCATGGCTAAACTCCTTGAAAAAGTTATCTACAACAGGGGCTTCAACTTCCTTCCTCTCATTTTCCTTTTAACTCTACACAATCTGACTTTCAATCGCATCCATCAACTGAAATTGGTCTAGAAACTAGTTACCAAGAATCTCTTAATGACCTTTTTCTAAATGTCCATCCTTTGACACTCTCGATTACCCCCTTCACTTTGATATTCTCTTTTCTTTAGGTTTTCATGATGCTGATCTCTCCTAGGTCTCTTCCTACATATTGAACAATTATTTTTCATTCTCTTTCACTGAATCTTCATCTAGCTAATGCCTACTAACTATAGGTGTACCCCAAGACCCTGTCCCTGACCCATTTCTCTTCTCCCTCTGTAATATTTCACTTAGATTCAATAAATAGTTTTATGCAGATGATTATCATATCTATTTTTCTAGTCCTACCCCCCTGACCTTCAGCCTTGCTCCTTCAACGGCCTTCCGGACATCTTGACATCTTGACCTGAGTATTTCATAGGCATCTTCAATTCCACAAGTAAATTCATATTTCCCAAAATATTCTCCCTTAGTACTAACTCCCCAATTATTGTCAAGGGAACTACCATTTCTCCAGTCACCCATACTTATACCCAAATATCATCCTTGACTTCTCACTTTTCTCTCCCTCCCCGTTTGGCATTTTGGATATGCCAATCCATTACCAAATCCTACCATTTCTATCTTTATAACATCTCTACTTTCCTCTGACACTGCCATAACCCTAGTGCAGACCCTCATCTCCTCATACCTGAATGTATACTGGTTAATCTGCCCTATCTCACCTCTCCACACCCCAGTCAATCTTCCACAGACATACCACTAGCCTATTCAGTAAATTCCTTATTATATTCAGAATCAACTATAAACTTTCTGTTTAGCTTTTTAAAAGTCCTCAATAACCTGGACCTTTTCCACCTTCCCATCTTTCTTGTATCTTACTTTCTTTCACAAACCCTGAGATGCAATGATGGGTGTGTATAGATCTTGTATATACAATATTGATTTGTATGTTGACTCCTCCCTTATATTTTGAACTTCTGGAGAGTGAGGGTAACTTTTTTGTTGTTTTAAATTTTTGTTTCCCTATTGCTTAGCCCAGTAAATACCACATAGTAAGTCCTTAATAAATTGCTTTTTTTGATTGGCTGATTCCCTACTTTCTACTTCTTGCTTTGGGGGTTATAAAGAAGGCAATACTAAAATGCTTCCAGAAAGGGCTTGTCATTCTAATACCCCCACTGTATCAATTGTCAGTTTTACGACCTCCTAGACCTTGGATACAATTTTCCCTCACTATCTAACTAAATATTGCATGCTCCATTGGATTTTAACCACCCAGAGAGCAAGGATTATTTCATTTTTATATTTGTATCCAGAGCACTTAGAACAGTGGAAGGTATACAATAATCTCTTAATATATGTTTTTTCATTCATTCACTAAGTGTTTCTACTAATAGTCTAAAATTCAAAATCTATTGGAAATTTGCATAAATTTATAAACTAAGTCATTTGTTTATAGATAAGAGGTCAAAGGTTATAAATATGTTTTAAAAGAAGAAACCCAAACTATCAGCAACAATATGGGGAAAAGTTCTAAATCATTCATGAGAAATGCAAGTTAAAATAACACTAAGGTATCACCTCATAGTCATTCAATCTGCAAACATTGTAAAAAATGGAAATCGTCACTATTTGAAGAGTTCTGGAAAGACAGATATACCATTACATTGATGGTAAAGCTCTGAATTTTCCCAGTGATCCTGGAGATCAATTTAGAATTGTAAGAGAAAAGTTACCAGATTGTTCAAATCCTTTGATGCAGTGGTTCCACTACTGGGCTTAGGCTCCCAAGAAGTCAGAATCAGAAAGAAAGGCCCATAATATTCATAACAATACTATTTTAGCTGTGAAAAATGCTGAAAATATGCCATACATCCATCAACTGGGAAATGGCCAAGTACATTAGAGTATCTAAACCAAAAGGATCTAGGAGTATCAATAATCCAGAAAAATATAGGAAGATACACAAACTGATTCAAAGAAAACAAGACCAAAAAAATTCACAATAAATCTATAAATAATATAAATAATAATAAATA
The DNA here is from genome assembly GCF_016433145.1 of Gracilinanus agilis. Lineage (NCBI taxonomy): Eukaryota > Metazoa > Chordata > Mammalia > Didelphimorphia > Didelphidae > Gracilinanus > Gracilinanus agilis. The sequence continues at coordinate 74,377,408 of NC_058134.1, read as the reverse complement.
ATATAAATGAAAACAACTAAATTCAGGTTAAATAAAATGAATAGTTAGTTCCAAATGGCTGGTGTTAAATTTCCTTTCTTTAAAAAAATTGTGAAGTGGTTGCATTTATAATTAATATGATATTATATAATAGAATTAATTATAAACTAAAATACAATTAATATATTATATAATTTTAAAATTTTTAAAGGGAAGATCTTATAAGGAAGATTCATATGTTCATAGTTTTGTTTGTATAAATATCTTAAAGGTTCCAAAAATCCTAACACCACAAAACATCCATAGAATGATATTTAAATATCAAATGCTAGGCAATTTAGATCTCACAACCTGGAACTGAGCCTATATATATGAGGTTGATAGGGGGAAAAAATCTTATTGAGTTGTCAACCATTTTTATAAAATGGCATATGGACTCCTTTGTCTTTCTCTGCCATATAAAGTACAAAACTGTTGTTGTTGTTGTTATTTTGTAAAAAAAAATAAAGATAAGTAGTTTTTATTAAGACCACAAAAGGATATATATGACCAAAGCTTTTGTCTATCAGGATGTGTGTTGGAATTGGCCAGCCCAAAGTCAAGCTATTGTTTAGGGGTTTTAGGCAAAAAAGAACACTTTCAAAATTGCAACAGAAAAGAAAAGAAAGTACTCCCCACCCCCCAAAAAATCTGAGAAGTACAATCTTTCCATGAGAATATTAAGTGACTTGGGATGGCTGTCAAGCATGCCAAAGGAGGAAGCTTCATGCTTGTCAATTAAAAGCTCGTGTCCCATAACCAGCATGCAAAATTGGCCTCAAACTAAAGATAAAGCAAATAATTGGACCTGAAAAGTGCCAGCTCTAAGAGAAGGATTAGGGGAAAGGGGGAATCTGGAGAAAGAATTGCCAATGTAAATCAAAATTGCCTAGGGCTCTCTGGCCCTTTTGAGGTTCAAAGTCAAGTCTGAAACAGATGTTGTTTCTTGTATTTTCCAGCAACCTCCCCTCTAAAGTAACTGGCTTGGCTAAAGCCTTAGTGATACCTCCAGTGAAATCAAAGGGCCCCCATAGAAAAAAGGATGTACACATGCTAAATAAAACATTTATGACAGATGAAACTATGTATTATTATTGCTATTAGTGTTGTTGCTGTTGTTATTTTTAATACTGCTCTGGAAAGAAAACAATTGACTCCCTTTTTGAACCAGTAATTCTTGGATCTTTAAGCCATGGCCAATAGAAAGCTTTGGGAGACTGAACTTCACTCAATAGAGATTTACTGCTTCAAAGGAAAGGTATTTTTTTAAGTATTGCAAACTTAATAGCCATCAATAAAAACAATCAAACATACAAGAAGAAATAAGCCCCATAAAGACCCTTAGCATTTAGGAAAACAAAATCAAATGAATTAACAACAAAGAAAATAAAATGCTTCTACTTTCTGTCCTCTTCTTAGTATGTCTGAAGTTCTCTCTAGCTTTGTTTTCTTGGAAAGAAGTATGTAATCGGGTCTTAGGAGCCCAAGGGCTTGCAGAGAAATTTCTAGCTCAGTGCAAACATGCAAATCCATCAAAAATCAGTGCTAGAAATTGGATAGATCACTCTGAATAGCAAGCATTCCTGAAAATAGGATGGGATTAGGTTGTAAAGCCTTATTTCTAGGTTATCCAGCATACTGTGACATGAGGCCACACATCAGACAGATAGAAAAAGAAATGAAGAAGCAGAGAGACTAAGAGAAGTTAGTGTTCCCTGCTTGTCTACCAGAGAAAACAGAACTGCTTTATATCATGGATCTCTTTGGCAGAATGCATATGTCTGGTCTCAGACGCTTACTAGCTAGGTGACCCTAGGCAAGTTACTTCACTCTGCCTCAGTTTCCTCATTTGTAAAATGAGCTGGAGAAGGAAATGGCAAAACACTCCAGTATCTTTGCCAAGAAAACCCCAAATGGAGTCATGAGGAATTGGACCCAGTAGAAAATGACTGAACAAAAACAGCAACAAATATGTATCGAATATGTACCTATAATAATGTTTTTAAATGAATAAAATTATGAAGAAAAACTTATATTGAAATACAATTATCAAAACATTGTTTAAAAAAGACACAGACCCTAGGTTAAGAACCTTTGTTCTAATGTGTCCCCTAGAGAAGAAAAAGGACTGAAAGGGAGAGACTCATTCCTGTGGGACATCATTCTGGCCTTTCCACTACATTCAGTATAGCTTTCTCTTATTTATCTTGGGGTGTATCTACAGTCTGCTCTTTAGAGGCTCCCAAAGGTGGGAGGCAAAAATGATCATCCTTATGCATTCTAAGCCCTTTGTCAGATCTGAAAGATCACTGGAAGTGCTGCCCCCTTTTTAAGGGAAAAGTTGGATTAGAATCAGGATAAGCCAGCCCTGTTAACAGAAAGTCCCCCCAGCTGTCTCTGTCTAGTTATATGACCTATTGCTGGCCTTTCTTCTAAGACCTTGCATGAATCAAGCCAGGAAGAGACTGCCTTATTGCCACACATATGCACACACATGTTTTTAAAAGCTAGAATGTAATGAATGAACTGTCAGAGGAAAATTACAATATTGCCAAAGATAGCTAAGAAGGCTGGCTGCTAACTTTGAGTGTGTGTGTGTGTGTGTGTGTGTGTGTGTGTGTGTGGTGTGAGAGTGGGTGTGTGAGTGTGTGTGTGTGTGAATGTGTGTGTGTATCTCATATGATCCAAAATGTAACCAGAACTTTATGTGCATAAGTTCAGGTATCTGGATCTGACATTCCAGTGATTCCATTCTCTAGTATGACAATTAAGTACCACTCTTACTCCAGACCTCGCCTCCTTCACACACAGAATAGAGATATTGTTCTAATGAATAAAAATAATAGAGATTTTGCCAAAAAGGCAAAATCTTAATGATAAGAGACAAGTTCCAGAAGTCAGCTTTTGCCATCTAGGAATGATGTGATATTATTGTCATCATTTGGATTGGGGATAACAAGACCAATATGCCAGGGACCATTTAGAAAGAAAAATGGAAACAATAGAACAAGGTTTGAAGATCCAACTAGCTTATTAATACCCTGTTCAAAATAAGTCAGCTAGGATGGTATTTGGGAATTCCTTTGACATAAGTAACTTGTTTTGTTTTGTTTTTTTAAACCTTTACCTTCTTTTTTAGGATCAATACTATGTATTGTTTTCAAGGTGGAAGAGAGGAAAGTGACTTGCCCAGGGTCACACAGGTTGGAAATGTCTGAGACCACATTTGAACCCAGGACATCCCTTCTCTGGGCCTGGTTCTCAGTCCATTGAGCCACTTAGCTCTCCCCAGAGCTTAAGTAACTTGTCAGGGCCACTACCCAATATGTGTCAGAGATAGGTCTTGAACCTATGTCTCTGACTCTGAAAGGTCAGCTCTCTATCTACAAGGCTACATTTCCTCAAAATTCATATATTCCCTGAAAAGTATGAACATGAGAGACTCTCGTATAAAGAACTCAGAAATCTCTGACATAATTCAGAAGCACCCCAAACCATATTAATTGGAATTATCAACCCAATAGAATTTTGGCTTTTATTGTGGGGGACACATCATATAATGAGCAGGGCTTACCCATTTCTGTCCCATTGAGAAATTCTTAGTTTCACAAAATATGTCATGGACTCCATTTCTCTAATCCTGCTCTGACTCCCATAACCTCAAGGCTTTTTTCTAAAATGTGATTTCCCCCAAATACGCCATTATTGTTTTAGCATAATGTGATGAATAGGGTATCAGAACTATATTTAGGAAAACACTAGATTCAGATTCTCCCTCAGATGTCTACTAGCTATATATGGGCCTAGGAAAGACAATGTCCTTCTCTGGGTCTCAGTTTCCCCAGTTGTAAAATGAAAAGATTAGACAAGAGGCCTCTAAGTAGCCTTCTGTCTCTAAATCTGAGTTTTATGGTCCATCATATGTTATGATGCTGAACAGAATATCCTAGTTCCAGTCCACTAGGACCTTAAATTCTAGGTTGCCTTACAAAATTAATTTAAACAATAAATGTAGCTGAAATTGCAACTGTAATTTAAGGGAAACTACAAGGCTTCCTAATTTCTCCCTCACTAGCTTTCCATGGCTCTCCCCACATCTGCAATTTGATCTGAAACTTCCATATCGTCCCTCCTTCAAGTTGGTAAGCAAAGATGGGAATATTGTCTTATAAAACCTATTGTTGAGATCCCCATGTTCCCTAGAAGGGAAGGAAGGTAGTCTAGAGTACTCCCTTTAGCACATGAAATGGATTAGTCTTTAGGATTAGTTAATTAGATTGGAAGGCACAGAAAGCTTAGTTCATGAAGGAATAGGTTAAAGGAAAATTTTTGGAGGGATAAAGGTAAGACATGGCCACAAGAAATCCTTGGTGACTTGAGCTGGTTCTAGAGGGGATTCCAAGGGAATCTCTTCTAGGGGTTCTAAGTGGTTGAAGTGAGAACAGAGTTCACTGCAGGCATGGAATATAACCTCTACAATGGCATGGAAATGGAAGATGAAATAAGCAGGGAAATGGCAAGTAAGCCAGTTTGGTTGAATATAGAGTAAATGAAAGGGTGTAATATGCAATAAATAAAGGCTATAAAGGTATCCCATTTACAAAGGGCTTTAAATGCAAAGGAGAAAAATTTGAATTTTATTTAAGTGGCAACAGGGAACTACTAGACGTTCTTGAGCATGATAATGACAAACCTGTGATTTTATTGTTGTTCGATCATTTTATAGTCGTGTCCAGTTCTTTGGTTTGCCATTTCCTTCCCTGGCTCATTTTACAGATGAGGAAAGTGAGGCAGATAGAATTAAATAACTTGCCCTGGGTCACACAACTAGTAAGTTTCTGAGGCCAGATTTGAACTTCGGAATTCTAGGTCTTGTCCTCCAGTCACCTAGCTGACCATTCAATTAGCAAAGCAAAGTGGCAGGATACAAAATAAATGCACATAAGTCATCAGCATTTTTATATATTTCCAACACACCTCAGCAGCAAGAGTTAGAAAGAGCAATGCCATTTAAAATCACCCCAGACAATATAAAATACTTAGGAATCTATCTACCAAAACAAACACAGAAATTATATGAATACAACTACAAAACACTTTCCAAACAATTAAAACTAGATCTAAACAATTGGGAAAACACTGATTGCTCATGGGTAGGACAAGCTAACATAATAAAAATGTCCATTCTACCCAATTTAATTTACTTATTTAGTGTCATACCTATCAAACTCCCAAGAAACTTTTTTACTGAATTATAAAAAAACTATAACAAAGTTCATTTGAAAGAACAAAACATCAAGAATATCAAGGGAAATAATGAAAAAAATGTGAAGGAAGGTGGCCTAGCAGTACCAGATATTAAACTGTATTATAAAGCAGTGGTCATTAAAACAATATGGTACTGGCTAAGCGACAGAATGGGGGATCAGTGGAATAGACTTGGAGTAAATGACATCAGTAAGACAGTCTATGATAAATCCAAAGAGTCCAACTTTTGGGACAAAAATCCACTATTTGACAAAAACTGTTGGGAAAATTGGAAAACAATATGGGAGAGATTAGGTTTAGATCAATATCTCACACCCTACACCAAAATAAATTCAGAATGGGTGAATGACTTGAATATAAAAAAGGAAACTATAAGTAAGTTAGGTGAACACAGAATAGTATACTTGTTATATCTCTGGGAAAGGAAAGATTTTGAAACCAAGCAAAAGTTAGTAAAAATTACAAAATTTAAAATAAATAATTTTGATTACATTAAATTTAAAAGGGTTTGTACAAACAAAAACAATGCAAACAAAATTAGAAGGGAAACAATAAACTGGGAAAAAATCTTTATAACAAAAAACTCTGACAGAGGTCAAATTACTCAAATATACAAGGAGCTAAATCAATTGTATAAAAAATCAAGCCGTTCCCCAATTGATAAATGGGCAAGGGGCATGAATAGGAAATTTTCAGATAAAGAAATCAAAATTCAAAACTATCAATAAGCAATGAGAAAATGTTCTAAATCTCTAATAATTAGAGAAATGCAAATCAAAACAACTCTGAGGTACCACCTTACACCAAGCAGATTGGCTAAAATGGCAGCAGGGAAGAGTAATAAATGTTGGAGGGGATGTGGCAAAATTGGGACATTAATGCATTGCTGGTGGAGTTGTGAATTGATCCAACCATTCTGGATGGCAATTTGAAACTATGCCCAAAGAGCTCTAAAAGACAGCCTGCCCTTTGATCCTGCCATACCATTGCTGGGTTTGTACCCCAAAGAGATCATAGATAAACAGACTTGAATGAAAATATTTATAGCTGTGCTCTTTGTGGTGGCAAAAAACTGGAAAACAAGGGTATGCCCTTTAATTGGGGAATGGCTGAACAAATTGTGGTATATGTTGGTGATGGAATAATATTGTGCTCAAAGGAATAATAAACTGGAGGAATTCCATGTGAACTGGAAAGACCTCCAGGAATTGATGCAGAGTGAAAGGAGCAGAGCCAGGAGAACATTATACACAGAGATGGATACACTGTGGTACAGTCGAATGTAATAGACTTCTGTACTAGCAGCAATGCAATGACCCAGGACAATTCTGAGGGACTTATGGAAAAAGAATGCTACCTACATTCAGAGGAAGAACTACAGGAGTGGAAACACAGAAGAAAAACAACTGCTTGAACACAAGGGTTGATGCAGACATGACTGGGGATGTAGATTCTAAATGACCACTCCAGTGCAACTATCAATAATATGGAAATAGGTCTTGATCTATGACACACATTAAAACCAGTGGAAATGCGCATTGGCTATGGGGGTGGATGGGGGTTGGGGGGTGGAGAGGAGAGAAAGAACATGAATCATGTAACCATGGAAAATTTTTCTAAAAAATAAAAATTCAAAGTCGTGAAAAATAAATAAATAAATCTTTAGCAAAGAAATTTGGTATTACTTAGTAGTAGTACCAAAAAGTGATAGAATAGTCATTTTTTTTAAACCCTTGTACTTCGGTGTATTGTCTCATAGGTGGAAGATTGGTAAGGGTGGGCAATGGGGGTCAAGTGACTTGCCTAGGGTCACACAGCTGGGAAGTGGCTGAGGCCGGGTTTAAACCTAGGACCTCCTGTCTCTAGTCCTGACTCTCACTCCACTGAGCTACCCAGCTGCCCCCTAGAATAGTCATTTTTAAGATATGCAGTTGTTTCCCAGCTGATATAGTAAATATTATGATTTGGCCTCTATTTTGTTTAAATGGTTTTTTTGCTGGGTCACATTGCTGAACTTGTAAATGCAATGGATTCACTAATCAATTAGCATCCCTACCAAAGACTTTCTCCAAGAGCTACCAATCAGAATACTTCTCCTTCAGATGTTTGTGACTCCAGCAATACTCTCTTAGAAAAGAATGTTTCATCAAAAACATACAACCTTATGAAGAATTGAAATGTTTGGGATTTGGTTGAGCCCCTCTGCTGGAGTAATGCCATCACATGTCTACTCTGTATAATGTGTTTTCATGATTTTTATTTTTGGGCAAAACTATAACAATTTCAAAGCATCTCACAACTGTGCTTTCTTTAAACATGAAAAGACCATGAGGGAGAAGAAATGGGGCATGCATCCCAAGGAAGGGGGCAGACCATGGCACCATCAACCAATGAGCAAGAAACTGGGACAAAAACATCACTGCCAGAGGCTCTATCTAGAGCTCAGTGTCTATTCCTGACTTCTTAGTTGCCCTGGAACTGACTGCTCCTCTCCAGACCCATAGGCTTCAGTAGGATTCAGTGTTATCACACTCTTTCCTCTGAATCTTCCCTCTTTAGAGAATAGCTATTAAGATCCACCATCCACTCCTAGCCAAAGGCCCTCCATAACAGCAGGAATTGACCTACAGATCTTGGGAATTAGCCCTGCTTCCTTTAGCTTCCTTTATGCTCATGTTCATCAAGCACAAGTGAAGAGAAGAGAATCACTGAGAAGATCGAGAGTTACCTCCTGCTGTCCATGAAACTTCAGGGCTTTTTCCCCCTTGACAATGCCAGAATTCATTCATTTCGGTCCCGTGCCACAAATAATGTCACTTTTCATCCATGCTCAGTGGGGTAGCTTTGCCCTTCCCCCAGCCCTATACCAAGATTATCTGATGGCACCTGGACCTTTAGGAATTGAATATAGAATATATACATCTTCTTTCCCCCTCTACCTCCTCTCCCATATTTAAGCAGCAGATGGGCAGATTCTAAGACCAATAGTTTTGCTACTGGCCAAGAAATCCCTGTCCCCATGCCCAGTTCTACCTGATTTGTATCTATAAGTCATTATAAATCAAATAAAGGAAACCAAATGAATTCATTTAAAAAAGAAAGAGAGAACTCTATTTTCTCTCAAGTAAGTACTTTTGATTTTCATCTGTCATTGTTCCTCTCTGTGATGATATCGTGGGCTCCTGCCCTAGATGAGTAGCATCCCTTTTCTTCTGTTCGGTGAAACATAAATCCAGTTGGAAAAATAAATCTGAAATAACACGCTTCTATTTTTATAGGCCTATATGATTATGACATGCTAGAAATGTCATTATAATTGCACAAACAAGTTATTTCAACAATCCTCATAACGGAAGCTATTTATAGATCATAGGAATGTATAGAGAAAAGGAATCCACTCTGGTGGAGGAAAGCTCACAAATGTTTGTGCCATATCTCAGTGTAGCACCTATCGCCACCCTCATGATCTAGGGCACTGTGTGATTAAATGTGGCCTGCCATTAGAATGTGGGCCCCAGTGAGTCTTTATTCAAAATAAAGGCCACAGCCATGGGATAAATAAAAGGGAGCATTTGAAGTAATTATGAGTTGGCATTTACTGAGCCAGCACTCCCAGAGCTTAAGGAACTGTTTAAAAAAAAAAATCCCAGCAGCTACCTTGCCCTCCTTCCCAGCTAGAGACTGATTGCCCAGGGGGAGAGACCCTGCAGGCACAGAGGAGGAAAGTGACAGGAGAATAATGTTCAGGTCAGAAAAAAAATATCCCTTATCCCAGATCATTTGTAGACCATTAAAACTGGAGGGAAATACAATCCGTTATGATGCTTCGTGCTCACTTTTCGCATTTCATCTTGAGCGAGGGAACAAAGCTGGCTGGGGCTGCTTATTTGTTATTGGTTTTTTCCTTTTTTATTTTTAGTCTCTTTCGTTTTATGGCTTTTATATAGCTTTGCTTAACAAAGCTGTAAATTCAGAGATGAAATAAATTTCCCAGTGATGCTTTAACCTCCACAGCTAGGATGCATTTGGAGAAACTTCAGCTCAATTCTGGGATTTCAGAGTAGGGAGGAGTTGGAAGAGGAAGGAGAGGCATTTGAACCAAAGCAATTCCTGTAGAATTCCCAATTTGCTCCCAAATTATCAGTGCTTTCCTGTATTGGTAAATGCAACTTTCTTCTTGGGGAGTTGATTATAGTTGACGGCACTGTCATGTGGAGGGCAGTAGGTCAATAGCTTAACATCTCAGCTGGGGAATATGATCAGGCTTCACTCAACGACATTCTAGCTAGCAGACTGTGGGCAGAATTGGGGTGGTAGACGATGACAATACCATATTAAACTTTCTCACAAGAAGTGCCCATTCTTTTTGGCTAATCCCTTTTTAAATGCAGGATCTGCCCTTCTTATATCAAGCACTCTTCTCTGCTCAGCTGCTTTCTGGACTGAACATGGGACTTGCATTTTCCTATCGGCATATTCCGGGTACACACCTTTATCTCAGATCCGTAGTGGGGCATGTGTATGTGGGGACGGGGAATTAATAGACTGCCATTATGTGGAGAGAGCAGGTCAGGGGAATGTCGGCTGCTTGAGTTAATGTAGGGCACAGGGCTGAACAGCTCTGACAATCTCTCAAGTGACCAGAAAGCAATCTGCAACCTCGCCTCATGGAAGGCACAGAACCAAAGCAAGATGCCTTAAAGGCAGAGGACAAAGATTTACACCCATAAATGGCTGACTAACTAAAAGTTGTTTTCTGTGCTCCATGTGGGAGACTAAGGAAAGAAAACAACAATAACCTCTCCTCTAACTTCCCCTCCCCAAAATTATAAAAAAAAAAACCAACCCCCAATAACATGTGTGCTGCAGGGATTACAGCCGTGGTTCCATTTGGAACGGATGAACACGTGTTAATCATTAGAATTTGAAACTGATCCCAGAGCATGTTGCATTATAGCTACATTCATGAACACTGAAATCTTTCCTTGACAATGGGCATAAATGCTGAGATGAAGACAAAGCCACTCCCCGAACATTGTGAAGCCCAAGGATGGGCTTAGGAGGACAGGATGATGTCTCTGGGCGCCTTTAAGGAAAGACAGATGCATTTTCCTCTGAGCCAGCAAGATGCTCCCTGGCACGCAATGAACAGCCTTTGTAAGGCTTGGTGAGGGCTCTCCAGATGGATGCTGAGAATAAGACACTAAGCATAGTTGGACAGCTACCTGACAAGCATTGGGAGACGTTTATAGAAAGGGCTCCTTCATTAAGCTAATAATACACCAGCTTATGTGGTTAACCGAAGCCAAGGGGCTGAAGATAATTTCACAAAAAGGAGAAATTTTAGCTGCCATGGCAACCTGGACAACTAAAGATCTTCTGGATGTGACAAGATTCCAGTCTGAATTATACAAAGTCACCATAAGCCCAGAAAGCAAAGTGGATTTAATTAGTTGGTTAAGTCTGAAAGAGCATAGAATGGATGGCAGCATTGTGTCCTTTATTCTCTTTCCAAATTATCAAAGTATCATTATGTTGATCATTCCCAAAGAAGGAAGATTTTCTAGCTATAGAGCTTAATCATAGAACAGAGCCTATAATACTATCACAAAATTCAAATTCCCTGAAGATCTAAAACTAGCCCTGAGTGTTTGGGGTTTATATCATGTATGTAGCTGCTCTCCATCTCACTGACCACTCCTTTTTCTGTTTCCTATACCTTTCCCCACCCCACCCCCCAAAATTCCCTCATCTTCTATGTTAGAGATGGCAAGCTTGCCTCTTTCTAAGTTTCAAAGTCTATAAGGAGTCCTCTTATAGAGTGCCCAGTTCTTTTGCTCTGGTACCAGGCCATAGCAACCGATTTCCTGCTGTACTGCCTTCCTCCATGTTCCTAAAGTTGGGGTTATGTCGTGGGGTGACCTCAACTCCTTGCTTTCTTTGGTAATGCCATCATTAATAACTGTCACTGTATACCTGCATCCCCAGTTCCACTATGCTTCACAGTGTCATAATTCACAGAGGCCCTAGCTGTTTGAATGTCATAATTAACATTTTCTAGCTGTCTGTATGGGGACCAGTCAGAAGAGTCTGCAAGCAGGAACGCTCCCCAGTGGATCACTGGGTTGAAGGGGTAACTTTTTTGTTTGAACAGAGGAGAATTTTTGTGACAGAGGAGCCAAGTGAATTAGGCTGAGGGAGGTAGCTTTTTGTACATTTAAAAAAGGAACCCCACACACCTTCCAAATAGATTTTAGTGCTAGCAGAGTTTCCAAAAGGAGACTGAATCATGAAACATAAGTGCAAGGCCCTGGTCTGACTATAAAGTAGACAGGGCTTACAGAATTTTAGCCTCTTTTCCTGTCTCTTTCCCCCAGATGGCAACCACCTTGTACAGTCACTATCACCATTTCTTCTCCTTGAAATAGCTCAGGATGGAGCCCTGGGTTGAGACTCCCACCTCCCCAGATAGCCAGTAGGAAGCTGCAGAGTCCAGTTTTCTCCTTTTTCTTGGTATTGAACAATGGCAATGCCCCTCTTCTTCTGGAGTTATCTCTTATTTCTCTTCTTGGAAAAGTCAGGTCTTTGGGCCCAGGTTCATATACCCTGTTGGGCTGAGGGAATCTATCAATCTATTAATAAATGTGCATATTAAATGTTCATTTAGAATTTTTATTGCTAAAAATTCTGTTTTCACTATAGAGAAGTGATCTTTGATAGATCTATCTATTCCTTAACCAACTAAGAACAACCCTACAGTTAATATTCTGATAGTTCCCTCCTATTAAATATATCTCTCTAGCACCCAATTATGTAATTTCTTTCCTTGACGGTAGGAGCTGTTTTTTGCATCTTCTTTTGTATCCCCAGCACTTAGCATAGTGCCTGGGATGTAGCAGGTACTTAATAAATATTTATGGATTGATTGATTTCTTTGTGATGTCCAGTTTTGAAGACTTACTAAGATCAAGACACAATGATCCCAAGAGCACTGGCAGTCCAGTACTTAGGGAGAGAGTAAGTACAAGAGCTTTGAAAATTGGAGGGCACAGCTCTCTTCCAGAAGGTGCCAGGACAGTTATCTTTGACTTTACCCTCTCACCACTCAGATCTACTCAATTGCCAGGTCTTATGAATTTCACCTCTGTCGCATCTCTGCCATCTCTCTCCTGCAGAGTTCCATAGCCACCATATTTGTAATAGCCCTAATTCCAAGCCAACTGAATTATTACAATAGCCTCCTAATGCCCACTCTCTGCCCTCTTCTAGGCATTCAGTGCACTCCTTGGCACTCTAAACTAACTGTAGTGAATCAGTAAAAAGTATTTATTGTTTACTTTGTGCCAAAGACTGTGCTAAGTGAGAGTAATACAAAAATAAGTAGAGAGTATTTCAAGAAACTTTGATTCTAGTAGGAGGAGACAACACTTAAAAGGGAGCTGAAAATGGTGGGCAGGGATACAGGGACACAGAAGAGGTAGTCAAAGTCCCATCTGGAGAGAGATGAGTCACAGCTGACTTATACACCCTCCTTAAATCGAGGTTCTAAGAGGGAGAGGTCACAGGAGCCATGGGTACTTCCAGGGAGGATTCCAGGGGTAAAGTGAAGCTTCAGGATGAAGAGTTGGAACATGGCAGAAGAAGACCAGAGTGCTACCTGAAGAGGAATGAGCAACATCCTAACTTAAATATAGTAGATACTCAATAAAATAAAAATTTATTGAACCATTCATCAAAAAAGTATTTATGCTTCCCAGCTGTGTGACCCTGGGCAAGTCACTTGACCCCCATTGCCCACCCTTACCACTCTTCCACGTATGAGCCAATATACAGAAGTTAAGGGTTTAAAAAAAGTATTTATGAAGTACCTACCATGCAAAAGGGGCAGATAAGTGGAACAGTGGATAGAGTGCCAGGCCTGTAGTCAGTCTTCATAGGTTCAAACCTGGCCTTACATGCTTATTTATTAGCTGTGTGACCCTGGACAAGTCATTTAACCCATTTTTCCCTCAATTTCCTCATCTGTAAAATGCACTAGAGAAGGAAATAGTAAACCACTCCAGTGTCTTTACCAAGAAAACCCCAAACAGGATCACAAATAGTCAGACTTGACTAAAATGACTTAACAACAACACCATATAGAAGTTACTACCCTCATATCAGTGATTCCCAAAGTGGGTGCTGCAGCGATCCAGGAGGGCAGTGATGGCCACAGGACCATTTATCTTTCCTATTAATTGTTATTAAAAATTTTTAAATTAATTTCCAGGGTCACTAAGTAATATTTTTTCTGGAAAGGGGGCGGTAGGCCAAAAAAGTTTGGGAACCACTGACCTATATGAATACTTCCCTAGTGTCCACAATAACTAGGCCCTCTATTCACTCTCCAATTCCACTATATTTGCCAATATATCATCAAGCTGTCTCCTATCATGGAATATAAACCCCTTAATAATCATGATTGTTTCATTCTGAGTACTTGTATCCCAAAGAAGAGGCTTAATAAATATTAATTATTGCTGAGGTACTACCTAACACCTAGGAGATTGGTCAATATGACAGTAAAGGAAAATAATAAATGTTGGAGGGGGTGTGGCAAAATTGGGACACTAATACACTGCTGGTGGAGTTGTGAATTGATCCAACCATTCTAGAAGACAATTTGGAATTATGCCCAAAGGGCTTTTAAAGGTTGCATGCCTTTTGATCCAGCTATACCACTACTGCGTTAGTACCCCAAAGATATTTAAAAAAAAAGTTTGTGCAAAAATATTTATCGATGTACTTTTCGTGGGTGCAAAAACCTGGAAAATGAGGGGGTATCCCTCAATTGGGAAATGACTGAACAAATTGTGATATCTGATGGTGATGGAATACTATTGTGCTGAAAGGGATGATGAACTGGAGGAATTCTATGTGAACTGGAAAGACCTCCATGAACTGATGCAGAGTGAAATGAGCAGAATGAGGAGAACATTGTATTCGGTAACTGAAACATTGTGCAATGATCAAATGTGATAGACTGCTACTAATAACAATACAATGATCAAGGACAATCCCATGGAACTTATGAAAAATAATACTATCCACCTCTAGAGAAAGAACTATGAGAATAGAAATATAGAAGGAAAACATATGATTTATCACTTGGTTGTATGGGTATATGATTTGGGGTTGTGGTTTTTAAAAATTGCCCTATTATAAATATGAATAATATGGAAATAGATTTTGAGTAAAAAGGCGTGTATAAACCAATAGAATTGCTTGTCAGTTCTGGGAGGAGGAAGGGAAGAGGAGAGGGTGAGAACATGAATCATGTAACCATGGAAAATATTAGAAAAAAAATTAAATAAAATAATGTGATTAATCAATAAGTACTGAGGACACAAAGACAAAAGCAAGATAGTTCCTGCCTTCAAGGAGCTTCTATTCTATTGGAAGGAATAAATATTTTTTCTAGGTATGTATTTAAAGATGGACAAAAATGAATACAAGGTAATTTGAGGGAGAGAAGAGGTCATCCAAAATGGTTTAATGTAAAAGGCAGTATCTCAGCTGTGTTTTGAAGGAACCTAGGTTTCTAGAAGGCACAGGTATGGAGCCAGTGCATTCCAGGCATAGAGAATAGTCAGCAAAAGGCACCGAGGCAAAGGATTATTAGGTAGTCTGAACAGTAAGCTGTAGTATCTAAGGAAAGTAATATGTAATAAGGCTAGAAAAGGCAGGGTGGAACAATCGAATAAAGAAACTAAATTAAATTGTGTCCTCCACAATCCCTCATCCAGGGCCATGAAAGAAATATTTCTGAACAACTGCAGAATCGAATGCAACATGATTTCAGAACCTACTTATTCACATGGGATGAATCTGAGAGAAAAGAGCCCCTTTGCCCAGATTCTTAGAACTCTCCTATCTCTGAGTAAGTAGATGACCTTTCTCCTCCTTCTGGATTTTAATGGATATCACAGTTTGCTTCTCAACTCACAGAAATTAGAGAGATGGTATTGTGGGTAAGTCATTTATTTATCCTCTCTGAGCCTCAGTTACTTCATTTGTAAAACAAAGGGTTATACTAAGTAATCACTAAAATTTCTCCAAGCTCTAAAAGTCTGTGACTATATGAATACTGAAAGCTCACCACTCTTTCACCTCCTTTGGAAACAGCCTGCTCTTGCTTCCATTGTGCTAGCTCCCAGAAACAGAGAAACTGGCTAATAAGCTGTTCGGGTGGTAAGGAGATAAACTGTCCCTAGGGATAGCTTTGAGCCTATCCTCTCATGAAAAACATCAAATTCCCAGAATCCTCCACATCAAAGTCTCTGGTGCTGTTATCATCAGACTTTGATCAAGCATCCCACAGAGTTCATGGCACCGAATTAGGTGCTATGTGGTTTATAATGATTAAGTTTAGAGGTGGTCCTAGCCCACAGGGACTTAACAAAATAGTGAAGAGGTGACCTAGACAAAAGTACAGATGCAACATCAGTTCTGTATATCTTCCCAAATGGATTAAAAATAGACTATCAATAAGGGTTCCTATACTTGGGGTTTAGATAAATGTTTTGGGATAGACTAAGGAGGTTGATTAAGGGAGATTTCTTAGAAGAAATAAGTTTTAAGGAACATGATTATAATTATAATTGGTACCTACTATCCACTAGCATTCTTTGAAGTTCCCAAAGCAGTTTGCGTGAATCATCTTATAAATTAAGTACTAATGGCATTTTTATCCTCATTTCGCAAATGAGGAAACTGAGGCTTAGGTTAATTGGTTCCTCTATAGTCAATAGTATATACTGAAGGCATGATTGAATCAGGTTTCTTCTGCTTTCTATTTCACCAGTATCATGGAGTAGTAGATGGAGGACTGGACTTGGACAATAGTTCAAACTCTCCCTCAGATATTTATTAGCCAAGTGACTCTGGGGAAGTATCTTTGCCTCAATTCTTCATCTGAAAAATAAGAGTTAAATTTAGTAGCCTGTAAGGTCCCTTCAGCTCTAAATCTTTGATCCTATGATTCTACCAGACTATGCTCCTTGCGCCTGATTATAGGAGCATGACTTGTGATGTTCTATGGCCAAAAGCAATAAAATGTAACCTGACCCAGTAACTGTTACTGTCACTTCCAGTGATACTGCGTCGTGACACATACAAGAAATGCAATCTGGGTACTATGTATTGAAACGTAGGAAACTTTATTTTTCTTATCTTTAAGTTCACTGAGCAATGTAGTAGGCAAACGGAGCCCAATTACAAATGGGCCAGGGAAATGTAGCCCAATTTTCAGTTTTGCAACCTCTCCCTTTTTAAAAACCCTGAGATCTTGGCCAAGTGTACCTACTATTTTGATTTATTTGTTTATAACACTGCTCAAAGATTGCTGCTTCTCATCTTTTCCATCTTCAGTGTTGGAGCTCTCTTCAAAATCCTGAGGATGTCTGTGCAGAGAATTCTATAGGAACATAGAGGGAGACTGTCTTTGGTGTAGCCATCCCAAACACATCCTCTCATTAGGTCCTTTAAAAGGATAGTACATGTTAAGTACTGTGTATGTGTGTTTGTGTGTGTTGTTACATAAGATTTTTTGTGATTTTAAAAAAATAACTCATAGACTTTTAAAGTTTGAAGGGATCTTGCAGGTCTTCCAATTCAGTCTTCTTCCCAAAGCACAAATTCCTTCTACCACATCCCAAGATCTAATTATTTAATCTTTGCTTGAACACTTCCATTATAGGAAAGTCACTACTTTCAAAAAAGCAGCTCACTGTGGGATAGCTCTACATGTTATGAAATCCTTTTTGACCTACTCATTCATATCAAGTCATCCCTACTTGATATAATAAGAGTGCTAACCCGCCAAATTCATAATTAACATTCTTATTCCCACTGTTTCCACTTTTATTGAAACAGCTAGACCATTCATTCATCCCATTAAATCATTCTCCATCCTTTTAGCAATTGGAGAACCTGTATTATCTAAACTTTCATCTATTATTCTTGTCAAGTAATCCACATAGTATACCTTTGCTCAATAAGCATTATTTAATACATCTGACTTTTATAAAACTCTTTATCAAGCATGAATTGGTGAAGATTGCAAATAATTCTTCCCACTGTGCTCTAGGTAACCACAAACTTATGGTATTCACTCTTTATTGTGCAAAAACATTCCACTGGGTAGATAATTGTGAGCAGAATTATAGAAATGAACATTCTGTCTTTATCTCCATGGACACTTCATGCAGATGTAATGAAGATTGACCCACACAATTATGCATCTTTTGAGCCATCCTCCATTTAAAGTGTTATGCTGGCAAGGTTGGTTTCCAGCGTAAAACCGTCTTGATCTCCAAGCTAACTACATAAATAGATTATGTCTTTGTGGGGAGAGTTGATTGCATATCCATTCTATCCTATTATTTCTAATATATGTTGGGAACATCTCTCTGAAATTTCTACCCATGTCTCCCTATGCCACTGAGAAACATAAAATAGAATCATAGAATCTTAGAGTCAGATGACCTCTGAGGTCTAGTCAACCTATTACTGAGCAAGAATCTGTTCTGAAATATCCCTGGCAAATATTCATTTAGTTTCTGCCTCGAAACTTCTAGTGATAAGAAAGTCACTACCGCCTAAAGCATTCCATTCCCTCTTCTTCTGCCATTGTACAATCCTAGTTATTAGGAAGTTTTTCCTCAGTTGAAATATGTCTCTTGTAACCTTCACTCATTGCTCTAAGTCCTATCCCTCTGGGTGCAAAGAAAATAAGTCTAATCCTTCTTCCACATGACAGGCCCTCAAATATTTAAAGACAGCTGTCATATTCTCCCCAAGTCTCCTGTCCCCAAGGCTAAACATCCCCAGGAATTTCAATTCACTTTCATATAGCTTATGTTCTAACCTCTTCATCATTCTGCTCATCTTCCTTTGGACACACTCCAGCTTGTCCATGTTCTGCCTAAAGTATGGCACCCAGAATGAAACTTGCCATTACAATGTGTTCTGATCAGAGTAGAGTCCAATGGAACTATCTCTTCCATTATTCTGGAAACTATTCTGAAAACTATGCTTTTTGGGTTAACATGTCACATTGTTAACACATCGAGCTTGAAATTCATTAAATATTCTGGCACTTTTCCACACTAATTATTATCTAATCAAGTTTCCTCCATCATGTATCTCTGCCTCTGACTTTTAAATTTCAAGTTTAAGACTTTATATTTATCTCTAACTTCATCTTATTAGATTCTGCCCATCATTCTAAGTGGGCAGGATCTTTTGGGCTCCTGATTACCTTTTTTCAATACACTTGTTACCTCTCCCAACTTCATATAATCTGAAAATTTGTTAAGCATGCCATCTAGGGCTTTATCCAAGCCATTTATAAAAATGTTCAACATAAAAGCTCCAAGGAGATAACTTTGTGGTTCTTTACTAGATTCTTTCTAGCAGAATAACATATTGAACTACTCATTTCTGATCCAACGGTCCATGACAAGAACATTCTTTGGGCCTAGTCATCCCACTAGTTCTAACCTCCTATAGTCATCCAGCCTCCATTTTGTTTTAAAAAGGTATCACGAGAGAATGTCTCATATGGCTTTCTAAAATATAATTGTAATGGAACTACAAGATTCCCCTGACCTTTCAGTCTAAGAACCCTATCAAAAAAAGAAAATGAAGTTAGGTAGACGTGGCTTATTTTTGATAAATCCATGCAGGCCCATAGTGTTCACTACTTTTCTTTCAGTGACCACAAATTATCCTTTTAATTGCAATGTCCTCTTAATTATATAATTCTTGCCAAGAATTAAAGTCAAACTGATGAATATAGAGCTGGAAGAATTCTTTTTCTTCCCTTTTCTGAAAATCAGGACATTTGCCTGGCACCAATCATTTAGCACTTCTCCCAGTCTGCAAGATTTTTCACAGATCACCAGCAATGGCTCAGTATTCACATCTGTAAACTCTTTTACGCTATATCTTTACTAAGATGAAATCATCAAGATCTGATCACTTCTATTGAATAAAGAAAACTTGGTGCTCTCTCACTATCTTTTTATTTATCTGGGTTTCAGTTCCCTGTTAACCATCTTCCTCCCTACTCCTTGTAATATTCCAAAATGAAAAGCATTCTTCTTGTTTAAAAACAAAGACAAGACAAAATAGAAACTGGAAGGTGAATGGTTGTGCCTTCATGTTTTGATCTCCTTTCAACTAATATACCTTAAAAACCTTTTTTTGGCTATAAGGGGTACTGGAGGTCATCCTTTCCAACTATCTCATTTCATAGATAAGAAAACAGATGACAAGAATAAATTGAAGCTTTCAGCTTAACTTTATCAATCATAGACTCAATGATATGATTACTTTCTTCTAAAGTTCTTAATTCTCTTTTACTCAGTCCTCTTTATTGACACACATTTCAGTGAGGGGGAAAGGGCAGGAAAATAGTTCCTGGTAAGTGCCAGTTTCCTCATCTGTAAGAAGAGTTGGAGAAGGAAATGACAAACCACAAACCTAGTATCTTTGCCAAGAAAACCCCAAAGGGGGTCACAAGGAGCCAGACATTACTGGAAATGCCTAAACAACAAAACCATGTATCAGGCATTGTATTGAGTCCTTTTTAACAAATAATATCTCATTTGAGCTCACAACCTCTCTGAAAAGCTGGTGTTATTATTATGCCCATTTTATAGTTGATAAAACTGAGGCAAAAAGAGGCCAAGTGACTTACCCAGGGTCCCACAACTAGGAAATGCCCGAGGCTTGATTTAAACATCTTCTAACTCCATGCCCAGAACTCTATCCACTAAGCCACCAGCTGCATCTAAGTCAATAAATACTATTTCTGTTCCTCTCCCATGTCATTACCTTCTGTTAATTACTGTACCCTTGTACAGCTATTATTCTTCCTCTATCCTCCCTGCCACTCTCTACAATATAGATTAGGAATTATATCTGAACATTTGTCTTTCTCCTCCTATTTTTCAGCTTAAAGCCATCTTAATCAGTTTTCCCAGTCCCCAAATGCATCCTGAATGGCCTCTTTAGATGTATTCTATGTCAGAACAAGAGTACCCCATTCCTATATCTTACATAGGGTCCAGAAATCCCAATTCTCTTCCCAAATTCAATCTTGTTGCATTCTATTTACTTATCATACAATGTTCTCTTCAAATGGTATCTGTATACCTTAATCCTTCATTTTCCTGCTCAGGTCTTCATAATTCCTTAAAACTTCATTCCTCCTGATATTCATTTGTTCTCAGTCAAATAGGAATTTTCAAACTCAAAATCTCAGGATTGATGCTGAATATACCCTCCAGGGAGAAAACTTGTCATTCCACCTGACAGTGCATGGTAGGCTAACCATAACCTCCCTTCCTCCTCGAATGTCACCCAACATTAGGATATATTTCAGTGGGGAAAGGGGAATGTCTTTACCCTTGGTTACATTGATGAGTCCTTTTATCTTTCCTTCATGCATGAGTACTGAAAAACTCATATTTATGAGTTTCAACTACACATAGATCCTTCTTCCTTTTCTGCTCTGTTTACGACATTCAATAAGTGCTACAGATAGTCTAGGGCTCAGTGCATGAGTACTAAAAAAGAACCTGGAAGCTGAAAGGTTTGGTACTATCTAGCTGATAACAGAGGGCAAAGAAGCTACCTTGCTGGTTATTAAGAATACCTACTACTACCTGGTCAGGTAGTCAGAACCTTTGATCAGTACAGCTGGCCAGTGGCATTTCAATCCCAAGATTCAGCTCCAATTACTTAAACATATGGCACCATTCATTCCTACGAGTATCAGTATTTAGAAGCCAGCAAGCAAATACTTTGGTTCACATCTTATTCATGTCCACTGCAAATAAAACTACTAAATAAGAGTATTGCCTCCTACTTTATATTCATTTTTCTCAACCAGATTGCTTGAAAGATTTTATAGTTATGTATATTTTTTAACTTGCAAGGGCTCAGATCTTCTGGAAACTAGAAAACAAAATTACTTGCCTGAGAAAGTAAAATAATTCATTAACTTTTTCATTCGACATATACTTACAGAGCCTTTGCAGTGTTCAAGATACTTGCAGAAGATGCTATAGGAGATATAAAGATAACAAGATATAATTCTTGCCCTCAAGTTGCTTACATTTAGTAGCACATAATTTGAAGGGGAAATAATGCAATGTCAAGGAGACTTTTGATACTTTGCATGGTACATTGAAGAAAGACTAAGATTTGAAGCCTGTCTACCACTTACTATCTGGGTGACCTTTGGTTTAATCTCTCTAAACCTCAATTTTGTCATGGAAAAGAAGGGAGTTGGACTAGACAATGCTCCGGATGCTTTCTTGCTCTAAATCTATGATACTGCAATTCCTAGATCTGAAATGATCAGCCAACAGTTTTACAATATTTAGCAGGAATAAGGAATCAGAATAGAATATTAGTATCAGTTCTTGCAAGATCTAAATCAAGATTTAGCACAAACTCTTCAAATGGATCAGTTTTTGGAGAGGTGAGTCATATCTATCCATAGTAGTTATCTCAGGTGCTTATAGTAGTCCACCTCTCCATACTCAAATAGAAATGCATATATACTAATTCCTACATTAAGTTGCAGCCCAAATTGTGATAAAAATCACTTTTATTCACTCATTGACTCCTCATGCCCTATATCTACTCTTCAGAATCTTCACATCTCTCCTTAAGCTCTAGGTACCTTCCATCTTCCCTGAGAGACTAGGTGGTACCATGGATAGAAGATCTGAGTTCATATCTGGCATTGGACACTTACAAGCCATGTGACCCTAGGTAAGTCATTTAACTGTTTGCCCCAGTTCCTCATGTGAAAAATAAGCTGGAGAAGGAAGCAGCAAACCACGCCAGTATCTTTGCCAAGAGCATGCCAAATATGGTCACAAAGATTCAGACACAACGGAAACAACCCAACAACAACACACCTTCCATTCTCACCCCTATCACCATCACTGATTACTGATCAACTCCCTGTTGAATGATATGAAATTGAGACGAATGAGAATAGCAGAACCAGATTCTCTTAATTATTCTCCCTCATGACATATTCCCATTTGCTATTGATCAATTTACCTGAAGCTATTTCTCTAGCTATGTTTCTTTCTCTCTCTTCTTCTGAACAAGATTTGTGTTTCCATTTGCATCATCAAAAATATTTATTAGAAAATATAATGGGCAGGCGAATTACATAGATCTTGTCATTATGGAACATATAATCTGATTAACAGACAACATAAATTCAATAAGATATGGTTTTATGTTTTTTCCAGTTGGAGAAAAAAAGTTAAAAGGAAAATACTACAAGGCAAGCAGGACTCTAACTACCTATGTGACCCTAGAGAAGTAATTCTATCTCTCTGGGTTTCAGTTTACTCATTTGGATAGTGAAAAAGTTGGATTAGATGAGTTTTAAGTATCCATCTAGGCCTGTGCTTCTGTGAACCACTAGAGAAATTCCCGTAATTACCTTTTTCCGACTAAAATAGAATTCAGTCACATGGAACTCACCATTCCTCATATCTTCATAGGCTGAAAGTCTTTGCCAATCTTTCTTAATTACTTTCTTTTGCTAATTACTCCCTATTTATCCTGTATTTAGGTTACTTTGTATATATTTATCTGAATATTGCCTCTAGATTATAAACTCCTAGAGAACAGGGGCCATCATTTCCCCCTTTTTATATCCAGGGCTTAGCACAGTTCCTGGCACGTAGTAGGTGCTTAATAAACATTTATCAATTGATTGTTGGACTACAAATAAATGCCATATTGTTCAACGAGAGCTACCTGTCTCAATCCTATTTCTTTTCTATAAAATATCTTTTTCCTGGGAAAAGAAAGAGGAATGACATTTCCAGCTTCTTTAACTCTTCATTAACCCTGTTTGGAGAGGTGAGGTTATCCTATTTAGAATCATCTGGCATCTAGGAATTAATCATCTGAAATGCCATTCTTGAATTTTGAATCATATTCCATTGTCCATAAGTGGCTCCTCCAGTTGGTTTATAACTTCCAAGTATGTGGCTGCAAATATAATCTAGTTAATAAATAACCCCAGCAAGCATTTAGCTGAAAAGCTATTTAGCATCAGCCGGGGTAAGTGACAGAGCAAATTATGATGGAGAACCTCTAATAAAGGACATGAACGATGACTGAGAAGCCAAGCTGATCCATAATGAATGTGGTGCAATTAGCCGTGTGCTGGGATTGTTGTGTTCTCACAATAGGTGCACACGACCAAAAGGGAACTTCATGACAACTTTGCTTTTCCTTAGGTCTATCTGTGTCTTGGTTATCATGTCAAGCACGTGCTGTATATTTGGCTCACTGCGTTATTGATTTTTAAAATGCACCTATCACTGAGCCTCTAGGCCCATGTACAAAGAACAATATACCGTTTAAGTAACAGTTATTTTCTATAGGTTGTAATTATAGTTATAAACCTGCCAGTCTTCCCAGGGCATTTGAAAAATGCCTTACCTACTCACTAGGAGCCTCAGGCTCTGATGAAAGAAGAAGGACCTAGATATGTAAGAGCTCGATAAATCCTATTGATGTTGGAGAAATGCAGATCTCAGAGGCCAAAACAAATGTCCTTTTCCCAGAATTCAAGGAGCCTGTGGTCATGCTGCTGTTAATCCTAGTTGCATAAGTAATGAGGTAACCATCCAGAAAAGTTCAGTCTGGAGGACTTTATTGATCAGGATTAGCAAATGCAACTGAGTCTGGAAGTGGGTAGAAGGGAGATTTCACTATAGAATGTGGGTATTATCGGCTATGAATTCTATGGACAATACGGTGATACAATGGAAAGAGTACTTGACTAATAGGCAGAAGACTCAGATTCTAGCCCAGATTTGCCCTTAAATGGAGGTTTAGAGATCCTGTGACTTGTTTGAGATCACCCTTGAAGTGATAGGTGACAAGCAGAGTCTCATGCCCCTTATTGCCCCATTGACCAGTCTTTATATAGCTAGAATTTCCTTGTAACTCAGATGGCTTAATATCTGTTTAGCCCAGTTCTAATTGGTCAGGTGCAATTTCCTCATTGATTAATTAAAAGAGTTGAATTAAATAATCTCTGTTTCCTTGCACCTCTAAAAACCTTTGATCCCAAGTCAAGAAATATTCAAAACACAACAGCTTACTGTAGTCTAGAAAGTATGAATAGGTTAAATGAATTCAGCATCTCTGCTCCCTTCCTCACATCAATTGTTACACTCCCCCAACCCAGACAAAGAGCTCTTTGCAAGGTTATTTTGAAGATGATGCATTACACTTGTCACTAATCCAAATTTCTGAATAGTGTTCATGGATGGCTCCATACAGAACATATCATAGTTTTTTCCCCTAAAAAAAGCCCTTTTCCCCAACAGGTAGGCTGTAATGATGACTACCTGGGGAATAAAGTGAGGGGAGTGGGATATATATGAGTAGAAAGAGACGGGGGAAAAGGAGGAATGGATAGAGGAGGGCCAGTGTTTTTATTAAGATATATGACCAAGTGGCTGAGGCTGCCCTTCTCTCTGCTTTTTCCCTCTTTCCTACTACTTCTGACATGCTCTCAGTATTCTTACCTTCTCTATTCTTACCTTTTCATTTTCCTTCTCTTCCTTCTCTTCTTTCTCTTCTTCCTTTACCAAAAGAATGAAAAATTGAAGATGAGGAATATTTCAGGGGACAGAATAGGAGGTTGGGAAAAGGGGGGAAAGAAAATAAAATCAAGGGGCTTTCAAGTGGTTTTCAACATTTAGCAAAATGATCCTTTTACCAAAAAAAAAAAAAAAAGCTTTTGGAAGGTAATGAGATTATTTTCTTCATTTGGTGCACTGGCTATAGACTGAAGAGACCTTATAAAGATTATTAGAACTATATTAATAAACTCTTGATCATAGGAGCACTTAAGCAGGAATTGTGGACTTTATCTCAGAGCTAAAAATTCTTTCCTTATTTTCTTAAGCAAACCTCTTCAGTAATTTCCCCCCAAATATCACAAGTTTAAAACTTGCTTAAGAATATACTTGTTTAGGAGGAAGCCGGGTGGCTCAGTGGATTGAGAGCCAGGCCTAGAGACAGGAGGTCCTAGTTTTGAATCTGGCCTCAGACATTTCCTAGCTGTGTAACCCTGGGCAAGTCACTTAGCCTCCATTGCTTAGCCCTTAACACTCTTCTACCTTGGAACCAATAATTGATTCTAAGGTGGAAGATAAGGGCTTAAAATATATTTATATTAACATATAGATATATACCTATCTAGTGAATCTAGAATAAGGAAAAAGGTTGATTAGGAGAAAAAAGTCTTTGTATCAGATATCTCTGACAAGGATTCTGTATCCAAGATATATAAACAATTAACAATCACAATCAATACCTAACATCACATTGCTATCTTATGTTGAGTTTTCAGTTCACTAAAACCCTCAGATCTTTTTCAGAACAAAATTCCTCTCTAACCACACCTTATCTATCACTTGTCAAGATCTTTTTTGTACCCAAATATGTCTTCACATTTACTCCCTAATAAATTTCATCTTATTAGAGTCAATCCACTGCTCCTGTCAAGATTCTTTTGGATCTAATCATCTTCTGTTAGCTACCCATCTCAGCTTTGTGTCATCCAAAAATCTGATAAGCATACCATCTCTACCTTTATCCAAGTCATTAATTAAAATATTAACTAACGTAGGGTGACTTGAATTTAACAAGGGCAGCAACATGTGGAAGTTTTGTCTTAGATAAATATTAGGCCCTTTACACTTTCAGGAGATATTCTCCATCAGACACTTGTTATTAAACACCCCACTTGGCTTCTCTCAACTTCTACTGACACTAGCAATCTCATTTCTCAAAAAGGCAGTTGATTATTTCTTCCAAAAAGGTTCTGGGAGTAACTCTAAGTGGTTGGGGATTCTAGAACTATCATTTAGAAGCCCTCGTCTGATATACTCCTCAATATAGATTTACAAGTTGATGCAAGTTATCAACAAAGCATATTCCTGAAAAGGTACGGCAAGAAGAGAAGTTATGATAACACTCCTCCAAAATAAAAGTAAATCACGATCTTCTGCCTGCATAGACTTGGTACCTAGGTAGAGTAGGCTCAAACTTAAAGTTGATATAATGTATTGCCCGCCCCCCAATCTGGGGTACATAGGTGATAGAGAAGTCACTTCTTTGCTCAATTGGACAAGCTCATTGAAGGGTCTGGTGTTTTGGTTATTTAAACATCCTAGTGATGTCGAGTGTTCAAGATCATTAAACTAAGCTACTACTGCTACTGAATCTGGTGACCTTTGCTAACAATGACAGTTGTTCTGTTCTTTGCAAGCCATAAGTGTTGCTACCCTAATCATTCAATCTCTAGGTACTCATTCCCATAGATAGCAAGAAAGAATAAATACACACACACATCAATTCAAGGATACATGGTAGGCTGATGAGGGAAGGGATCCCCAAAATGTCCTATATATTAAGACCTCATTAGAAATGAGCCAAGGAGGAAAGCAAGAGATCATTTGCTCAAAGCTTTGGTATGTAGCCTTAGTTCTGGCTCCTTAGTCAATTAGAAGACTCCTCATCACCATAGTAGTAGTCCCTCAGTCACTCATGGCTGGAAGTAGGCTCCCTAAGCTTCCCTATTTTGGATTGGAAGAAGACAATAAATATTGCTCATGCTCAATATAACCCACCAAGAAGCACAAATCTCTATGCTCTATTGGACCTTCACTGGCCAGTCTCCCATTACAAATGCAAAGGGCATTTTTGCAGAGAAAACAAATAAGAATTGAGCATTTCTATCTTATCTCTCTCAGTTATCATTATGCCATCTGCCCCAAGATCCAATCTTTTCTTCAATCCTCCAATTTTTTTTCAAATATGACTTTAAATGTTGTTATTGTCCTTAACTTATTGGTGAGTCTCAGTTCATTTTGATCTTTAATATTTCTGACACTATTTTTATAGGATCATGCCACACTCTTATATTCATTTTCTGCTATCTGACCTTGGCTTTCATCTTCTATAAATTTCTTTTTAAAATTCAAATTAGTTGGTGAATTCCCTATGCACTCACATAGGTCTCATTGGGCAAATTCCTTTTTTCCCTCTTTACTGAAATTATTTCCCTTCATGTCTTTACCATTTCATTCTTGAGTATCTCTCATCCTTGCCAGGCTGACTTCTCAAGCACTTTATCTAAAGAATCCTATTTATAGTTCTTCTGAACATTTGAAATCAGCTTTACCAAAATCTGTGGTTTGTGTCCAACCATATACTCAGGTTTTTTCTTCTCTATCATAAATTCTAGAAAGGAATGGCCACCTCCCCCACTCCCAAGGTTCCCATCATTTCCACTCCAGAAACCAATAAATAATAAGAATCAGATACAAATTTCCCCTTGTTGGTTCCTCTATCTTTTGAAGGATGAAATCCTTTCAAAGACAAAACAAGTAGATATCAGCTATCCTGTTTTCACAAAAAAGGGTGTTCTAGCAGATGTCTGAGTTTTTGAAGTACCCCATCACTACTATATTACACTTCTATACTAGATATGTGATCTGTTTTCCAACCTCCTCATGTATTTTCTCTTTCTGTTCAGGTGGTCTATAGTATATTCTAGTGGTAAAATTATTTCTTTTTCACCCTCTTTTGAACTTTGCCTAAATATTTTATATACTACCCCACTCAGTTCCTGAATTTCTTCACATAAGCATATATTATTAATATGCAATCGTACCCACCAAGAATCAGTGTTTCCCTTATTTCTCCTGATCTTTTTTCCTTTCCCTCCATCCATATCTATCTATCTATCTTTCTATCCATTAACTATCTATATTTAGTATCTATATTATGATTATATTTTATGTACCTTTTTAAACTACCATCTCTTTATATTTGTCATCTACCTATCTAACTAAAGTAGTATTATGTAGTGGATGAGGACCAATCTTTAAGTTACAAAGACCAAGGTTCAAATATTGTCTTTTATGTTGGTTTTAGGACAGTTTAAGATTTTTATCAACAAAATAAGGATTACCATCCCTGAGAAAGTCTAACACAATTATGTTCTGAGGATATGTTAGAAAGAACAAATGGCAAAGCATATGGTGAAGGTGTAGCTGCTGCTCCTTATTCCCCTTCACATCCCACAGTCAAAAGCATCGGGATAATCCTGAAGAGAGAGATCAATGAATTCGTTATGTCTTTGCTTTAGTGGGGGAGAGCTGCTATTACAAGATCCATCTTCATGGCTCTCCACAGCTTCAGAGTTGGATTGTGATCTAGGCAGTTAGCTATCTCATATGAGTCCTACTGTTCAAACCAAAGCCAGCTGAGGTAATCAATCTTGGATACAGACTTCTCCCCAAACAGAATTGATTTCTGCTGTGTAAAAGCCTCCTACAATTTGCTGAATTCCTTATGGAGTCTTGTTTTGGGAGTGGCACAGTATTCCTGATTTTGAATTGTTATAAGAATATCCTTGGTGAAGATAATCTAGAAGACTAGAGGGCAGCTACATGGCTCAGTGGATAGAAAGCCAAGTAGAGACAGAAGGACCTGGCTTCAAATCTGGCCACACACTTCCTAACTATATGACCCTGATACTTAACTCCAATTGCCTAGCCCTTACCAGTCTTCTGCCTTGGAACAGATACTTAGCATTGATTCTTAGACAAAAGGAAGGATTATTTTAAGGTTATCTAAAGTCAAGTATGAACTTGGTTGATTCATTTATTGTGTCCAAAGTCATCTTTTGTAAAGATTTCTCGTGGGTCTTCTGGAAACAGCTTCTTCTCTGAGTAAGTAAGCTTTATCTAGGTATTCACAAATTATAGGAAATTTATAGATTAGTCCAACTTTGTTGATCTCCCGAATTGGTATTTACTCTGACAAATGTTAGTTGTGTGACCCTGGGCACTTAATTTAGTCCATTTGTTTCTCCGTTTTAAAAAATATAAATTACAGAGAAGTTCTTAATCTCCTTCAGTGGAGGCAGTGCCTTGAACTCAAACCATTAAAAGAATAGGTCTGGGATATGCATTGGAACACTAGGTGGCACAGTAAGTGTCTGAAGTCAGGAAGATCCAAGTTCAAATCTGACCTCAGATAATGGGCAAGTTACTTAACCTTGTTTGCTTCAGTTTTCTCATCTGCAAAATAAGCTGGAAAAGGAACTGACAAACCACTCCAGGTCTTGGCCAAAAAAACCATATGGGGGTCGCAGTCAACATAAAGTCTTTTTTTCTGCCGTGTCAGCACCAAGGAAGCCCAACAGTACCACACAGGACTGACATTTGCTTAATATTTAATGTTTCATGGGGCACTATGACTATGATGTTAAACTTTGTAGACATCCCCATGTTGATAGGCCTTCTCAGACTTGCCCAGACTGGTCATTGACCAGCAGTACATATGGTATTAAATATTAAATACAAAGTAATAACATAATACTTCTTTAATGTCTATTTTGAAATTTAATGTTAAAACTAAAAGGGAAAAAATAATAATCCCACTGTGTTGTGGATAGTGTGTGTGTGTATATACATATATATATGAAAAATATATATATATATATGTTCATTCCTTTTGCTCATGTTTGGTCATTTTCAGTCATACCCAACTTTTTGTTACCCCAGAACTAGTAAGTGTCTGAGGTCACATCTAATGGGATAGGGAAAGGGGGACAGTGAGACTATTATCAGGGCTCTTAGACTTACCTGCCCATGGGATGGATGACAGTTATTAGCAATTGATGTTAGTTATGGCAAGGATAGAGGATACATTCTCCATAAGGTCGCTCCCCCTGATGAAGCCTTTGGGTGCCAGGCTGGAACCAGAGCCATTACATTTATAGGATATGCTATTCCCAGCACTGTCTCCTTCAAATCTGCAAGGAGGGAGGGATTGGGGTGGTAGCAGTGGTTTGACTAATTTAGCATATACCAGATCTTATCTTTCTCTCAGGAAGTCTTGCTAGTCAAAAGCCCATCAGAAGTCTCATCCTTGTATGACATAAATACTTTCAAGAAAGAGTCCAGGGGGCAGCTGGGTAGCTCAGTGGATTGAGAGCCAGGCCTAGAGATGGGAGGTCCTAGGTTCAAATCTGGCCTCAGACACTTCCCAGCTGTGTGACCCTGGACAAGTCACTTGACCCCCATTGCCTAGCCCTTACCGCTCTTCTACCTTGGAGCCAATACACAGTATTGACTCCAAGATGGAAGGTAAGGGTTTACAAAAAAAAAAAAAAAAAAAAAAAAAAAAAAAAGGCCAAAAGAATTGGTCATCATGAGCAATGAACCTCACAGAGAAAGACCAATGGAGAGACAGAAAGGCAGAGACACAGAGACAAAGAGATATACATTACATTTTACTATATAGGAAAACATTGATTATCATTGGATACTTCCATATCATCTCCTTTCAGAATTAGCTGCATATGTCACATCTTTGGTTCATTAGGACAAAGGTGAAAATCAATGCCAAGTTACCAGGAAAGATAAAGATGAGAAGGGAGCAGCTCCAATCTAACCTCTTTAAACAAGCTGTCAGTGCTTTTAAAATGCTAAATGATCAGAAGGACTTTGACATTGATTATTCTCTTTTCTTAGAGACATTTGACCAATGCAAAAGAGTTGTCACAATGAGGAGGATAATAAATCCCAGAAACAGTCTCAGTCAGGAAACATGATCCTGACAATCAGAGGTAATGGGCAACTTGTGTTCATTTAGAATACAAACTCATTTGCAAAATATAGGTATCCCTTCCACATCTCGACTTTCCCCGATGCAGCTTCCATATATTGTTGCTCAGTGTAAGAAATTAAATATGAATTTGGGGGGAGTTTTGCAGAAGTTGCAGAAGACACACAAAGGTTGGCAGATGACAAAAAAAACTTTAGAAACTCAGAAAAACATAAAATATGTATATGATATTGTATAACATCAACATATTTTATCTTTCAATATCATAACTATACACAATTTCTTTTTTAAGTTAAAATAAGTAAAAAGTTTCAGTTTATGACAAGAACATGAAAATCAGCAGCTGAAACACAAAAGCTAGAAATATTAATATTGACTCTACATATAGCCAATGATTAAGTACTTAACCCACTTTTTACAAGGTATTAAAATTTTCCCATAAGAGGAAAAGAAGAAAATGAGATTTTTTTTCTACTATGAAGGGAGGGCCAAAAAAAATATACATGGATTTTCCAGATCTTGGGAGTGCCCTGCCCCTAAACCATGCAATATGGAAGGGATACCAAACCATCTCTCTCTCTCCTATTTTTTTTTTCTAATAAACTAGAGTACTGGGCTGAATCTAATTAAATGAAATTCCATAATGATAAAGAAAAACTCTTACACTTGAGTACCAAAACAAACAACTACAACAACTTTACCAGCATAAGATGAGGCCAACATGCCTGTATGATTAGATAGCAATTGTTCTGAAAAAGATATGTGAGTTTTAATGAACTATTAGCTCAAAAAGAGTGGAGTGTGATGTGGCTGCCAAATAATCGAATGCACTGGGAGGCCAGGAAAAGGAGGATGATGGCACTCTGCCCTCATCAGACCTCACCTAAACTCTTGGGTTCGGTTGAGCACACAGATTTAAGAAAGACAATGAGAAGTATATAGAGAAAGGTAACTTGGATGATGTGGCCCTTAAGTCTATGCCATCAGTTGAAAGAACTTGGGACTATGGGACTTGAGACTTTGTTTGGACAAGGCTTTCACTGCCAAAGAGATAAGAACTAAAAAGGATGCTTCACAAAATAACTCCAAGGAATAGAAATGGAGCTCTTTCTTTAACTAATCAACAATGGCTCCAAAAAGAAAACCAAAAACAAAGCAAAACATAGTTGAGGAGGGAAAAGAAAAGCAAGATCTGAAGCAAGCTCACTAATCGTTCTGTGACTTTTTAAGGAGTTACTTCTCAGTAATTGGAAATTACCAGGAGA
This sequence comes from Gracilinanus agilis, assembly GCF_016433145.1. Classification (NCBI taxonomy): domain Eukaryota; kingdom Metazoa; phylum Chordata; class Mammalia; order Didelphimorphia; family Didelphidae; genus Gracilinanus; species Gracilinanus agilis. The sequence goes on along the minus strand of NC_058134.1, from coordinate 74,345,102 downwards.
TGAAATATTTCTTTCCTTTTAAATCCACATATGCTGCCCAGAAGACCCTCAGGCTTCCTGTAATTTTTATTAAGAATTCCAGATATTCAGGCAATAATTTTCAGATACCATGACTTCTGTTAACACCATAAGGTCTGGAATTTGTACTCCAGATGATTGATCCCGAACTTGCATTTTTGTAGGCATGTCTCCTTAAATTTTGAAATATAAATTATACTCAGTATAAACAAAATTGATAGACTTAAGGTAGCAGCTTAAAATTAGCTGAAATTAAATTTCAGAGTCAGTGACTTGAAATGGGGAATAAGTAATTATACTAATAAGTCCTTTTGGTTTTATAATTTTAAGACCCCAAATGCTCACTTTTAAGAGACTGGTTAAATTTGTCAGAAAAACAATTTTTTTAATATCTTACCTGGGTGAGAAAGGGTTAAACTAGATGCTCTCTAAAACCTCTTTTAGCTCTAAATTCTATGGCCCCATGATTATCCAGCTGCATTCTGAATTAACAAGATATGGAATGTCACAATGGAAAGTAGGTGGTAAGGAGGATAGAACTGGAATTAGGAAGACTGAGTTCAAATCTAATGGCATGTACTAACTCTGCGATCTTGGGCAAGTCATTTTATCTCTTCATGTCTCAGTTTCCTTCTATAAAATGGGAACAATAATAGCACCTACCACTCAGAGTTATTCTGAGGATCAAATAAGATAATATTTATAGTTCTTAGGACACTAATTCCAGCTCTATCCCCTTTACCACCTACTTTCCATTGTGCCATTCCATGGCTTAATATTTTTTAATTATTTGTTACATTAAAATACCCAGAACAATACAACAATAGAAATATTGTTTGAAGAATTAGTGCTTGTTAAACAAACCAACAAAAAAAGGGATGCTCTTAGAGTCAGGAAGACCTGTGTTCAATTCCTACCTCTGACACATACCAGCTGTGTCCCTAAGGAAAGGTCATATAACCTCTCTGTGCCTCCAGACAACTATAAATTATACAGTATAACTATAAGTAAATCCATGTTGCATTTACGTTATAACATATACATATATAAATAGATATAGAGTATAACTTGTAGACAAGTTGACAACATGCATCAGTGGAAAGATTTTCCACAGTGGAAGTTCCATAGGGATGATAAAAATTACCGATCAGACCACAAGACAAACCAATACGATTCTGCACAGCCAATCTCACATTGCAGTTCTGGCATATCCTTCCCAGAATAGACTAAAAATATCATGTTGCTTTAACAGTAACCTTTAAATCATTCTAAACTTCCCAATGAGCAATAAAAAAAAGAACTAATGTTAAATGCAGGTCAGAATCAATCTGCTCCCTCAGAAGAAAGCACATGTTCTTTTATTGTACTGTCAACCGTCAGGCTGGGATCAGGGATGGATTTTGTCTGACAGAGAAGTTTATTGTCCTCAGCTTTAAACAGTTATGATAAGCATGTGATGGTGTAGACTTGGGAATAAAAATATTAAGCAATGTGATTGAGGGGATTCTCATTTTGTTGTTGTTCAGTCCTGTTTGACTCTTCATGACCCCATTTGGGGTCTTCTTAGCAGAGATATTGAAGTAGTTTGCCATTTCCATCTCCAGTTACTTAATAGATGAGGAACTGAGGCAAATAGTGACTTATTTGTCCACGAACAAACAGCTAGTGTCTAAAGCCAGAATTGAACTGAGGTCCTCCTGACTACAGATATGGTACCCTGTCCATGGTACCATCTAACTGCCTTCGGTTGTTCTACACCAAGTTAGTTGACTTTCATCAAATAAACTAGCTGTTCTATCACAGACTTAGAGGAGTGGCTGCACATTTTAGTTATTGCTCTTTTGTTTAAATGTTTGTAGAGTGGCATCTTGGGGGGAAAAAACTGTGATCAGAAGAAAGAGGTGAAATTTTCAGTCAATTAGGCAACTTAATCAACAACAATCCCTACTTACAAAAGAGCTTGAATTCTTACAGGGGATACAGTAACATATATAAATATATCCCGAATCAATATTAAAAGAATAACTACTAAGTAGCTAAATATAAAATAGTTTAAGAAGGATGGCACTGGCAGCTGAGGATCATCATAAAAGACTTCATGAAGAAGATGGGACTTGAGCTATGTCCTGAAGTAAGAGGATTTGTTTCCAGTGGATCAAAGGAAGACACTTTTTCTGTATAGATAGCTCTGTTTGCTGATAGGATAGGCCAGTGATGAGCAAACTACAGCCTGTGGGCCAGATGTGGCCCCCTGAAATGTTCTATCCGGCCGTGAGACATTATTTCTAATCTGACAAATACAATGATTAGAATATAATACAATGAATCTTTGAAAGTTGCCTTAGAAACAGACTGACAGATAAGCATTTCCTTTCCTTTGGCCCCCTCTTTAAAAAGTTTGCCCATCACTGGGATAGGCTGTTGTTATTGTTCAGTCATTTTTCAGTGATGTCCGACTCTGATGTCATTTGATGTTTTCTTGGCAAAGATACTTGAGTGCTTTGCCATTTCCTGTTCCAATTTATTTGACAGATGAAGAAACTGAGGAAAACAGAGTTAATTGAGTTGCCCAGGGTCACACAGCTAGTAAGTGTCTGAGGGATTTGAATTCCTGACTCCAGGCCCAGCACTCTCTCCACTTCACCAGTTAGATGCCACCTAGGATAAGTGAATGAAAAGAATTATAATAATCCCTAAAATTAACTTACATTCTTTTAAGTCCTTTGAGTCAAGAACCAGCTCTGATCTTCTAAGACCAAGCACATTATATAGGAACCTCCCTGGAGTACTTTTCTAGATTTTCTAGAGAACTCTCCCAGAAAATGGTTAGAATGCAAAATTCCACTGCAAGTTACACAAATGCTGACAGAGAAGTTTCTAACATCTTACTTCCTCTACCATTGCCTCTCAACTTAGAACTCTCACAAGCTTGCCTGAGAGTAGGAGGAGTAGGCTACAAGGAAATCATAGAACCTCAAAACTGGAAGGAACTTCAAACATCAACTATCTGACCCATCCCTGAAAAATAAACCCCTGCCTAAATTTCCTGAAAAGTCATCATCCTGTCTCTTTTTGAAGATCTAGAGGGGAAGGAAAGCCACCTCACTTTCTAAGGACACCCCATTTCACTTTTGGACATGTCTACTTGACTGAGAGCATGCAGAAAAGGGATCTGAAAATGCAACTGTGCCAGCTGGACCAAGTGTCAGCAAAATTATAGGTTTGTTTTCTGTACCCCTGGAGACTAAATATTAGTTTTCCCATAGAATGAACTAGAGTGTTGGGTTTGGAGTCCAGTGGTCTGCTCACCACAAGTCTCTCCCAAGTCTAGTCCATATTCTACTAAGTTGCCCAAATGATCTTCCTAAAGCTCAGATCTGACCACATCAGACCCCTTTCCCCTCTGCCTTCCATTTCCCAGCACTCCCTTCCCTACACACACTCTGTCTCTGTCTCTGTGTTTCTGTGTCTCTGTGTCTCTGTCTGTCTGTCTGTCTGTCTGTCTGTCTGTCTGTCTGTCTCTCTCTCTCTCTCTCAACTTCATTGGCTCCCTATCAAATATTTAGCATTCTATTTGGTATTCAAAGCTCTTCATAACCCACTCCCTAGATTTTCCAGTCTTCTTACAAGTTACACCCCACCATTCCCATTCCCAGAATACTCTTTGATTCAGAGATACTGACTTCCTTGATGTTCCTCCACTAAGGCCCTCCATCTCCAAACTCTAGTTATTTTCACTGTCCTCCCAGTGATTTCCCTCCTAATCTCTACTTCTGGTCCTTCTCAGCTTCCTTCAAGTTCCATCTACAACTCTGTCTTCAACAGAAAGCTTTTCCTGGTCCTCCTTAATTGTAATATCTTACTAATGTTGATAATTTCCAAATCAGACTATATTCAGCTGATTTGTACTAGTAATTCACATACTGTCTCCTCCATTAGATTGTGAGTTGTTTGAGGGCAGAGATTCTCTTGCCTTTCTATCCATAGTGATTAGCACAGTACGTGGCACAATATAGATACTTAACAAATATTTTGCCTGATTGAGGAAGATCTAGGTTCAAATTCTGCTTTTTACACTTGATACTTGTGTTTCCTTAGACAAGATACTTCTCTCTGATTCTCAGTTTCCTTATCTGTAAATGAGAGTTAGATGAGATGGCTTCCAAGATTCCTTCCAACTAGAACTATAATCCTTCTCTGGGACCTAGGATCCTCATGTTATCCTCCCTTATTGCTCCACTCCATCAAGGTCTACTATTATATAATTTACACCGAAGTATAATTGTCTGATAATTGCTTAAAGGAATGTCCCCCTGCACCAAGATTTTTGCATTTTAAGAGAAATTAGACTCTTTAGTCATGACCTTTTGGAATTGACAAACTCCGTGGTAGGGAATGATTTTATTCATTTATATTTTCTCATGGAACCTTTATAAGGGTCTTGAAACAATAAAACTTACTGGCTCTGCCTCCTAAGGACCTATATCCTTTAGGCAAAAGTTTTGGGGTAATATGCTATAAATAAAATATTGTGTAGGATCATGGATCATTGGAACATGGAAATACTGCCAACCATTCTAATTCTAAATGTCTTTCAGCTCTAAAGTAGAATGAGTTCTATTCTCTCTTCTTTTCCCTCTCTTTTCTCTATAGAGACTACAAATACTCTAATACCACTGTCCCAGAGGAAGGGAGTCATAATATTGAAACAATAGGCATAATTTTTTAATATGCCTTTTCCCTGAATATCGCATGTGTTTACCATTGCTTATCTAGTGAAACTAAAACCCCCTTCTGAGTTTTATATACAGCACATGAAAACTTAACCTACTTAAAAAAAATTGTTAACAAAAGCAGATTCGCTTCTGCAGGGGAAAAAAAGGAACAATTCCCCTGCCAGCGTGCCAATTCGAGAGTTGTTCTGGGGTCAGCACCAATCCATTGGTTTACATTTTTAGGGAGTATCCACCCAGCAGCTGTGTTTCAGTCATCTTTAAAACAACACTGCCTCCCACCCCTTCCACCCTGAGTTCCTGAATTGTAATCAAAAGAACACAAAATTGAATATGCAATGAAATATACATTATGCTCCATTGTGGAAATGCTTAATTACTGTACTATACATGCTAGGCCGGAGATTGACTGAAGGCAAGAGAATGAAACTGAGTTGAGGCTAATTCTGGGCTAAATCCAGCCAGCCAATGAATGGTACAGACCTTACTTCTATCATGCCAAGGACAAGACTATGGAACAACGAACTGCATAAGGAGTAAGAGCATGGGTTAGATGGATTAAGATTTCTATTAAGAGAGATACCAATTGTGTTTCTGACCTTCTGGCCTTTGCTGCCATGATTTAATTGCCTTCTCACCCTGGAACTTCTCTCATCACCCCCAATCTGCTCAACCTAGATGCTAAATGAATCCAAATTTGCAGTCATCTTCTTCCCTTTTCTGTGTTGTCTTCTCCCATTAGAATAGAAGCTACTTGAGGACAGGGAACTTTGCCTTCTTTTTCCTGTACATGTATTTGTATCCCCAGTGCTTAGCAAAGTGCCTGCCACATAATTAGACCTTCTTAATAAATAAATTCTTCTTGCCTTGCCTTCATGAATAGGTTAAGTACTTTTTAGGTGAGATCAATTAGAAGAGGCAAGCTAGCTTCACCATCCACAGGTGTAGCAGTGATTCTGAAAGATAATAGAAGAAACAAGAAGGAGATACTTTGTCCAGAAGGACTTCACACCCTTTCCAGAAATGAAGCAGCTTTCCTCTAAGCCAGTGATTCCCAAAGTGGGCGTTACCTCCCCGTGGTGGGTGCTGCAGTGATCCAGGGGGCCAGTGATGGCCACAAGTACATTTATCTTTCCTATTAATTGCTATTCAAATTTTTAAGAAATTAACTTCCAGGGGGCTAAGTAATATTTTTTCTGGAAAGGGGGCAGTAGGCCAAAAATGTTTGGGAACCACTGCTTTAAGCACTCAAAGGTTTATTTATTAAAATTTTATTTTTAAAAACCAACTAGCGGTTCAGTGGATAGAGAACCAGGCCTAGAGACAGGAGGTCCTGGGTTCAAATGTGACCTCAGACATTTCCTAGCTGGGTAAACCTGAGCAAGTCATTTAACCCCCATTGCCTATCCCTTACTACTCTTCTGCCCTGCAACAGATTTACTTCAAGACAGAAGGTAAGGGTTTTAAAAAGAAAGTACCAAATATTCTAACAACAAGCCAAATTCATTGTGTACCTTATGTAAAAAAGAATTCTTTATTACTTTCTTAATTTAACATGGGGCCTGGAGGTCCTCTTATCATAGAGATGTGTAGGAATTAACCAGCCCACAATGACAGGAAGTAGAAACCATAGAGACAGGAAGGAGAAACCATAGAGACAGGGAGGAAGAACCATAGAGACAGGGAGGAAGAACCATAGAGACAGGAAGTGAGGTAGAAAAAGGGTATAAAAGGGGTCAGTTGCTGACAGGGCTGGCAGTTGCAAGGAAGTCGGCTGCTGGATGTGTGTCGGATTGGTGGTTGGCATTTAGTTGCTGGAATATAAAGGTGGGCCTGAGCTTACTGAGAGAGCTTTTTGGGGTTTTGGCTTCGGGGATTTTGGTTTGGGCTGTTAGGTTTGTTTTTTTTTTCTTTCTTGAACTTTTTGGAAGGTGACTGGTCTTTGTTGATAGGACTAATTGGGGTTGGATTAAACACTGATTGGGTTGGTTTTGATTGGGCTGGATTGGGTTAGAACTTTGTGGGGTTGTTGTTAGTTATAGGTAGATATAGGCAGTTTTAGGCAGTAACTATAGGTAGTTATAGGATAACTAGTATAGTCATTAGGAATTTATCTTTCTCTACCTCTTTCCTATATTTCTCTCCTTTACTATATTCATTTTACTATATTTATTTACTATCTCTATTTAAATTAAACTAAATTGTTAAATTATTAAAAGCTGCTCTCTTTTTTTGTCAAAACTCTTAATTTAACCGTTACACTTATAATAATGGTCTGGCTGCTCTGAAGGATATATTAGTCTAACATATATTCTCTACTTGTAGTTCAGTCATTTTTCAGTTGTATCTGATGCTTTGTGATACCATTTGGGACTTTCTTGGTAAAGATGTTGGACTGCTTTGCCATTTCCTTCTCCAGCTCATTTTACAAATGAGGAAACTGAGGCAGATTGGGTTAAATGGCTTACTTAGAGTCACACAGATGAGGTCAGGAAGATGCCTTCCTGACTCCAGACTAGGCATTCGATCCACTATACCCACATTGTTGAAGATGTGGCATTTGTACTAAGCCCGTACTCAAGAAGGTACTCCATTCCCCCTTCCAGTGCCTGAGGACATTTTTTTGCATGCCCCACACCTCTGTCCAGCCACCCAAAGCAAGCACTTTCTCCCAAAGCTCCCTCTGATAATTTGGGAACTGACAGATGGCTTGAATTTGCCCTCTGGGCACTCAAACTGGGAAAAAGTTTGCCAACCCTGCACCATACCATCTCGCTGTATCCTATCTTCTGATATTTTTTTTACATGAAATCATAAAAATTACTGAATTTATGATCTGGAAAAGACCTGAGTAGTCAATATGAAAGATCAGCCTTTGCTTCAGAACCAACCATACTGAGAACTCACTACCTCCTATAGCCCATTCCACTTTTGGATAGCTCAGATTGTTAGGAGGGGCAGTTGAGGTGGTTCAGGGGAATGCTGAGTCTGGTGTCAGAAAGACCTGAAACCAAATCTGAAATTAAGTCAATATTTGCCTATATTGTGGCAGCTAGGTGGTTCAGTGGATAGAGCATTTTGACTGGAGTCAAGAAGACTTGTGTTCAGATTGGACCTATATACTAACTAGCCGCATAACCCTGATTAAGTCACCTTTATTTGCCTCAATTTCTTCAATTGTCAAATGAGGATCATTAGAACACCTACCTCTCAGGGTGGTTATGAAGTTCAGATAGGATAATATTCTTAAGCACTTAGCACAGAGTGTGGCACATAGTAGAAACTTAATAAATGCTCATTTTCTTCCTCTTTCCTCTTTTCAAGTAGTATTTGACATTAATTTGAGATCATATTTATGAAGTCTTTACCACAGTGTCTGGTACCTGGTAGATGCTAATACATGCTTGTTCCCTTCCTTCCCCTACCCTTTCCCACTAACCCTAGTATCTGCCTTTGCATCAAGCAGAACTAGCCTAGGCAGCTAGGTGGTACAGTAGATGGACTGCCTGGCCTGGAGTTCAAATCTGGCCTCAGGCATTTACTAGCTGTGTGTCCCTATGCAAGTCACTTAATCCTATTTGCCTCAGTTTCTTCATCTGTCAAATGAGCTAGAGAAGGAAATGATAAACAATTCTAGTCCCTTTGCCAAGAAAATCCCAAATGGGATCATGAAGAGTTGGACGTGACTAAAAACAACACAACAAGAACTAGATTAGTCTTTCTTAAGTGTGATGGTTCTTCAGATACATACAAACTGGCATGATATCCCCATTAAACTTTTTTTCTCTTTGGGCTAAACATCCCCATTTCCTTCAATTTGGCCCTTTCTTGAGACCCTTTACCATACTAGTGGCCTTCTTCTCAGGGTACTCTAGCAGTGGCCTTCCTAAATCATGCTTCCCAGAATTGAGTCTAATATTTCAGGTCTATTTTGAAAGTACCAAGTATAACAGAATAATCATGTCATTTTTCCTCATGTTATATAGCTCATAAGGAAGCTGGAACCTGCCTCAATTGCCCTGGCTCTCCCATATCCCACATTAATTCATATAGAGCTTGCTGTCCACTAAATCACCAGATCTTTCTGCAGATGAATTGTAATCTAGCCATACTTCCCTCTGCTTATACTTGGGAATCTTAACTGATGAGATAATAGTACCATAGGTTTGAAGTCAGAAGATGTTTAGAGTTCATCCAGTCCTTACTCTCTTACTTCTTAGGACCCAGAAACTTGGAGTGGCTTACTGGGCCATTGGTGCCATTTTGATGGAGATCATTTGACTGTGGTGGAAAAAAAAGCTGGGGGGAAAGGGAGCTATTATATTGTGAAGCTAAGATTTGTGATCATAAGTTTCTAGGTCATCATAGCCAATAGTCAGAGGTTGTAGACAAGGACGCTAATCAAACTAGGGAGGTGTGAGTTGGTACCTATATTCCAGTGTACCAATTGAGACCATCGTGAGCCTGGACCCTGTGGAGCAGACATGGGGTGATTTTAATTGGCTTTGACCTCAAGACCTAACTGTAGGTCCTTTGACGGGAAGTATGGAGATGGTATCAGGATTATGGTGGAGTGGTCTGGAGACCTCTTGGAATTTCCTTGCTGTGTTTAACCTCCTTGCTCATAAATAGCTTCTATCTTTTTTTACTATCCTGTGAACTTTTTATTACCTTGGGGATTGATTTTACCTTGAAGTTGTTGAACATGCTTTTATTAAAGGAATTGTTTATCTCAACTCTCAAGCTCTCAATAATCCATTCAATTAATTAATCCATAAACATGTGTTAAGCAGTGCCTACTATGTGTCAAGGACTTTACTAAGTGCTGAAGGTACAAAAAGATGTAAAAGAAAGTTCCTCTACTCTAGTTGGGGGAGGGGGGAAACAACATGAAAACAAATACAAGTATCCCTTCCACATCATAGGACTTAGGGGCATGGCACCCTGCAATCTGGAAAATCCATATAAAATTTTTAGGCCTCCCTTTTATGTCAAAGAAGAGGTCTGAATTTTTCTTTTTTCCTTTTATGGGGTATTTACAGTATCTTTCATGCATTTATGAGTCACTAAACTTTTTAAAGATGTCTCTACATTTCTAGCCTTTGTGTGTCTGCTGACTTTCACATTACTTTCATAAACTTCAACTTTTTTACTTATTTGAACTTTAAAAAATAAATTGTATGTATTTATGGCATTAAAAGATAAAACATGTTGATATCATACAATACTATACATATATTTTAAGCATTTCTGAGTCTCTAAACTTTTTTTGTGTCATCTGCTGGCCACGTGTTATCTGCAGCTTCCACAAAACTCCCCCCAAAATTCTTATTTAATTTTTTATGCTGAACCGCAATATTTTGAAGCCACAATGGGGAAAGTCACAATGTGGAAGGTATATCTGTATATACAAACAGACCATATACAGTAAAAAGCAGAAACAATAGGGAGAAGATACTAGAATTAAAAGGGGTTGAGGAAACCTTCCTGTAGAAGGTGGGATTTTAGTTTAGATTTTAATTTAGTGACCACTTAAGAAAGTCAGTAGGTGAAGATGGGGAGAGAGGCCACACTTATGAAGGGCTTTGAACAGCACGCAAAAGATTTTATATTTGCTCTTGGAAGCAAAATTATAAATCCTAAAAGAATTTTAAAAATCAAATAGCTATTAAGGGATACAAGCTTTTTATTTATTATTTAAGTTGGTGCTCTTTCTTTTTCATGCTTAAAATACAAGTAGTCTCTAGTAAAGGTGGAAACAATGAGAGAAATAATAATAATATGAGAGATTTTCTTGCCAATATTGTCTTCTAGTTATTGAAAACGAGGGGAACTCATTGTCTTGGGATCGGTCGAGACGTATATTCTGCTCCAGTCCCTCACCTTCCTTCTATATGTGTCTGATTTTAGTGTGTTTCTTTAGGCACATTGGTAGGTCCTGGGAAAACTGGAAAGCAATATGGCAGAGGCTAGGCAGGCAACCAATATTAGAAGAGAAACAACAAATTTGATTTTAAAAAATCTCATAGCATATATCTCTGACAAAAGATTCATCTCTCACATACATAGAGAACTGCGTCAAATTTATACGACTACAAAGCTTTCCCCATTGAAAAATGGTCAAAGGACATGAACAGGCATTTCTCAAGGAAAGAAATTAAAAGTACCCTTAGTCATGTGAAAAAATACTCCAAATCACTATTGATTAGAGAAATGCAAATTAAAACAACTCTGAGATACCACCTCACAGATTGAAATTACATCTACTAATTTTATTAGCATGACTAAAAAAGGAAAATGATAAATGTTGGAAGGGATGTGGGAAAATTGGGACATCAATATACTGTTGATGGAACTATGAACTGATACAAACATTCTAGAGAGCAATATGGAGCCATGCCTAAAAGACCACAAAACTATGCATACCCTTTGACAGAGCAATACCACTATGGGGTCTGTATCCCAAAGAGATCAGAGATAAGGGAAAAGGACCTACCTGTACAAAACATTTTTTTCACAGTTCTCTGTGTAGTGGCAAAGAATCAGAAACTGAGGAGGTATCCATCAATTGGGGAATAGCTGAACAAGTTGTGGTATATGCTTGTAATGGAAAACTATTGTGCCATAAGAAATGCTGAACAAGAAGAGTTCAGAAAAACCTGGAAAGACCTAAATGAACTGATACAAAATGGAGTGATCAGAACCAAGAAAACATTTTATACAATAACAATAATATTATACAATGATCAGCTATGAAGAACTAAATCTTTATCAGCAAAGCAAGTCTCCAAGATAATCATAAGGTACTTTTTATTTTTTTTAAAACCCTTACCTTCTATCTTGGAGTCAATACTGTGTATTGGCTCCAAGGCAGAAGAGTGGTAAAGGTAGGCAATGGGGGCCAAGTGACTTGCCCAGGATCACACAGCTGGGAAGTGTCTGAGGTCAAATTTGAACCTAGGACCTCCCGTCTCTAGGCTTGGCTTCTCAATCCACTGAGCTACCCAGCTGCCCCCTTCATAAGGTACTTATGATGAAAATATTATACACACAGAAAGAACTTGGAGTCTGATCAGAGTGTGCCATCTTTCATTATATTTCCCCAGATTTCTATTATATGCATGATATGTAACTTCTATCATGACATGAACAATATGGAAATATGTATTACATGAAAGTACCGATAAAACCTATATGACACTATTCACCATCTGGTGAGGGGGAGGAAGGGAAGAAGGGAGAAAACTTGAATTCTAAAATGTCAAAAACATGGTGAAAAGTTGTTTCTACATGTAAAAGAAAAAAATTTTTAATTTAATTTTTTAAATAAAAAAATCCTTAATCTTCAGAAGCAACTGAAGTTTCCCCTTAATTTTGATTCCCATTCCTTGATGTTCCACCTTTCCCTGAATGCTGCCATGGAAGCTTCTTAGTTACCAAAGTCTATCTATCCCCAGATCTTTACTCCTTGAATTTCTTGCTTGCCCACAGGACTCATTAGGGCAAGGGGGAAGGTACTGGGTCCCAAGGCTCAGTATTCCAGTTCTGGACCTTAAGATCTTGGAAATATGGATTCAGTTTCCAAATTCAGAAAACTTGGGATTATTATTTCAACCATATTGTGGGTTAAATAGGTTTTTGTGGGTTGGCCTAAGGGCCTAAAACTTATATCATTTGGGTATCCAATTGTATTCAAGTTCCAACAACCATTTTATCTACACATTTTTGGAATACTAAGTCTGTAAGTATTGAATTGCTTTTCCACTTCCCCAAATAAATTTACCAAGAATTAAAATTGCAGAATTTAACATTCCTTTCTAGAAGAGAAAGGAGCTAGTACATATCTTTATAAAAAGCATAATTGTTGAGGTCGTGTATTTAATAGCCATTTGAATTTCCAAAAGTACTAGTACTGCTGATCCTTGCTTCTGGAAAGACTGAGCCTGTTGGACCACTTAAAATTCAAGAGTTCTGAGCTACAGTAGGACTAAAGCCAATTAAGTGTTAACATAAAGTCTGGCACCAATATGGCGGGCCCTTGGAACTGAAGACCACCAGAGTACTTCAGGAGGGGCAAATTGTCCCACATTGGAAAAATAGAACAAGTTAGACTTTCTAAACTGATCAATACTGGTATTAGGTCCTTGGATGGTCACTAAATGTACAGTCTGAACAAGATAGGGACTACTAGACTCAATAAAAAGGAGGGAAAGGCTAACTTTGCAATGAATAAAAAGTGTTAAGTGAAACTACTAATATTTATATTTATATTCAGATGATACTTTTGTAGTTTTAAAAATACTTTCAAGTGAAGGTTCACAAAAGTTAAGAGACTTGCCCAAGGAAGGTCAGGTAGTCAATCTGGGCCTGTCACCCAGATCTTCTCCCTTTTACTGTCATGCCCATATGCTCCTTCTACTACTACTACTCACTGCCATAGCAATGGTAAATAAACTTTTCTCCCTTTTACCCTATGGATCATAGGATAATAGCATTAGACCTAAAAAGACCTCAGGAGTTGAGTTCAAACACCTCATTTGACAGATGAGGAAACTGAGACCTAAGACAATACATGTTTTGCACAGAATTGCATAGCTAATGTGGGGAGCTTGCAATGTTGTTTGACATATCCCAGAATTCCCCAGTGGATTCAGAAACTGGGATTCATGGAAATAAAATTTTTTGCATTTGAAATTTTCTTTCAGATTGAGCCTAAAAATTGAAACTTTGATATCTGTCATGAAGAATGACAATTTCCTTTCCCCCTTTTTTAAAAAGTAAAACTCTAAGAAAGGGGAACAACAAAGACACAAGCAGAGGATAAACTGCTTGGATCAAAAAGGGACACATTAAAGGTCACAAACTGTTATATGTTGTACGAATTACATCAAGGCAGCAGCAAGAGGATTTCCAATGAATCTGTGTCCAGGGAACTTAAACACAGGCCAAAGCTTTCCCAATCATTTACAGACTCCCCTTAGAGTCTCTTCCCTTTACTCTCTCAACTCTAAGTTGCCATTAGTGATGGAAATTACCTGGTACTGAGATTAAGGAAGACAATGGGTCAAACACCAGCTAGGGGACCAAGGTGGCTCTGACAAATTACTACAGAGCTTCTATTTTAGGGCAGCAGGATATCACTCTGGGGGATTTTTCCATCAGCCAAAGTATACTTACCTGGATCTTTGTAGATGTGACCTTCAATTAAGGCAATGATTTCCTCATTACCCATTTTCCACAGACTTATTTTACAGAGATCCACCCAGGGAGCATGAAATGGGAAAATTCAGAGGCAGCAACAACAACCAAAAATAAGGACTTTTTTGTTGTTGGTTGGTTGTTGTTTTTTAAAAAGCAGGCAATCTTTACAGCTAGAAAACATAGAACTGTTGGGAGCCTTTATACAGTTGACCTGCTTTTTCCAAGGACAGTTTTTACTGAGTTCCATGGATGGAACAATTGTAGCAAAGATGTAAAGAGGCATTTTTGTTTGGGGGAGTCGGAGGAGGGGGAAGGTGGAGAAACTATGTACCTATGCCATAAGAAAAAATAGTCCTTTTCCTCATCCTTATTTCTTTCGGACCTACATGTAAAAAAAAAACTATTCCAAAACTCACCATGCCATCAGCACAAAATAACATTTGGAATCCATGAGGAGGAAGGTTTGTTGTGTGCCCCAGGAGGTAACCCATTATGGAAAGTCCTTTATGTAGATGAATAATTAAAATAATCTCATCAGGAGCCTTCTCTGTTCTAAGTATTATGCTCTAGCCTTGAAAAAATAATTAGTGTTTTTATCAATGACTTGGACAAAGGTATGCTTATCAAATCTGCAAATGACACCAAGCTGGGTAGGATCACTAACACCTTAGAACCTTAGATGACAGAGTCATCCAAAGACATCCAAAAATATCCTGACAGAAAGGAGCTTTGGGCTGAATCAAGTAAGATAAAATGCAATGAGATAAATATAAAGCCTTACCCTTGGGTTCCAAAAATCAACTTCATACATATAGGATAGGAGACACACAGTCATTTCTATGAAAAGATCTGACAGTTTAGTGGACCGTAAGCTCAATATGTCAGAAGTATGATAGGGCTGTGAAGAAGAAGAAGAAGAAAAAAAAAAGACCAATGTAATCTTGGATGGCAAGCTCCAGGAAAAAATGAAGTGATGGTCCTTCTGCATTCTGCCCTTGTCAGGCCATATCTCAAAAAGTGTGTTCGGATCTAAGAACCACAGAAAGTACATTAAAAAGCTGGAGAAAGTCTAGAGGAAATCATCTAATTTAGAGAAGTTCCTTCAGTCCATGTTATTTGAGGATGGGTTGAAGGATCCATGTCCTTCATGGGGAAAGGAGAGGGAGAAAAAGGAATTTGCCATAGAGTACAAAAAAACAAAACAGAACAAAAACAAAAACAAAAAACAGGATGTTTTAGTCTGGAGAAGAGAAGCATCAGGGAAGAGATCTGATAGCTATCTTCAGTATCTAAAAAAAAGGCTTTTGTATGTTATAAACTTCTTGGCCCAAAGGGAAGAACCAGGAGCAATGGGTAGAGGTGACGAGGAAATAAATTTAGGCCATATATCATAAACAATTTCCTAAAAACGAAAAATTGTTCAAAAATCAAACAGGCTGCCTCAGAAGGTAGTGGGTCGCCCCTCTTTGGAAATCCTTGACCATAAACTGGATAGCCATCATAAAGGCTCAAAGATTTTGATTTAGATGTATCTTTGATAACATTGAATCCAATCTTCTCATTTTACCAATGAGGGAAACTAAGGTTGTGACTTGGCCAAGAGGCAATAAATGAAAATCAACATTTTTAACCCAGGTCCTCTGACTCCAAAATCCATGGCTTTTTTTCATTATACTCTGCTGTCTTTCATTATTGGATATATTATAGTGAACTTTACTTTTAGGTATGAGTTTGACTATATATAGCTGATGAGATCCCCTTCAACTATGAAATTCTTTTGTTTTTCCAATTCATTCATTATCTAACAGGAGCAAGTCATAACAAGGATTAAGCTGGAAAATTGTCGATGATTAAGCCTGGAGAATTTTTTTAGAAACTTCTAAGGGGGCTGGGGGTAATTTGCCACAGGGTGCAAAGAGCAGGAAACTATATCAAAAGTCATTCATAAACACAGACCATTCATTATTTGCCTTTGACCTGACCTAGAACTAGTAGCATTCCAATGACTATTCTCTCATTAAAACGGAAATGGGGAGAGCAGAAACTCAGTTTGCTGATGTGCTATTACCATTAATTGAAGCACCCAGGGTGGTGGTGTGTGTGTTTTTTTTTTAATGGTGTTGTTACAACTTAACCAGAGAAGCTACCTGATGTTTTGCTAATCAAAAAAAAAAAATGCAGCTACTTCACCTTTTCTCCATGGAGCCCTTCCTTGATTATTTAGCTCAGCTACCTTACAAAAAAACATTCAAAATCTTCCTATATTGCCTCTATCTTCCCATTCCCAGATGAATATAAGCACTGACTTAGCCTTTACTTAACAAAAAACAGGCATGCCATTTTTTTCTCATCTCCTGACATTCCCTAGATACTATTTTCTTTATTATTATCATTGGTTATTGAGTGCTGACAGTATGCACTGTATAAGATACCTAGATGACACAGTTCCTGACCCCAGAGACTTATGGTCCAAGTAAGGCAGACAAACAGACATCAAGTAGGGAAAAAAAAAAACCACCAGCTGAGAAGGTGTCCATAGCTCAGAGATGAAAAAGGCCTGTGTAAGTTTAACCTGCTTCACAAGATGTCTGGCACAGCACTCTATGAACACAAGCCCTTAATAGATATTTGACAGTGATAAATGCACTGTAATGTTTTAATAATTTATCAACCAAGACAGTAGAATCAGAGATTCATAGAATGTAAGAGCCGGAAAGGACCTTGGAACTCAACTAGTCTAACCCTTATATTCTAAACCTACTGTCTGGGTAGAAAAACTTGAGGAATGAAGTGACTTGCTCAAGGTAGTACCAGAAAGCTAGTGAAAGAAGCCAGGCTTAGAATCAATCTATAAATCAATGAACTGTTCAGTCATTTTGGTCCTGTCTGACTTCTTGACCCCATTTGGGGTGTTCTTGGCAAAGATAATAGAATAGTTTGCCATTTCCTTCTCCAGCTCCTTTTACAGATGAGGAAACTGAGATGAGTAGAGTTAAATGACTTGCTCAGGATCCCATAGCTAGTAAATGTCTGAGACAAGATTTGAACTCAAGCCAAATGTCTTCCTGACTCCAGACCTAGCTCTCAAATACTATGCCACCTAGTAAGCATTTGTAAAGTGTTTTCTGTATGCTCTGGAGCTTAAAAATTTAATGAAATAGTCACTGCCTTCATGGAGCTTATATTCTGTTGGGGGAATCAACTTGTACATGTGTTAAGTATATAGAAAATAATTATGAGTTAATGGAATGAGTGGGAGGGGGAGGCAATAGCTTCCCATAAAAGGTGGTATTTGACCTAACTTTTGGAGAAAATAAAAGGCATTATAAGAGGTAGTGGTGGTGAGGGAGCACATTCCAGGCATTAGGGATAGCCTGTGCAAAGATATAGTGATGGGAAATAGAATCTTCTGCTACAACCTAATAGTAAAACTTATTTAATTGCATGCTATCACCATTCATACATTATTATCTTAAGAATACATTTTAGTAACCTCCCCCCTTAAAAGTTATAGCTTTTCCCCAAAAAACTGGACTCATATAGAGGTACCACCTTGTCTCCAATACATTTCAGCATAATCAAGCCAATTTTTTTGTTTCAAGAGTTCAAACCAAACCAGACCTCATAGATAATGAGTAAATTTGCCTCTCATTTCCCACTTTGGATGTTCCATCCATCTTCTCTCCTCAAGCCTGGGTGGGTTCTGACAACCTAGAAATGTTTCACATACAGCCTTAGCTACTGAGTCTCTAATCAGAGAGCTTAAACTGAATGAGTGAAGATGCTCACCACTACCATGGCTACTAGGTGATGAATTACTGGCTTCATACGTTAAACAAAGAAAAATGTAAAGGTCTCTCTGACATGTCCAGTCCCATTTCATCACTAGAGTAATTGTGTCACAGTAAAGGGAAGGGAATCAGAGGGTGCAAGAATCCCACACTTTTTAGACCATCAGTTGGGAATACTCTAAATAAGTGATTGTTATCCAATGAACAATGAATTAACATCTTAATAGAAGAGCTAAACCTTATCATTACAGATAATTGTCACAATAGACTAAACCAGAGGATAAAAGGAAACTGTAGCTTATTGGCAGTAAGGTTCACAGGTTCTACTGTGGTAGAAAAGAAGCACTGGAAATGTTTTCATCTTAGACCCAAGAGCAACATCAAACATCATTTCATGGGATAATTGACCATCTCATTTTGCCATGCCCTGGATAAGCCAAAAAACAAACAACAACAAACCAGCCCCACCATGAAGAAAATGATTGACATTTGTATGATTCCAGGAATGTGGGCTAAAGAGGGAGAAAAATGTTATGGAGAGCTTGACCACCTTCAAATCATATTTCAATATTTGGTGAGCAGTCCAAAGGTAAGCACCAGGAGTGCTAGTAAAAGATTATATTAATGGAAATATGGTGATAATGCATGCATAACCCAGATCAAATCACTTGCCAGCTCTAAGAGAGGGTAGGGAAGGAGAGAGGGAGACAATTTCGATGACATAATTGAAAAACTTATGTGGAAATTTGTTATTATATGTAATTGATAAAAAAGATCACATTGTAAAATGTCAATCCATCAATCAATAAACATTTATTAAGCATCTACCATGTGCCAACCATGATCTAAGTGCTGGGGATGCAAAAAGAGGCAAAAGAACTTACAATCTAATGGGAAAATATAGCTCAGGTTTCAAAAAGGAAAGAAGCTAAAGGCATTGACCCCATTTCTATGTAACAGAACCCAGTCAACTCTGCATCATCCTTAACCCTTGAGTCCCTTCCCCCATTGTGCCATGATCTGAATTCCTCCCACCCCCTGCATTCTCCTTTCCTGCTCATGTGCTATTCCTATGACCAACACACCACTATGCTGCTTAGTGTTACTCCAGATTTATATTATTCTTTCAGTTGGGCCCTCACTAATTTACTCCAATTCTACTCCAACTCCCCAAATGGGCTTTCCATTGTGCATCTTGCAACACTTTTTAAAGACATTCATTTTTCTTCTCAAACCATAGACACCATGCCTAATACCCTCTTGCTCAACAAAAGAACTCCCCTCAAACATAATAATCTTTCTCTCCTCCCCAACTCCATAATTCAGATTACTTCTGCTTTATTCCTCATTCTTTCTTCCTTTTTTCTAGTCTTTAAAGTTTGAGGAGGCCCTCCTTATCAAAATCAGTTCTCATCTCTTTTGGCATCTTGCCCCTTCAATCATTTCCTCTCTCCTCCTACTTTTTAACTTTCCCATTTCCACTAATACCTTCCCTCGTTTCTAAAATATGCCCATATCTCCTCAGACCTTTTTAAAAATCCTTCATTTGACTCTCTTATCCCCTTCAAGGTATCTTATTATATCTCTTCCCTCTTTCGCAACCAAACTCAAAGGAAAAGTTATCTTGTTGCCATCACTTTGTCACTTCCCATTTATGGTTTAATACTGGTTTCATGCCTCTCCACTGGACTGAAATTGGTCCCGGAAAGATCATAAATGATGTTTGATTTTCTAAATCCAATGGTGTTTTCGCAATCTTAATTGTCCTACATTTGGCACTGTTGACCACCTTCATTTTCTTTCTCTTCCCTTGCTCTTCTTGACTATGAACTGCTGTGGTTGTCTTCCTGGCTGATGCTTCTAAGTGTTCTTTGCAGTATCATCATTCATATCTCAACCCCCATATTTGGGTATAGTGCAGGATTCTGTCCTGGACCCTCTCCTTTCTAAACTTTCTCAGCGATCTCATCTGCACGTAGTTCTCTCTATGAAGATGATGCTAGACTTTACCTTATCCCTGCCCAAAGCTTCAGTCCTGTCTCTCCAACTGCCTACTGGGCATCTCTTCCTTGATTTCCATTCTCAAACTCAGTATATCTGAAACTAAGCTCCCTCAACTCATTCCTCCTCCTTAAGTTTGCATTTCTGCTGGAGGCATTGCTCTTTTCTCCAGTTACCTAGGCTTGCAACCTCAAAGTCATACTCTATTCTTTCCTCCATTAGCCCCCCTCCCCTTATTCACTCAGTTGACAAGTCCCATAAATTCTTTCTCCTCAAAATCTCTCCCATTCATAGCTTTCCCATACCACAAATATCTAGTCTTGGCCCCCATTACCTATTGTAATAGTCCAGGCAAGAGAGGATGAGTTATTAATGAGTCCATTAATAACTAATCTTGCTGCATCCAGTCAATCTCTCCTCCATTTTCAACACAGCTGCCAAATTGATATTCCTGAAGCACAGACCTGACCATGTCAATTCCTTGCTCAAGAAGCTTCAGTGACTATGCCTAAGTCTACAATAAACCATTAATTCCTCAGCTTGGAATTTAAAGCCCTTTACAATATGACTCCACTCTATCTTTCTAGGCTTATTAGAATCTGTTTCCCATCATATACTCTGAATTCCAAACAAACTGGCCTAATTGTTGTTTCCTGTACATGACATGACATCCTTCATACCCTCTTTCTGGGATTTTTGCACAAGTTGTCCCTCATGCCTCAAATGCTCTCCTTCCTCTCCTCTGATTTTTTGGAACACACCAAGTATGTGCTTAGTAAATGTTTGTTGGTTGATTGATTGATTACTTGGATGCTTTTAGAAATGAGTCAGAAGACACTGAATATAGCTGACACACACACAAAATCACCAAAAAATTAAATTGACTCATTTTAGCAGACAGTAAATAACTGACTTCTGCTGTAAGAACCATGTTCATTCAGATTTTTATTTAGTCAGAACTAATATCAAAGCAGAATAAAGGGTAAGCAGAAGATAGGATGAACGGTTGTAATAACTTCAATCTGACCAGTTCAGACTGGTTCCAAAAGTGGAAAATGGACAAAAGCAAAGATATTGGTCTTGAGTATTTGCCTTTCACCTGAAAAAGTTTAAAATCAAAAATGTATCAAGGTATCACAGGCTCAGTTCTTTGCAACAAAGCATCCATCCAATATGGATCAGAAATAGAATAAGAACAAGAATGATTTAAAGATCTCCAAAAAGATCCCTTTGCATTCAAATGTATTTTCCCCTCAAACATCTCATTGGCTGAAATTCTTCATTTGCAAAACCATTTCCTAGGGTTAAACATTGTATTTTTGTATTATTGTTTTCAAATTCAAATACCCTAGGATGAAGGACTGGTAAAGAAATGCTAAAGGAAGGGGGTGGGGTGGAAATTGAGGTACATGTTCCAAAATCATTGGTCAAGGTTTTTGTTCTTTTCTACTCTTGTCCAAAGAGAAAAAAACTGAAGTGCAGGTAAGATTTATGTGTTACCATTAAGCTTTTGTCACTAATAAGGAAGTCATCCCTAGACACATATCTGATATTATATGTTCATATTCATTCATAGAATCATAGGGTTTTACAGTTCAAAGTAACCTTAGAGACCATTTAGTCTAACCTCTTAATTTTTCGCATATGGATATTGAGGCTCAGAGAAGTTAAGGAATTTACCCAAAGATACATAGGTAGTAGTAACTGCCAGAATCTGACCACAAGTCCTTTGACTCCAAATAAAGTGCTCTTTTCACTACAATAGAGATTCATTCTTTGATTCATTCATTCATTCATTCATTCATTTCATCATTCATTCATTGAATTAATAAATGTGAGTGAAATTAAATTTAATTAATTAAACAAATATTTAAGTATAAGATACTCTTTGATACAGAAATGCAAAGATGAATAAGATGGTTTCTGTCCTCATGGAGATCACATATAATTCTATAGGCATGCAAATCTGTGAATAAACTAAGCTTCTAAGTGAGAAATTCCTTTTTAGAGGTGATGTGAAAGCTGCTGACATAGCTGAGGAATATTTTAATCACTTGGAATATTTTATCACTATGAAATAATAGATTAATAGTTTTAAGATAATCAAAAGTCTTGATCTGACAATAACAGAAGATTGCATAAGAGACACAGTCATCATATATGAGTAATTCTGATAAGCTGCAGTTCTCTAGTCTTTTTTTAATAGGATCCTATGGTTCAAGGACATAGGTTAGTTGCCAGAAAGAAAATTTTCATCAGAACAGGCAAATGTAACTTTGTGTCTCTCCATTAACTTCAGACCCCACCTTAATATTATATCCAGGCTTGGAACTGGGAAACAGGAAAAGCAATGAAAGCTTCCACAGCCTCAAAAATTTTGAAAATCAGAACATTGAGGAAAGTTTCCAATTTAACTTTTCATACCGGGTTACAGACTATATTTCAATATGAATTTAAAGCAGTTATCAGAACTTCTGGCATAATATCTTCTCCTCTAGCTTGACTGCACAAACTACAGATCTGCTAAAATTCCTAAGAATAGATCAGTTGTGATTTTCATCCTATTTCACTCGTAAATCTTAGGTCCACATTTTTTGTGACACTGAATTTAGATTCAGAATGCCAAGTTTCCATTTGCATCTCCATTGTGACAAAGCTCTGTGATTTTGCCCAGTTAATCTCTGTGAACAAATGAATTAAAGAGCTTTTATAAAGTGCTTGATTTGTACAAAGCAGTGGGCTAACCACCTGGAGATACATTTAAAAAAGCATGATAGTCCTTGCTCTCGAGGAGCTTACATTCTTTTTTGTCGTTGTTCTTTATTTATTTGTTCGTTTTTGAAGAATTTTATTTAATTAATTGATTTAGAATAATTTTTCATGGTTATATGATTCATGTTGTTTCAACCCCCTCCCTGTAGCCAATGAGTAATTCCACTGGGTTTTACATGTGTCATTGATCAAGACCTATTTCCACATTACTAACATTTGTAATAGAGTGATCACTTAGAATCTACATCCCCAATCATATGCCCATCAACCCATGTGATCAAGCAATTGTTTTTCTTCAGCATTTCTGCTCCCACAGTTCTTTCTCTGGATGTGAATAGCATTCTTTCTCATAACTCCCTCAGAGTTGAAGGAGCTTACATTCTAATGGAGGTAGTTTCAGCTGCAAATCATCTGGAAAGGCCCCATGGTCTTTAGAGAACAGCTGCAAAGCCAATAATAATGTGTCTTATTTAATATTATTTCCACTGATGAAACCATAATCATTCTGATGCTAAGCCACCATCTGACAGTGGAGTCTGGTGGTAAGAACATTTTTCCCCAGTCTTCAATAGTTCTAGTTCCAGAAGAAGAAGAGTTTGCAGCATTTGCAGACACAATTGCCAAATTTCACCTCTTTCAAGATTGAGGGCTGCAGGCACTAGGCTGAAAACAAGATCAGTGGGTAGGGCTTACTTCTGTTACTCTCAGACTCTTGAGGTAAGGCCTGGGTGCCTCAGTTTATCCATCTAGAAAGTGAAAATTATTTATAAAATATTTGAGTCCTGGGTACATTAGCACAATTTGCAAAGAGCATAGAAATTCTGCATTGCTGGCCTTTTTATTTTACATTTAGAATAATTAATAGCATTCATTAAGCATCTAGCATAGGCAAGGAGGGGGCAGCTAGGTGGCACAGAGTGGTGGACTTCAAGATTTCAAATCTGGCCTCAAACACCTACTACTTGTGTAATCCTTGACAAGTCATTTTACCCTGTTTGCCTTACTTTCCTCATCTCTAAAATGAACTAGAGAAAGAAATGACAAACCACTTCAGTATCTTTGCCAAGTAACCAAAAAAAAAGTGGGGGAGGGGTCACAAAAAGTCAGATATGCCTAAATATCAATGGAAAAAGGAAGGGCACCAGTTCTGAGGTGAAGATAAAAGAAGCAAAACAATTCTTGCCCCAGGGAAGCTTACTTTTTAAGATAATATGTGGTTTAATAGTCTGTTACTCTAAAATCTCACCTCCTCAAGCACACATTTTCTTTTGCCTAGCCTATACCCAGGACTCTCACTGAAAAATTCTTGGCTGGAAGACAAAGTAAGGCAGTGCAGAGGGAGATTCATTCTGAAAACTTATTAGATATTTCTCTTGGCTGTCAACATTCTTACTTAGAATTTCTGTTGTGGGTATTTAAAACCATTTGACAACTTAGAGGAAGTGCCTGAAAAAGCTAAGAATCTGTTGTTATGTGTGAGCTGACGCTATTCTCGTCTATAAACATTCCAAGAAAGTCCTGTTCTTCTCCATTCCTCTGTAGACCAGAATCCATTATTTGGCCTTAGAACAGTTCCATTGAGATAATTCAGAATGTAGTTGAGAATCTCCATGGAAGATACTTAGTACTGACTGTACAGATTTGAAGAGTTGAGATGGGAACTGACCTGAAGGTAGGATGAAGGCAGTGGTTGCTAGACCAAAATTATATCTATAGCTACATCTTTCCTCTGGATTATTTTGGCCATTTGAAGGTTTGTTTGCATTGCAGCAAGGTGGTTCAGTGAATAGTGCACCTGATCTGAAGTCGCAAAGTCCTGAGTTCAAATGCAGCCTCAGACACTTATTAGCTATGTGACCCTGGACAAAATCACTTAACATCTCTGCTTCCATTTCCCCAACTATAAAACGGGGATAACAATAGCCCTTACTTTTCAGGGCTATTTTGGGATCAAATGAGATCAACACAGTGCCTAGCACAGAGTAGGTACTTAATAAATGTTTATTTCTTGCCTGCCTGCTTGCAGTTCAATGCACTGTGTGAAAATCTTCTTCCTATGCTCCAAAATGCTGAATCCAATTTAGATAGTGCCCAAGGCCAGTGTTCTCCATGCTCCCAAAATCTGGATTCACAAGGACCCAAGTCCACTACGGAGGTCTTACTTCCCAAGAGGGGCATTTTTTTTCCTCTGACTTTTGCCTCACTCCCTGAAAGCTCTCTTGAGAAATCTCTAAAACAAATCCAAGGAATAATTTCCACTGGGTTTTTCCAAATACTGGTAACAGGGTCCCTTACCCTTAAGGGGGTATCAAATAGACAGTATGGGGCAAGCTGCCTTGATTTCACCCACTACAGAAAATACAGAAGACACAAAGGACTTACAGAACTGTATATGACTAAATACAGAAACATAAATCACTTATACATATACATGTACACATACATATTCACACGTACATATGTACACATATACATACATACATATACACAGACACACACCCCAGAAAAAAAATTTTTTTTAAATGAGAGATCTATGAACAAGTGCTTTTCATTTATTTTAGACCTGTTATCATCTGAGCACCTCATGGCAATAGAGGGGTTGGTAAATTCCAGATTGTTTTCCCTCCCTCCTACCCCGAACTCAAGCCTTAATCATCTTGGAGGCAAGCCCTAATCACTGAGAACCAGCCAGGGACATTCCCTGAGCCTCCCTACCAAGGTACTAGATTACAAACCTTTCTCTACAGATAGTCTGCAGACAATGGTCCATACTCTTGTAATATCATCATTGCTGGGGGTAGAGGGGGGAAGGATTCATCAAATTGATCAAAGCTCCTCTAATCAACTCCTTTTATATAAGTAAATATTTGTAATTTTCCCACAAGAAATATCCACATCAAATCAAACCTTTGCTTTCTTTGAATTATTAAGAAAATAAGAATTATTTTAAAAATGGAAAATTAAATGTAAAATAATTTTAATACGTGTAGCTAGGTAGCACATTGGAGAGGGTGCCAGGACTGGAATCAGGAGGACCTGAGTTCAAATCTGACATCAGACACCTATGTAACTCCTGGGCAAGTCACTTGTTCCCAATTGCCTAGTCCTTATTATCTGCCTTAGAACGAAGAAGAAAGAAGGAAAGAAAGGAAAGAAAGAAAGAAAGAAAGAAAGAAAGAAAGAAAGAAAGAAAGAAAGAAAGAAAGAAAGAAAGAAAGAAAGAAAGAAAGAGGAGGAAGAAGAGGAAAGAAAGAATTTCAATATTTTAAGTTTCCAATAACCAAAGTATTTTTTCATCACAAACATTCCCTGATTCAAAGATATATCTTCTTTGGGGGTCCCAGCTCTTCCTTGAACACAGTACATCTTCTCCAAGTTAACAAAATTGTTTTCTTTTAAATTCAGATAACACAATCAGTAGCTATCTCAGCTACGTTGCAGGAAGGGTGAGTGGCAAGAGATATTTCCTGTTACAGTTTCACTTTAGGTACCAATGTTTATTCCAAATATGGTATGGAAAAGGAAAAGGGGAACTATATGTCCAAGATCTCCCTGAGTTTCCCTCAACCTATATA
Source organism: Gracilinanus agilis (assembly GCF_016433145.1). Lineage (NCBI taxonomy): Eukaryota > Metazoa > Chordata > Mammalia > Didelphimorphia > Didelphidae > Gracilinanus > Gracilinanus agilis. Next base: position 74,319,011 of record NC_058134.1, on the reverse strand, counting down.
CTTTGGAATATTTTTTCCAAAAATAATGTGTTAATATAATAGCCACATTCTCAGCCTAGCATCTCCTGCCCCCATACACACATACAAACGCTGAAATAATAGAATTAGTGCTATAATTCAGCTACATTGTGGGTTAAACAGCCTTTTGTGAGTTTTAGAGAACCCTACTATATTTTCTATGGAAAATTGCTGGCATTCCAAATAACAAATAACCAAAGGAACTTTTTGACCACAACAGTCTTATAAATTGGAAACTACCTATACTGGTAAATTGTAAAGGAAACCATAAAAGGGGGAAATGGCTGTGACTTTGAGTGCGTTGGTTTTGTTCTGTAAGAATAGATTTGACATTAAATTCTCTATGAAGTTACACAATATTTGCTATTTTGATTCTTTTCTAAATTTTTGAAAAAGCTATCTTCATAAGATTTCAATTAAATCACAAGGAACAGTTACTTCTTTTGCATTTTGAGTATTCTTCAATGATATTCTTAATTTTCTCTAATAATTTGAACATAATTTCTTCTCATTATCTATCTATTTTCTCAACCTAATGATTTTTAAATTTAATTGCTTAGTGAACTTAATATTGTCTAATATGATTTTAATTTCACTTAATTTCCTTTAATGATATTTGTTTTAAAATTCAGTCAGAGAAACTTCATAACTTAGACTCCAAACATATTAACTTGGAACAATGAGATTAGATCCCTTATTTCCAAGGAATCTTTTTATTGGCTCAGACTAGATGCATTATTTAAGGTTGGACATTATTACTACATGACATCGTATATATATATATATCCCTTACTAAAAATCACTTGCATTATATCTTTACCTTAGAAATGCAAATTATTGTGGGT